>NW_004443975.1:13890493-14007627 GCF_000243295.1 Trichechus manatus latirostris | reverse complement strand
TATATATTTACTGTTTGTTTCCTGGAAATAAAAATATCTTGGAGCAAAAAAATGCCACCTTTTATAACTTGAAACATATTTGAGGAGGCCAAGAGGCAGAGGCAAAGTTAGACACCCACATTACAATGCCTTTCCTGAACTGACAGCCTGTCCCCTACCGACCCGAGGCTCATTCTTTAGCTGAGCCGTGTGGTTCTTCACTAGGGCAGGTCCTGATCATCCAGGCTGGTGGAATGTTCGTGGAAGTTGACTAGAGGCCCGTAAGTGTCTGGTCTTGTGTGAGTCCAAGGAAGTCCTTCATTCCTGCTATGTCGCTGTTAGCTGTCATTGAATCAGCCCCGACTCATGGTGACCCCATGCACAATGGAATAAAACACTGCCCAGTCCTGTGCCATCCCCAGTGGCTGTTGGGATCCATAGGGTGTTCATCAGCTGATTTTCAGACGTAGATCACCAGGCCTTTCTATCTAGTCCGTCTTAGTCTGTAAGCTCCATTGAAAATTGTTCAGCATGATAGTAACACTCAAGCCTCTACTGACAAATGGTTGGTGCACGATAGGTGAACTGGCCAGGAATCGAACGCAAGTCTCCTGCGTGGAAGGCGAAGATTCTACCGCTAAAACACCACGGCCCTCTCCTTGCTATACTCACCTTAAAATCTGAGACTGGTGTGCGAGACATTGGTAAGGCAAGACGTTACTTAGACAAAAATGGCAAAGTATATACTAAAAGTACCTACTAAACCCACACTTCTATGAGTTCCTTAAATATACACTCTTCCAAGCCACTGTGGCACCTCTGTGTTTTCGTTCTTTATAAAGAGCTATTCCTTGCACAGTCCTATGCTATGCAATACAGTATCAAGTCCTAACTTCTCTGTGCTTCTGTTTCTTCATTGGAACAGTAATAAAAATAGCATCTAACCCGTAGATTTGTTGTGATGATTAAGTAAATTAAAACATATATCATTGAATAGTGACGGGCCGGTAATAAGTCATAACGTGTTATCTATTTTTATTATTGAAGATAATAGGGTATATCTATGGGTTTTGCTTTTACAGGCCTGGGATAAGAAGGGGCAAAGAAACGTTGTCTATGAAAAAGGAGCCTTCACGTTCATTTTGTGGGTGAAGGAGTGACCTGCTTAAGGCTGAGTAGGAACAATTCCTGTTTGCACAATGAAGGCAGTGTCCACCACTTAGGTGACAGAGAGTAATGCTCTCCCCAAACTGGATAGACATGAAATGGTTTCAGGAACTGAGATTGCTTAGCCGACATGACAGCTGTCTTCAAATATCAAAGGGCTGACGTGGGGAAGAACCGTTAAATTTATTTTGTTTGGATCTAGAGGAGAGAACCGTGATCAGCTGGGTAGAAGCTGTAGGCAGATTTAGATTCAACATAGAAAGAACTTTCTAATTATCAGAGTTATGCAAGAAGAAATGGACACTTGGTAATCTCCATCAATAGATATACTATGCAACCTTGAGCACATAACTTAAACACTCCATGCTCAGTTTCCTGATCTGCAAAATGGGGATAATATTCATATCTACCCCACAGAGGTGTTGTAAAGATTGAATGAGTTAACATATTATAGCATTTCAAACAATGCTGGAATATATTTAGTACTGGGTCAATGTTAGCCATTGCATAACTACCCTATTAAGGCAGATAGTGGCAGGTTCCCTACATGATAGGTAAGAAAAATCAGATCAATTACCAAATTATCAAGCCACCAGGTCTAATTTTAGGCAACTGATTATTATGATAATCTGAATCACTTTGACATTACACTGGTGTATTCCTCAGCAAGAGTGTTCTCAGAGGTCTCAATTCTTCGGTAGCAAGAACCGCACCGTATGTGTTTTTGGAGATATTCACAACGCCCAGGCAAGCAGCGAGTCTTCAGTAAATGCCTGTTGTCTGGATGTATGTAGTGACGTCTTCTCATAGGAAGACTATTGATTTATGCACTATAATTCCAAGTATCCCCACATCCCTCTCCAATCAGAGTCGGTGCAAACCGCCGTCTAAATGGCTTGCAGGCAGAGTCATTTTCAATTTGCTTCCAACTCAAGAGTCACTTCAGTTTAACTTGATTAAATGCAACTCAGGTTTAATTGGAATTTAGCTGCAAATCAAGAGCAAAGGATCCATAGAACTGACTGCTCTTTAAATATAGTTTAGCTCAGCAAGCTAATAGCTCTTTTATGGAGACGCCGTACTGGGTAGACATTAAATTGTGGTTAAAATAGTAAAACAAATAGTGTGTGGGCCTCTGAGTATTTATTGTGATCATGTTATATGAGTAATAGGTAATATTTGAGGACGTTAGTCATTATTGGCTTCACATACTTCCTAAGCAATCATTAGCAGAGCCAGGATAAACAAGCCCTGGGATGCTTTCCTTTCTCTTGTGTGTGCTCGTAAGGAAGGGCTAGGGGAGTTATTCCCACTTCGGACATTTGGAGCTGCTCATTCACGTATATGTGCTGTTTGTGTTATTCAGAAATCTGGGGTGTTCCTGGGGCTCTGAAACTTCAGTGTGGATCTGTGCCCAGAAGAGGAGCTTGGATAAAATGACACACTTGTCCACGTATCAGACTTACCATTATACGACAGTGTGTCCCGCCCTGTGCAAGCACACGCAGATCTGCAGGGGGCGTGGTCACGCACCGCCTCTGATGTACGCGTGGGTCGAGAGGAGTTGGGAAGAGAGGGCTGTTGCTCCTTTCCCGTCTGTTTTGGTAACATTTCCCTTAGACATTTTTGCATAGGTAATGAGGGCCTCAGGGAGGCTCTTCAGGGAAGAGCAGATTTGATAAGATTTGTTTTTCTGGAAAGTGGACTCTGGCAGCACAGTGAAGAATGGACCAGAAGGGGGAATAAACTGACGAAGAGAAATAAATTAGGCATCTACCGAAATAATCTGCTTACAAGATGAAAATCCTTCAGTGAAAACACTGGTATTGGGGGAAAGATCAAACTCCAGACACATGCCTGAGTTAGAACAATAGGATGTAATGGTCCATTGGATGTGCAGAATGAAGGGCAAAGAGGAGCTAAGATTGGTTATGATCCTTAGGGGTCTGAGTGAATGATGATACCATTAGCTGGGGTTTGGGAAGACAGCAAGAGAACAGGACTGGGGAATGATGCGTTTTTGTTTTGGACCTGCTGTGTTTGAGGTTCATGTCCGGCTTCAAATATAGATGAGCTCAGCAAGCAACTAGTTGGAAATATGGGTCTGGCACTTAGGTTGTATGTCAGGGCTGGGACATAGATGGGGGAGCCATTTGAGCACAATGTTACAGTGTCCTAACTGGTTCCCAGCTAGGGAACCATTCATGAATGGTTTATGAACACCTAAATAAAATGTAAAGGAGCCCTGGTGGTACAAATGGTTAAGCTCTTGGACGCTAACAAACAGGCTGGTGGTTTGGACTCACCCAAAGGCTCCTCGGGAGAAAGACCTAGAAATCTCCTTCCCTAAAGATTACAGCCTAGAAAAATCTATGGGGCAGTTCTACTCTTTCCCACGGGGTCACTATGAGTCACAATCAACTTGACAGCACCTAAAACAATATAAAAATGTTTCAATTCCTTATATCAGGTACCTGAGATCCTGGAAAAAGGGAGATCATTTTGTCCTTCATCTTCTTTGTGTTTTAAGAACTAAAGTCCAGGAAAATTCTTCTGTGGTAGGCACAAGAATGGTCCCCCAAAAGTGTCCACATCCTAATCCCCAGAACCTGTGAATATGTTATTTTACACGGCAAAGGGGACTTTCCAGATGTAGTTAAGAACCTTGACTAGGGAGATTATCCCAGATTATCTGGGTGGGCCCAACCTAATTACATCAATCCCTAAAAGTGGAGAACCTTTCCTGGCTATGATCAGAGAGAGATGTGACTATGGGAGAATGATCAGAAGGATGCGCGTCCATGGATTTGAAGATGGAGGAAGGTGCCCAACAGCGAAGGAATGTGGGCGGCCTCTAGAAACTGGAAAAATCAAGGAAAAGAATTCACCCCCAGAGCCTCCACAAGGGAAAGCATCCCTGCTGACACTTTGATTGTAGCCCAGTGGGACCCATGCTGGACTTGTAACTAAAAACTCTAAGACAGTAAATTTGTGTTGTTTCAAGCCACCAAGCTTGTACTGATTTGTTATAGCTGTAATAGAAAACCAATATACTTTCTCAGTTGAAAGTTTTAGCACTTGCTGCTAATGGGAAATGGTGTTTCTTTGTCATCGTTAATATTCATTAAGCTCTTCACATTAAATGAAAGATCCCCTATCTGAGCTTGGCTTCTTCAAATACAAAGTAAGATGATGTTAACTTTGACCTTATGAAGGTGCTGTGGAGTCAGCAGGTAATGCAAACTGTTAACTAAGCTGCTAACTGAAAGGTTGAAGGTTTGAGTCCACCCAGAGGATCCTGGGAAGAAGGTCATCTATTGAAAACTCAGTGGAGTACAGTTCTGCTCTGACACATATGGGGTCACCGTGAGTCTGAATTGACTTGACAGCAACTGGAATGGAGGTGCTGTATGAATTAAATGAGAAAAACTAAAAGAGAAAAAAAAGTGCTTCATATACAGCAATGCACTGGTCAGAAAATAACGGTTGGGCGGTGGAATTCTTCTTGTTCTGGGCGCTGTAGGTGTAAAGTGAAGCTCCTCAATCTCAAAGACTGTCCAGCCTATTTGGGAGGCAGAAGTACCTGTTGGCAATAACAGTCCTGGTTGTTCTGTGCCTAATGGTCATTTCTGGTAAGCATCAATCAAGTGTGGAGAGGGAGAAATCATAGTCATAGGTGACTTCAAGGAGGACATAATCCTTGAGCTGGGATTTGAATAAAGATTAGGACTTGACCAAGAGTAGGGTGGGTGAGTAAAGATCCCAGGAGTTAGGCGCCATCAAGGAAACCAGCATAAGGAAGGAGTGGGGAATCCTCATGGGCAATAAAATTGGCACCACTCATAGGCAACCTTGACTGCTGTCCTAAGAACTTTGAAAGTGATGGGAACAGAGAGTGTGAAAAATCTGCCTTCATTTCATGTGACCTCTGTTTAATGACACCTCTGACCATTCTCTCAGCATTAAAACTCTCTCGTTGGCTTTCACGACAGAGTTCACTGTTGGTTGTCCTCCTCGTCTCCTTTGCCAATGGGTGGCGCAAATAGTTTACATTCAACTACTGACCTAAAGGTTGGTGGTTCAAACCCACCCAGCCATGCCATAGAAGAAAGGCCTGGCGTTCTGCTTCTATAAAGTTTACAGCCAAGAAGACCCGATGGAGCAGTTCTACTCATGGCGACCCTATTTGTGTCAGAGTAGAACTGTGCCCCACAGAGTTTTCAATGACTGATTTTTTGGAAGTATATCGCCAGGCCTTTCTTCAGAGGCACTTTGGGATGGACTTGAAGCCAACCTTTCAGTTAGCAGCCGAGTATGTTAAGAATTTGCACCACCCAGGGATGCTTGAAGTGACAGACGGAGGGAAACCAGGAACCCTACATAGGAGGCTAACCCGAGAGTGTAGGTGTATGGTGAAGAGGGTCTGGACCAGTCTCATGTGAGTGGGAGTGTAAGAAAGCATAGAATGTAAGAGGAAAGGGGAAAAAGGCCAGAATTGGGGGCATAGAGATGGCAATGTCAAGCTTTCCTCTCAGACTCCAAGCCCCTGGGTGGTGGTCATTAAGCACAGAAACATGCTGTCTGGAAATCACACCATGAACTCAGGTTCCAATTTCCAATGTGGCCTTTCCATTAGAATAACCCTTTGCTGTCAAGTCAATTCTGACTCATAGCGACCCTATAGGACAGAGTAGAACTGCTCCACAGGGTTTCCAAGGAGCAGCTGGTAGATTCAAACTGCTGACTTTTGGTTAGCAGGCAAGCTCTTAACCACTGAGACACGTACTTTTCAAACCATCAGAAGGTAATGGTTGTAGAACATGATTGATGTCATTGGTGTCACTGAATTGTACACATGAAAAATGTTGACCTGGCAAATACAGTGTTTTATATATTTTTACAACAATTTAAAAAAGTAGTGTAAACCAGCAGAGCCCATGCCTTATTGCTTAATAAGTCACAGGGCTCCTCATTAAATTATGTTGTCACTCATCTGGTCAGAAGCTTGACACAATGGTTTTTGCATTTCATTTTCTTTAGGATTTCGATAACAGTTTGCAGGTAGGCTTCGGTAGAAGTTTGGATCTGCTTGTTCCTGTAGAATCGCCCTAACTGCAGGATGAGAAGAACACAGACAGCCAAGAGCAATGCTTTCTGTGTCATTTACCGACTGAGGGCACCCCAGCCCAGCCCACAGCCTCCGGGTGCACTCACAGAACTTAACCCTGAAAGACAGCCCTGCTATTGCAATTTCCTGTCCACTCCCAAGACCACACAAAGCCAGGCCCCGCTATGCTTTCTGCTCAAACAATGCGGAACTGGCTTTCTTGTCTGCCTCATGCCTAAAATCAGTGAGACCTCATAGTTCGGCCTCCTAAGATACACTCCCTTCCCTGTCCATCTGCCCAAGTGTCTCCTCCCCCTCTGAGGAGAAGGCAGCTCTCCAGCTCTGGAAAGGTACCTTCAGACAAAATCTACCCTGCAGTAGGAATTAAAGCACCTCGTGTTGTATTTGCAATGCCAGGTAATTCTGGAATGAAACTTTGATGAGCAGTCTTGAGTCCTGACCCAGAAAATCTACTGGAAGCACAAACAAGTAAGGGTCCAGGACCCAGAACTAGCCGTGGCTACCCTCTGGGCCACAGAGGGTGGGCCAATCCCTGAGTAATTGATGGGCACATGGGTTGTTTCCACCTTTTGGCTATTGTGAGGGTTACTACAATGAACATTAGTGTATAAGTCTCTGTTTGAATCCCTGCTTTCAAGTCTTTTGGATGTATACCTGGGAATGTTATCACTGCATCGTATGGTAATTCTATGTTTAACTTTTTGAGGAACCACAAAACTGTTTTCCTCAGTGGCTGCACCATTTTACATTTCCACCAGCAATGCATGAGAGTTCTTTCCAATAGCCATTCTAGTGGCTGCAAAGTGGTATCTCATCTGATGGTGCAGTAGTTAAGAACTCGACTGCTAACCAAAAGGTCAGCAGTTCGAATCCACCAGCGGCTCCTTGGAAACCCTATGGGGCAGTTCCACTCTGTCCTATAGGGTTGCTATGAGTTGGAATCAACTTGACGGCGAGTGTTTTAATGACTAATGATGACGCGCATCTTTTTATGTTTATTGGCCATTTTTAGGTCTTCTTTGGCGAAACGCCTACTTAAGTTCTTTGCCCCTGTATTAATTGGATTGTGTGTCTTTTTGTCGCTGATAAAGAACAGGGTTTTATCTCCCTCATCTGGACACACTCTCTCCCTCCTGTGACCTCCTTCGGAGCTCTAACTACTCCTTGTCATTTCTACGTCGTGTGACAGTTTGCTAGCTGGGTAACTCTGGACAAGTTATTTATACTCCTTGATAAGAAAACAGGGATAAAAGTAACAACCTACTGGATTATTTATTGTAAGAAATAAATAGATAATGTTATGCAGAAGAGCGTAGCGAAGTCAGTAACTGCTATGGAGCAGGATTTAATAAACGCCATTGTTCTTCCTAGACTGGAGTATTGCACTGTGATTAGGAGCATGGGTGCTGGAGCCAGACAGTCTGGGTTAAAACTGGGCTCTGCCAGACTAGCTGTGTGACCTTGGGCATATTAACTTCTCTTTGCCTCAGCTTTCTCATCTGTAAAATGGGGCTGACAAGCATACCTATTCCAACAGGATGTTGTAAGGATTAAATAAATTATTATATGCAACATGCTTAGAACAGTATATGCATAATAAGCATTATAAAGTTTTGCTCTTATCATTAATAGTATGATCGCTACGTAGGTATAATTTATTTAGATAATTTCATGGAGCCGATAGAACATTATTACATTCATGATTGGTGCTCGGAAAACCTGGTGGCAAAGTGGTTAAGAGCTACGGCTGCTAACAAAAAGGTCAGCAGTTCAAATCCACCAGGTGCCCCTTGGAAAGCTTATGGGGCAGTTCTACTCATCCTATAGGGTCACTAGGAGTTGGAATTGACTCGACGGTAAAATGAGTTTTTTGAGGGTTGGTTGGTGTTCAATACCTCTCTGTGGAATGAATGAATGAATGAATGGAGTAGCCTTTCGATTTGACAGTGAAGGTACTTCATAATGCATTTCATAAAATCATTCACTCAGACAAGAAATAATTATTGAGGGTCTATATCCAAGGGATACTGTACCTCACAAAGCAGACAAAGCCTCTGCCCCATGAAGCTTTCAGTCTGGATCTAAAAGTCTTAGCTGTCCTCCAGTCCCAGTGGCTCATTTAGCCAATGAGGAAACTGAGGCCCAGAGAGGACGAGGAGCTTCCGAGAGGCGGTCATTTGCGGACATGTTGCCTCTTTTTAGGACCCGTGTGTAAATCTCCCATCCGATGGTTGAGGCTGCCTTGTTTCAATGTCCTTCTTGGTGTGGGAGGCGATCTGACCTAATGGAAAGAGCTTGGCTCTGAAGTTAAACAAACCCTCGCTTTGGCACGTGCCAATTGTGCCATCGGGCAATTCGCTCAAACCCTCTTGACTTCAGTTCTTCATCTGTACGATGGTATATCAGCGTCTACTTCATCCAGTTCTTACTAGAGTTAGAGAGAAAAGACACAGGAGTCAATCTTCTCCTTGTATCAAGAGCTGGGAGACACATGTGCCCCACATGATGTTTTTATGTTTTGCTTTTCATTGAATTGTTGCCAACATTTCACAATGGGGAGATATTATATGAAACCTAGATTTCTGGCTTCTTTTGACAAGTCAGAAGGTCTGGCAGCACTAAGATGAAATGAGCAGCAATTAGCTGGAGTGGGTAACCACTGCTTCCTCTGATGGGACACAGGCTTTCCAATGTGCCATAGGTGCCGCCGTTCTCCGTTCCTTTCTTACACCTGGACTGCTTCAATTACTGCCACACCTAACCCCTGCAGGCATGTAAGTTTGCAGCACCCACTGTACTGATGAGCTCTTCATTGTTGCTGTTAGCTGCCATCAAGTCCCCCCGACTCACGACGATCCCATGCACGATGAAACAAAACGCTGCCCTGGTCCTGAGTCATTCCCATGACCAGCTGCGAATTTGACCACTGTAATCTGTAGGGTTTTCACTGGCTGATTTTGGGACGCAGATTGCCAGGCCTTTCTCCCTAGTCTGTCTTAGCCTGAAAGTGGCGCTGAGATGTGTTCAGCATCGTAAGCAACACGCAAGCTTCCACTGCAAGCTTCCGTTGACAGGCAAGCCTCCATTGACAGGCGGGTAGTGGCTATGTGTAAGGCGCATTTGCCAGGAAGCAAACCCAGGACACCTGCATGGAAGACAAAAATTCTACCTCTAAACAACCAGTGTCCCCATGAGGTCCTGATAGGGGAGTGTTATTGTAAAGAATCAACGTGTTGCCCTTACTGTTTAATTATCACTAGAATTGTTGCTTCTTTCGTGGAGATAGGGATTGCATTTTCTCTAAACAGAAGACTTTTTACTTTTAGCTTCATAAAGGATTTAGGAGGCATGGGGATGGTAAGATAAAGACATTGGCGTCACTAAGGTTGGTGTCACCCAGTTCAGTAACTCCCGATGTCACCACCACCCCCATGGACCTCCTCCCGTACCAGACCATACAGAATCCTTGGTAATGTTTTTTGTACTAATGCTACTCATAACTCGTACTTCCCGTATATTATTGAATGTAATGGCAATAGTAGTAACATAAACAGTTAGCAAAATTAAAATTACACCTGTAAATTACAATATCATACGCACAGCCTAAACGTGTTTGCATTTACATAGTATCATTCGGTTAAAGTGAAAATTCGGTAAGAAAAAACAGAATTCAAAGTAAAAACGTTTAAGAACTACATTAAAATTATGTTCATTTTAACATTAAACTTTACTGTTATGTGAGATACATTAATGAATTAGGTTTGTGTAATCCATGACGGCCCAAATAATGTAGAAGTTTTAGACAAATGCATATAGAAATATATTCACAAATAAAACAATACCGTAAGAATGAACAGGAACAAATACACAAGCATTTCAGCACTTAGTGAACAGCTCGACTAAATCAGAACTCTGCTTTCCTGGCCTTCAAAGCTGCCAACTTGTGAAGGACTTCATCAAAATCAATGCCTCTTGCCAACTCACTTGTTAATGTATCACTATTTTTTTTAAACCATAATTCAAACGAAAACCCTGAAAATTTCATTAAAGTCAGATATATATTTGCAAGACAGTGATGTTTTTAAAGAAGATTTTAGAAAGACTGAAATTTAAAACACTGAGTTTGAGATTTGTTATGTTTCTAAACATGTTTCGAGAGGCATAGTATCTCCCCCACTTCATGTTCTAAACTGTCAATTTCTCTAGTTATCAAAGAGGTATATAATCAATCATTATTATACGTGTAAGTTTATTATCAATTTGAATCATAGAATAGTATGTGATAAATATAGTTGTAAATTGTTTAAATGTAATACGTCTTACATTATGTGAATACTAACAACAAAATTATTTTGTAAAGTCTTTCTACGTTGAATTACATTATTAGTTACAAGGTTATTGGTAACTGAATGGAAGCCTTTTTTTTATTTTTCTCCTTCTTTTCCTTTAATTATTACTTCATTCTCAAAAAAGTTATTGATATAGATTCACAAATACTAATTACCGCAATATTGTAGCTAAAACACCAGAAAATTTGACAAAACCAGCAACTGTAAAAACAGCAACAACGATAACAACAGTGGGTGCTTGTAGCATGTGCAGATGAAACCACATGATTCAAAGTCTCTTCGTAATTGGATAATAATGACAGCTCTGACCCAAGCGCCTTAAAAGGTTCATAAAGTAAATTAGCATAGAGCTTTAGCCTTGTTGGTATATTGGTACATGTAAGCTGGGCTTACGAAAAATGTTTTAGTTGTTACCACTAACTACAGCAATATTTTTATTAAAAAAAATAATAAGTTTCTGCTAAAACTTTGCACAAAAATTTTATAGACAGTCATTTTGGTGTCATCCCCTTTGACAGTGTCACCTGATACGGTCCGTACCCCTGCACCCTCCCACTGATGCCATTGGATAAAGATGTGGCTATATAAATGTTGTAACTCCTCTAATCAACCTTACTGCCACACTAATTCAGAAAGAAGAGGGGAGAGAGAGGGAGGTAAATTACAATTACCACCCTGAGAACCCAGGGGCTGTTAAGAAGTAGTGGGCTGGTTGGGGTCTTCATGAAGAATGGCAGTTTGGCCAACCACTTTACCTCCTTCCTCCCTGGGTCCAACATGACTCCTGTTTATAACAGCCTCAGAGCCACTTCATGTTAAATCAAGAGGCCTGCGGGACTAAAAATGGAAAGCGGCTTTCTAGACACCTGGACTAGAAAGCTTCATGGTGCAACTGGAAACAGCCCTGGACTGGAGTCCAGAGAACTGGAAGCTCCCTTTCTGGCTTTTGACCTGTCACTGATTACTTGTTCCTCCTTTGCAAGTCACATCACCTGAGTTAGGATGTTTTTCTCACCCTACCTGAGAAGGGGCTGTTATGAGTACCCAGTGAGACAACTGATATATATAAATACACTCTAGATATTATAAAAGAGAGTCCATGTCTTAGTTTCCTAGGGCTGCCTGTAACAGAAATATCACAAGGGGGTGACTTTAACAAACATAAATTTATTTTCTCACAGTTCTGGAGGCTGAAAGTCCAAACAAGGGTCTCAGCCATGTCAATTCCTTTCTTGTTGGTAGCCCTGGACATTCCTTAGCTCCTTGGCGACCCTCACATGACATCTGTCTTCATCCATGGCTGTGTATCTGTGCTGTTTTATAACTAAGAAGTGATGACATTTACATGCATCCTATGATCCAATTAACATAATGAAGAAAACTCTATTTCCAAACAGGATTAGATCCACAGGTATACAGGTTAGGGTTTCAGTACATATTTTGGGAGGATACAATTTAATCCATAACAGTCCAGAAGTGCCACTCTTATTGGACATGCAGTCTTCTAGGAGGATCCATGCTGGCAAGACAAAATGCTGGGTCCAGAACCATGGGTGGTAAGGAAGAGTGCTTCAGGATACATCACCGCGGCATCTACAGAGAAGCCAGCATGTGGGCTGGGATTGTTGGAGGCAGAATCTTATTACCTCATATTTCCAGGGGTACAACAGCACATGGGGGTCTACTAAATAGTTGGCTGGGAGTTGGAAGATGGCTTTGCAATGCAAGCACTACCCCATCAGGGATGGTCCTTGGAAGAAGCTTGACCCACTGGAAAAGCCCATCAGAAAGTGGCCCACCAAATGAGAGGAAAGGCAGAGGTTTCAAAATTGGACCAGGAAAAAATGTGGACTATTAATAACCAAGGTGTAATGTAAAAGAAATTCATTTGTTGAGTCCATATAAGATATTTGGAGGATGAAAGGACTTGGTACCACTTCACTTGAGGAATATATCAAGAAACGATGCGTAGCCTGAGAAAGGAGTATGAGGTAAAGACAATTTAAGGTGGTCTTTAAATATGATCGGGATCATATGCAAGAGAGATTTGATGAGCCACCATGGAGATTTAAGACCAATGGCAGAAATTACAGGTCTACGGATTTTTTCTCATTTATTCATTCATTTTTAAGTTTATTTTTCCATCTATTCAAAACAGAAATTAAGAGCTCAGACTCAAAATTACACACTTGCATTAAGTCCCAACTCTGCCAGTAACTAGCTCTGTGACCTTAGGCAATTTACTTAGCCTCTTTAAGTCTCGTTTTCTTTCTCTGTAAAAATAGATAAAAGTAATACTTATCACTAACGGCTGCTTAGAGGGTTAAATGAGTCAGTGCAGAGAACGTGATTAGTATAGAGTCTGGCACATACCAAGCACTCTATAACAGTTTGCTATCGTTATTATTATTATTCAACAAGAACTTATTGAGCATATGTGCTTGATTCTGTACTAGGTGCTGGGGTTACAAAGGAAAATAGGACACGATCACTCCTCAAGGACTTCCCATTCTATAAGTGGATCAATGTTCACAAGAACGGTCCTAAGAGAGAAAAGTCTGCTTCCAGAGAGTTGGTCAGTTCCCCGTCTGCATCTATTATCAGGCAGAGGCTGATCAACTGCTGGCGAAGATGGACCTAGATGACTAAAGCTTCAGAAGGATTCTTGGATTGGATGATCTTTAAGGTGTCCTTCAACCCCAAGAGTCTCTAATTCCATATTTCTTCCTGGAGACGGTATTGAATATCTATGTCCTAATTCATAACAAGATAATAGGGTGGGAGGATGGGAGCAGGGGCAGCTGCAGTCCTTGATGAAAAGTCCAAAGTCAAAACCTGACTTTGGGGAGCAGGGCTTATACTCTTGACCACGAGCAGATACTAAGTCCTGTCCTGCACGTTGGCCCCATGCCTCAAGGCAGTGACCTCCCTGTCAAACGGGCCAGTCACAACTCCTCTTTCCCTGGTGAGTACACAAGGGTTCTGCAGTCTTGACCCTGTCTACAATATTTCAACCTGCCACTCACTGATAATTTTGTTTACTCTGAAATTGTGGGGAGGGTGACATTGTGCTTGGAACAACATTTGACGAATGTGTTTCCTGAACCCTCACCCAACAAAAACTCACTTAGAAGAGAGACCTGAGTTTAGGAACGTGGCTTGATTTTAGCTTGCAGCCTGGCTTGCAGTTTTGCCCCTTGTCCGTGACCATCTTTGCGGGTTGTGGCCAACAGCATAACATTAACCTCAGGCTCATAGGAAAACTGCACAAAGGATCTGCCTTTTAGCTCTCAGCTTGGAAATGCCCTCCACATACAACCTAGATTATGCAGGAAAGAGTTGTTCTCCTTCCTTTTGTTAGTTTTCCAAGATCATAGATCATGACGTATTCTTGTATTGTTGTATGCAATGTCCACAAAGATCACATGTTACAACTCCGTATTGGTACTCATAGATACACAAATCCTGTTACCAACGCATAACCCATACGGACTGAATCAAATAATTTGGCATTTGTTTCAGTATTATCCTTCAGTACCCATCATACTTTGAGAATGTTGATGTTGACTCCTGAGCTAGACCAGGTGTGTCTTAAAGGCAAGAATCATATTATATCATCCCTTGAACTCCATTTAATCCTTATCATAATAATAACTTACAAGTATTGACCACCTTTTATGTAGCGGGCACTGGGCTAAGAGCTTTACATGCATCCACTTTTTAATGTAATCCTCATCATGAGTGGTGAAATAGTTATTGCTACATCTTTCTCCCAAGGAGCAGCTGGTGGATTCGAACCGCCGACTTTTTGGGTAGCAGCTGAGCACTTAACCACTGCACCACCAGGGCTCCTTGAAACCCTGCAAAGTATTCTGGCACTCTCCACTGAATACTTGTCCATTGTGCAGGTTACCATGGGCAAGGGGAAGCTTTGTAATTTTATTTCTTGGAAGTCCAGAACTTAAATAGAAAGAAAAAAAATGTTTAGATCATTATATATAAGAGATCCTCAATTAGGAAAGATTGTAAGTTGAATAAAGTAAAAAAAAAAAAAAAAAAAGTTCATCCAATTAAAAATGCTCCTTGAAGTATTGGTTTAAAAGGGTTAAGATATAAATGCAATATGTTGGAATATATTTGGTGGTGGACTGGAGGGAGATAAGGGGGAAAATGATATATTTTCAGAAGATTTTCCTCAAGTTAATATGGATTCTATTATCTATACCCTCTCCTCCTCCTCCTCCTCCTTCTTTTTTTTTTTTTTTTAAGAAGAAGCAAACTAAAACGGGACCACAGATTGTTCTCTTCTGCCTTCTGAACTTGAGGGGCACATGGCAAGCATACCTTGAATACATTTTAGTTAGGGCCTATGAAATATGGCCAAGCTCATGACACTCTGAGACTGAGTACATTGCCTTCTTGCCCCCTCATGCTGAATGAACAGAAGAAAAACTAGTTCTTGTTTAGCTTTATATTTTAGATTCATTTGTTTGACCAGTTTTCAAACTTTTCAATCAATACTTTGAAAATTAATTTTTGAAACGAAGAGATTTTACCACCTAAAAGAGATTTCTTGGGACAGGGGAGGCAGGAAAATTCTAACACGGTGTTCTTGACCTTTGGGTTTTCAGTTTCTGGTCCTGGTGTCTGGTCCACTCTGAAGGGTCATGGGGGTCTCCTAGATTGGAGCCTTTTAGGGGCAGCAGCCACATCGAGTACAGTGTTGTAAATCTAGGATTAGAGGCCATCAATGAGCGGCCCATTAAAGAGATGATTTTTATAAGAAGAAGGAAAACCTTGTAAAAATCAAATTTTAGAAAAGTCAGGGTCAAAGAAAATGAGACAGGGAATGAGGTGACTGCAACAAAAGCTACTTGTGTCGCCTGTCTTCTGAAGTGAGGACATATGTGGTGGAGATACAGTACCTGAGGAACTGAGCTTGAATTGAAGGACTTCTGAATATCATATGGATTTACAGGATCTGGACATGTGAGAAGGTGGTTGAGACTAAACCATCAAGTGTTAGTGCTCTAGGAAGCTCTAGTACCTCTTCTGTCAACTGTAAAATGCCTGGGATGAAGGTCTCAAAAGAGCAGGGCAGTAGTGACTGGAGATTTCATATGTAATAGTCACATTTTTGGCAACGGAAAAACAAAGATCCATAATATGCAGAAGATATTTTGTTAAGGAAAGAATCTAATTGAAGGTATGAAGATAGCAAATAGAAAAATTCATTCACTCACTTATCCATTCATTTGAAAAGTATTTGTTGACCATCTACTAGGTTCTAGGTCGTATGTCAAGCACAAGGTTGCATCAGTGAACAAGATAAGTACCTATACTCAAGGGGCTCACCTTCTAAGGATGGAGAACCACCAAATTAATAAGATTGATTATGCAAAGTGACACGGGATAAGAAAAGTATAAAGTCCTGAGAACATACTTGGGAAGGGCACCAACCCATCCGCGAGGGTCCCCTGCTGAGTAAGGTGGCATGTTTGCCTGTCAGCAACATACCTCAATGAAGCTTTGTTGCTTCTATGTTTAACATGTATTCAATGAAGCACTTTCTAAAACTGTGTGTATATATGTGTATGTGATTATGCATGGGAAAAAAAATGATCCTGAACAGAATGATAGATAGTGATATGGTGATATTTAAACATTTGAGGATTCTAGCAGGTCTCTTTTCATATCTTTATAAATGTCATGGATTAATTTAATTAGTAGATGTGAGGAAAGAATGAAAACAGCAGGTCTGGTTGCTAAGTCATTACCTGTCTCCAGGGGAGCCTGGAACCATGATTGCTCCTTGGTCAATCCCTGGCATTCCTTATGTCACTGATTGATAATGTTGTGTAAGCCTGGAGAAGTAGGGCATGATGGACCAGCTTGGTAAGACTTGTCAAGATTGTTTGGCAAGATTCATGATGTACCTGGTTTCATTTTGGGGCTCCTGAATTTCGGTGACCATGGCTAGTTACATGGCAGGATATGCCTATGTGACCAGCCCACCATAAAAGCCTCAAGCCTTGAGATTGGAGGGGGCTTCCCTGGGCAGAGGCATTCCTCACGTGTCCCTGTAGGTCACTGCTAGAGAGAGCATGCTTGTGTGGCCTCAGACAGGGAAGGACCCAGAAGCCTATGTCCGACCTCCCGGGACTTAACCCAATGTATGTTTTTCCTGCTACTTTTGCTCTAAATCCTTTGCTGTAATAAACCATATCCATAGGTAAGTTCTTCTAAAAAATTATCAAATTTGAGTTGGTCATAGGACTCCCCAAACGGTAATCCAAAGATATACTGAGCAGCCATTATGAACCACAGAGGCAGTATCACAGTCAAAGTGGGGTCAGGAAAGGTGAGGTATTAGATGTGGAATTTTACTCTATTACTCTCATCTACGGTAAATGCCAAACTCTCTTATTTTTTTTAAGTCCAATTAAATCTATTATAACTTCTCACTGGTCAAGGTAAATACAAAATCTAATCTTTATCATGACATGTTTTGAGGAGGCTGCTTTTTCTCTTAGGGTGATATAAGAGAAAAAAATCAAATTTTAGAAAAGCCAATGTCAAAGGAAATGAGAGAGGGAATAGGGGAATGTAACAAAAGCTACAGGTGTCCCCTGTCCTCCAAAGTGAGGACATACGGGATGGAGATGCAATACCTGGGGAACTGAGCTTGAATTGAGGGACTTCTAAATCTCACATGACTCTTGCCCAGTCCAGGGTTCTGGGAAGGAGCTTTCGCCTTCAGTCCACACCAGTTGCTGCCAACATACTTGTTGTCCTTTGGATGTGGATGGCTCTGCTGTCCTCTGCCAAACCTAGTGTCCACCTCCCTAAGTGACCAAGAAATCATTCTCATTTGAGAGCCTTCCTTCTCCTTATGGTCTCTCATGGGAGCCAGGTGCTGGGCTTCACAGCTTCCTCTTTATCTCAGGGCAATCTCAAGAAAAACCCTTTCCTCCCCAGGCTAGCTAATTGTAATCCTCCCAACACTTGGATCCCTCTGTGCTGGAAAACTTACCTTTAACTTGAACAGATGAGGCTTCCAGTCAGGTAACAACTGCTTTGGACCCTGCACCGCAAAAGCCACTAATAACAACTTCAGTCAAGACAATACAAACAGGGGCAGGGCCAAGATGGTGGAGTATTCAGACACTTCCAGTGTTCCCACTCACAACAAAGACCCAAAAAAAACAAGTGAATCGATTATATATGGCAATCTAGGCGCCCTGAACATCAAAGGGAAAGTTGAGGAATCAGATTGAGTGGCAGGGGGAGGGAGAGATGGTTCAGAAGCAGTGAGGAGTTGCCAGACCTGAGTCGGAGAGAGCCTGAGCCCTTCAGCCAGGATCATCTCAGGGTGTGTGGGGAGGCAGGCAAGAAACAACACCTGGGAGGCGTTTTACACATTGGGAGAGACCCAGTGGCAGAGAATCTACTCGGCCCCCCAGAACCACTGAGAAACAGCCCTTGATCGGCAAAAGGTAAGTACTTGCATCTGGCCTACCACGCAGATCAAAAACAGCCCCCTTTGGGAAAAACTTCTCTCCCATTTATGTCTCTGCTCCCTGCTCTGTACCCTGCTCTGCTTCAGCCATTACCGAGTTCATTGGGCCAGAAGTAGGAGCAGTCACTTACCCTGAGCCATTCTCCAGGCCTTGGACAGTGAACAAAGTAACAAATGGGAAAAAATAATCTGCTGGCTCCCCTAAGCCAGGAATTCAGGGTAGGCACAGCTCCTTTGCCTAGGCACAGGCATGGGGGATCCACAGACTTTGAGTGTCTTTCCCCCTGCATACATTTGTGTGGGCCCATTTCAACAGCGTAGGCCCTCATTACCGCAGTACAACAGGGTATATACCTGAAGTCTAACTTGAACTGTTTCAGCTGTGAAGTGGCAGGTTTGTGACATTTGACACTGCTCTGACCATTAAGCAGGGTCTTCACCTACCCACCTGCGACAGGGGCCCAAGAATAAGAGGTGCCCCCCAGTCCTTACAGACAATGCGTTGTGTGCTCATAGTCCAGCTGCAAAACCCAACCACCCACGCGCTCTAGGGAACTGGGAAATGATTTCCTCCTGGACACTCAGGTGCAGCCAGCAGCCCCTGCCTTGTTCAGTGTGTGTCTCCCTGCTGCAGCCAAATACCTGTCTACACCAAACACCCATGCCAGTCTAGGACTGTAAGTGAGAGCCTGCACCACATACTTGGCCCACTAGCTGGACACCTGAGCTGAATCCATACAGGAGGAATGGGCAGACTCCTGGGCTCACATACTTAGTAGTATGTCTGGCCACCTGGGGCAGGACATTGGAGCCTCAAGGGTGCTGGTGACTGGGCTAGATCACATGAGCGGCCGATTTGGACATATCAAAACAAAACAAAACAAGAAGCTAAGACACAGTAAGCAAACATAAAACAAATAAATATAATGACTTATTGATGGCTTAGAGACAACAGTCAGTATCAAATCACATAAAGAGGCAGACCATGATGGCTTCAGCAAGCTCCCCAAATAAAGAATCTAGAAATTTTCCAGAGGAAGAAAAGAATTACCAGAGACAGAACACAAAAGATTAGTATACAGAACTCTTCAAGATATCTGGAAGGAAATTAGGCAAAATGCAGAAAACACAATAGAGGAACTTACGATTAGAGAAAATCATAATGACAAATTTAACAGGCTGCAAGAATCCATAGAGAGACAGCAATCAGAAATACAGAAGATTAACAATAAAATTTCAGAATTAGACAACTCAGTAGAAAGTCATAGGAGCAGAATTGAGGCAATGGAAGTCAGAATTAGTGAGATTGAAGATAAAGCCCTTGACACCAACTTATATGAGGAAAAATCAGATGAAAGGATTCAAAAAAATGAAGAAACCCTAAGAATTATGTGGGATTCTATCAAAAGGAATAACCTACAAGTGATTGGAGTACCAGAACAGGGGGGATAACAGAAAACACAGAGAGAATTGTTGAAGATTTGTTGGCAGAAAACTTCCCTGATATCGTGAAAGATGAGAAGATATTTATCCAAGATGCTCATCAAACCCCACATAAGATAGATCCCAAAAGAAAGTCACCAAAGCATATTATAATCAAACTTACTAAAACCAAAGATAAAGAGAGAATTTTAAGAGCGGCTAGGGGAAAACAAAAAGTGATCTACAAAGGAGAGTCAATAAGAATAAGCTCAGACTACTCAGCAGAAACCATGCAGGCAAGAAGACAATGGGATGACATATATAAATCCTTGAAGGAAAAAAATTGCAAGCCAAGAATTATATATCCAGCAAAACTGTCTCTCAAATATGATGATGAAATTAGGGCATTTTCAGATAAACAGAAGTTTAGGGAATTTGCAAAAACAAAACCAAAATTACAAGAAATACTAAAGGAAGTCCTCTGGTTAGAAAATCAATAACAACCCAAGACTTGAACACAGGACAGAGCAACCAGATGTTAACCCAGATAGGGAAGTCACAAAAATAAATCAAAGGTAAAACACTGAAAATAGGGGAACAGATGTCAGTATGTAAAAGATGACAACATTAAAACAAAAAAGAGGGACTAAAAAATGTAGACACAGATTTTTCATAGACAGAGGAAATCAAGGTGATAGAAAGAAATAAAAGACTGGTAGAAACTTAGAAAAATAGGGGTAAATATTAAGGTAACCACAAAGGAAACTCTGAATCCTACACGTCAAAATGAAAAACAAGAAAAATACAAAGACTCAGCAAATACAAAATCAACAACAATGAATAAGATGAAAAGAAAATACATAATGAAAAACAACTCAGTACAGAAAATTAAGTGGAACAAAGAAACTGTGAAAAACACACATACACAAAAGACATCAAAAAGACAGCACTAAACTCTTAACCTATCAGTAATTACACTGAATGTAAATGGACTAAATTCACCAATACAGAGACAGAGAGTGGCTGACTGGATAAAAAAAAAAACACTTTCCATCTATATGCTGCCTACAAAAGACAATACAAAGATCTGGGTGTCTTCTTAGGCTATAAAGTGGGGAGGGACTTACATCAGCAAGAACACAGAAATTAATCCTCCAGCAAGTGATCTCACTAGGAAAACTCGGTCTCTACCTAATGATGACAATTAGTCTAGTAGATGAATCACTATAATACTATGTAAAGTAATGCACGTGCCATAATGAAAGTACATGTACACAAAGAGCATGGAGGATAGGGATTGGGAGGAGGGCTTGTGGATGTGATGGGCCTCAATGTGTAGGTTGGACTTTGACCAAAAGGCTGCTCATTATCAGTGTCCAGACCCACACAGAGAATCCACAGTTCAAATCACAGCACCAGAAACACAATTGCCATCAATGAGAGCCAAAAGCTTCTTTCCACGAGACCAGGACCCAGGAGGATATCTTTGTTTACAAAGGGGCAGTATAGACAGATGCTAATCAGTTGGGCTTTATCTTCACTGAGGACATAATGAAAGAAAGGAGACTTGTAATGGGTAAACAGGAGCTTTCTATCCAATGCAAGGATCTTCCTTGATGTCAGTATTGTTGGCTCTCTGAAAAGTCCATGGAAAACATTATTAAGCACTGGTGCTTGGACGTCTGGAACACTGCAAGAATAGGCCTTGTAAGTAGAATAGAAAAGTCATCATCTGAGGTATCAGAAACCTGATTCCCTGCTGGGTGGCTTTGGGTAAATTGTCCCCTCCTCTCACCTATAAAATGGAGAGCATTAGACCCATTTTTTAGGGTTGCTGTGAGGTTTAGAAATAATATCTTGGACATAGTGAGTGCTCAATAAATGGTAGATAATATAATTTTTCTCTTCTAGATGACATATGCAATTTCTTGTCTGGGACCAGAGCCCTGGACTAAGTAATTTCCAGGAATCTCTTCCAGCCCAAGATTTTAGCTTCTGGTGATTCTATTCCTCTTCTTCTTTGAAGCAACTCCCACAGTCATCCCGGGTACAGCGATAAACCAGGCAAAGTGTATTCTCAGTGGTGCCTACTTCACTTCCTACCAGCCCACACTCCGTCAGCCACCCTCACTACCACCGTCACCTGTAGCCAGTTGCTGTTCAGTCTATTCAGACTCATAGTGACCACATGTGTGTCAGAGTAGAACTGTGCTTCATAGGACTTCCAATGGATGATTTTTCGGAAGTAGATCACCAGGCCTTTCTCCTGAGGTTCCTCTTGGTTGACTCGAACCTCCAACTTTTCAGTTAACAGCTGAATGCATCAACTACTTGTACCTTGTCTGAATCTCTGTAAACACTGCTACCACCTTTTTCCTCTCCATCCCACTGTTTGAGTCCCATTTTCTCATTCACTTAAGTAGGTGGCATAGGGCTAGATTTGATGAATTAATCTCTTCCAATGCTCTAATGAGCACTAATGGGCAACCTACCCAGGTAAATGAAAATCGAGGTAGGGGAACATCCCAGCAAGTAGAACATTAGTAACTGAACATCCCAGGTAGTAAAACATCAAACTTCACTTCAAAATACGTCTTCACTCTGGGAGATTGCCCTACATAAACCAGTGAAGAGGTCTTGTGGGATAATTGGGGATCCATGGCCACATTTCTAGGTTCTTCTTGTTTTATCTGCACAGAAGATCAACCTGAAACATACTCCTGCCTTTTTACTAGGGGAAGCTAACCCAGCAGCTTTGGAGGCTGAGTGCTGCGATCCTACCAGAGCTAGGCCAGATGGAAAGACCCAAAACCCCTTCATTCTGGGACTATTTCTTCAGTCTAGGGATTCAGACTCTTGGAATGTTCAGGTCTGGAGACCCTTTGGAAATCATTTAATCTTACTACTTCATTTTTTTCTGAAGCTGAGGCTCCGAGAAGTGAGGTCACTTGTTAGGCCCCAGAGTGAGATAGGGCTGAGCTGGTTCCAAAACCCAGATTTCTTAGCTCCTACACCACAACTCTTCATCTGCACCAGTTTAATACTTGAGAATATAAACTTATGTACAGCTCACCTGATCTAGAGGAAGGGATCCTGGGTGGTGAAGGATTAGAAGACCTAATCTCTAAACTCTATTCTACCACCGAAAATCTGGGTGACCCTCAGTTAACTGCCTGGAGCTCAATTTGCTCATCTCTACAGTGACCAGAGCAGCACTTACATTGTCCTAGGGCACTAGGCTGTTAGCAGAATACACGGGGGTGTCTTACTCATAAAGAGTGCTGAAAAAGTATTGGTGAAAAGAAGTAAGCAAGAAATATAAAAGAAAGAAAGGAAGGAGGGAGTGAGAGAGGAAAGAAGGCAGGAAGGAAGGCAGCAAGGAAGGAAGCAAGGAAGAAGTTTAGAAAGTCAAAACTCATACATAAATTATTCTAATGATCACTATCCTCAGAGATACTCAGAAGCCACTGAGGGTGGCTTCCCTATCTCTGAGGCTGGGAGAACTGTGACCTATACAGCTTAGACCAGAGACTAGAATGGCCACCTGGAGGAAACGACAACCTGCACGCTGCCACACTATAGGCCACTGGAGCAGGGAACTGCAGCACCTTCTACCACTGGCTGATGGGCTGCTACCTACAGCACCTGGATCGGGGCCTCCAGTGAACAGACAGGAAAATAACAACACACTGAAGGGGAGCAGACAGGGAGAGAAGGGACAAGCAGACCACCCAAAACAATGGCCCTAATGAAGTGGGGCCCTAAAGGAACAGAATGTCAACCTGTGAGGGAGGAAGAGAGAGAGAGAGAATGAAAATTTAGGTGATTCAAGCACACCATTGAGACCCAAATTAATGACATCAAGGATCAAGTTGAAGGACTTTCTAAAGCCCAGAGCAAATATACAAACCCCCCATTAGTAATTCACAGGCCTGAAGTGAATTACCCCAGCAGTGAGATGTCACAAAGGCTGGTGCTGGATCTGCTATGTAGCTCCTGGAAACTCTAGCCAGTTTGACCAGCTCCACAGGGAAGACTTTCAGTCATCTGAATTACTGACTCCGATTCTGACAGTGGCTTTTGGTCTTTGCGACATCCTACGTCTTGGAAATCATTATTTCTCTACCCCTCTGCCCTGGGTGTGAAAGCTGCTGGCATTTCCATGTCATCTGTATTGAAGGGACCAAGGAAATGTTTAGAAAGGAGGAGGTGAGGGTGGTAACGTTCCTCCAGAAAGTCTCTCATCATAAGCCTTCCTTTGCAAGTTCAACTGTTAAGTTTGCAAGACCCCTAGACAGACCTCCAATCTCCTCAAAGAAGCTGTCAGGGTTTGTATGTGTTGTGAGAAGCCTTGATCTTGACCCTGGCCCCAGTACAGGCACGAGTCTGCTCTGTTACAATCTTATGTGACTCCAGCAGGGTTACTCACTTGGTTGCCCTCCAACACGGGCAGCTGGGGACACCTCCCTGGGGTGACTGCAGCATTTATTACTGGGATGACTCAGCCCAAGCCTCCCTCTCCCTGAAAAGGTGATCTGAGGTCATAGGGGGTCAATTATAGTCGTCTATGGCTGGGAGAGTACGAACTGTCCCTCACCTGGGAAGCATGAAGGAAGGAATTGGGGAGTGAAGCTCAGCTTAGTGGCTCAGGAACTCAGAGTGAAATATGAGTTTATCTCAGAGGCACGAAGGGCAGGTGGGCTTTGTTTGCAGAACCCCACGGAAGATCTTACTCAGCCACCTAATGATGATATTTTCATCTCAGATTTCTATTCATTCCATGTTACTGATTTCACCAGTTACCTCTTGTCTTCACCTTGTTTTCGTCACTTCTCGGGCTTGTCAGTTATTTAACCCTGACTCTAGTTGTTCTGGAGCCCTGGTGGCACAGTGGTTAAGAGCTATGGATGCTAACCAAAAGGTCACCAGTTCAAATCCACCAGGCATTCCTTAGAAACCCTATGGGGCAGTTCTACTATGTGCTATCGAGCCACTATGAGTCAGAATCCACTCGACAACAACGGGTTTGGCTTTTTTTGGTTTTTAGTTGTTTTTAGCTGCTGTTAAGTCAGCCCATGACTTACAGTGACGCCAGGCACAACAGAACAAAACCTGGTCCAGCACCATCCCCATGTTCTGCTGTGGATCGGACCATTGTGATTCATAGGGTTTTCATTGGCTGATTTTTGGAGGCAGACCACCAGGCCTTTTTTTCTAGTCCATCTTAGTCTGGAAGCTCTGCTGAAACCTGTTCAGCATCAAAGCAACATGCAAGCCTCCACTGACAGATGGGTGGTGGCTGCATATGAAGTTCATTGGCCAAGACTCGAACCTAGGTCTCCTGATGGAAGGCGAGAATTCTACCACTGAACTATATATACCCAGACTAGAGGAGAAATATTGCATAGAGTCATAGGCTAGGTTCTGGCTGGTTTCCTGGTCAAGGATGAGACTCTACCGCCTTTATCTGAACAGGTTATATTTTGTCTCTCCAGATTCTAGAGCTGTACCTAACTTGTATTGTTCATTAATATTTATGTCATTTATGAGTGTTGGTCTCATCTCTGCAATAGAACGATATGCTCCTCTGAAGCACTAGCTTCCTCTGATAGCTCTAATCCTCCATGGCACGCAGCAGCAGTGATACACGCATGGCGGGTACTTACTCAATACTTGTTGCTTGGTTGGTTGTTCTCAGTGTTAAATACCCGAGGGAAAACGAGTTTCAACAGCCTCACCAATTGCCAAATCAAAGATCTGAATCTATTTAGAAAAAACATATATATCTATTAAAGCAAAACCAATGCCCTCGTTTTACATACCATCTCTTATCAACTTCAAAAACCTTCTGTCTGTGGTTTAATTGGTTAATTCCCATCTGCTACTCTCCTTGTTAACTCCAAGTTGTTCTCCTGAGGTTACCATCATTATTGTGCCTAGAGGTTTACAATAAAAGCAACCGATATTTGTACAGCGCTTAATCAGTCACAAAGTGACTTCACAGGCATTTTCCTTGGTGCATCACTCTGCGTGGCAGCTGTAAATGCACCTCTCAGATCCCAGATTGCTGATGCAGGGCCATAGTGGACTCTGGGCCCAGACGCTGCTCTGAAATCCACGGCCTGTTTGCATCGGGTTGGATGGCTCTCCCAGATCCTGCCGATCTTCTCTCATAGCGGCTTCCCCTAATAAATGTTCTTGAACATATAATCCTCTATTCACATTTGTTCTCAGAGGACCCGTATACACCCTCTCCAGCCCGACGAGTATGTTGGTGTGGCTGGAGTGACAAGTAGCAGCTGTGTTCTGAAGGGCTCTGAATGCCACAATGAGTAGTTCTGACTTTATTCTGTACACAGTGGTTCTCAGGACTCTGTGGATGGTGTAAATGGTTAATGCACTCAGCTGCTAACTAAAAGGTTGGAGATGCAAGTCCATTCAGAGGCGCCATGGAAGAAAGGCCTGGAGATCTACTTCTGAAAGGTCACAGCCATTGAAAACCCTATGGAGCACAGTTCTACTCTAACGCACATGGAGTCGCCATGAGTCGGAATTGACTTGGCAGCAACTGGTGGAATAGTTATCAAGCACTCTTAAAAAGACTGCCTTCACACTATTTATAAGTACAGTGTGCTCCAATAAATTACATCTTTCCTGTTATGTAATGACTTTCAGGTTGGGTGGGGTGTCTTCTAAGAATCACTCTGACCAGCACTGTCCAATGCAGTACTACCAGCCATATAAACCAAAAAAACCAAACCCGTTGCCGTCCAGTCAATTCTGACTCATAGCGACCCTATAGGACAGAGTAGAACCACCCCATAGAGTTCCCAAGGAGCACCTGGTGGATTCGAACTGCCGACCTTTTGTTTAGCAGCCATAGCTCTTAACCACGATGCCACCAGGGTTTCCACTAGCCATATGGGGCTACATCAATATTAATTAAAATGAAATAAAATTAGACACCCATTTCCTCAGTCCCATTAGACAAATTTCATGGGGTCAATAGCCACATGTGGACAGGACAGCACAGACGGAAGCTCAAAGCAGTTAGGAATGAGGAAAGTGAGCGAGGAAAGCAGGTACCTACATTTCTGTCCTCGTGGAAAAAAATTATATTGGACACCACTGCTCTAGGCCATGGGCTATAAGCTACTTTGGTCACACACACATACACACACACACACACACACACACACACAAAACCCATTGCTGTTGAGTCGATTCCAACTCATAGTGACCCTACAGAACAGAGTAGAACTGCTCTATAGGGCTTCCACGGAGTGCCTGTGGATTTGGTTAGTACCCAAGTGCTTAACCACTGAGCCACCAGGGCTCCCTTGGTCACACACTCCTACTATTAAACAAACTTTGAGAATCTCCGATGTATATTTATTTATGAAGTATATGCATGTATAATGGTAAACTGATACATTCCGTACCTATAATATTTGTTGTTAGTTACCATCACGTCAGCTCCAACTCATGGCAACCCCATGCACACCAGAACAAACACCGCCTGATCCCGCACCCCCGTCATGATCACTGACTTGCTTGAGTCCATTGCTGACTTCCAACCTAGGGGCTCATCTTCCAACACTACATCAGACAATATTCTGTGATCCATAGGGTTTTCATTGGCTGATTTTCAGAAGTGGATCACCAGGCCTTTCTTCCTAGTGTGTCTTAGTCTGGAAGCTCCACTTAAACGTGTCCAACACGGGTGACCCTCCTGGTATTTGAAATCCTGGTAGCCTGGTTTCTGTATCACAGCCACATCAAGTCATCACAGTATAACAAGCTGACAGGCAGGGGAAGGAATAAAATTCAGTTTTTAATATTTTAGAAAAATTTAAATTTTAATATGTTCTTTCTACACCCCAAAGAATGCTCTTTTGTACCCTACTGAAGCTAACCCACCCCACTGTGGACATGGCTTCTCTAAACAATTGGGAGCTAATGAAGATTTTTTTAAAACTATCAAGGGACACCACCTTGACTATGGTGAATTACAGCTTTAGACTTACTGCTGTGGGGAATTTCCTGTAAATTGTTGTTAGCTATGAATCAACAAAAGTACAATCTTAGGTATTTTCATTTCCAAGTAATAATGAACTGCACGCCAACAGCCTTCCAGCAATCTTTTGAAGGAATTCACATAGGTAGGGATGAGGAAGGCAAGGAAAGCTGGGGAGCAGAGAGGCAAGGTAGCTGGCCGTGAGGGATCCACAGCTTACAGTGGAAGTCAAGACCCAGAGTCTATATCTTGTGATTCTGAACCAGCGGTTATTTCCACTGGGTTTTTCTGTCTTCCCCACCTGCCTGAAGGTGGTTGGTAGGAACTCTCATTTTTGGCCAGATTCTAGCCTAAATGAAATGCAAAGAGCCCAGGACCTAGTCTGAGATGATTTAGGTTTGAATCCAGTGCTGCCATGGGGAGCTGTACTACCTGGTCAAATCATCCATCCTCTCTGTACCTTAATCTCCTCATTTATAAAATGGAAATGATCATTAGTTTTTATCTATTCCACAGCAAGAAATAAAACAACCAGTTGCCGTGGAGTTGACCTGACTCCACGGCCCTGACATATGGCAACCCCATATGTCAGAGTAGAACTGTGCTCCATACGGTTTTCAATGTCTGGTTTTTTCGGAAGTAGATAGCCAGGACTTTCTTCTGAGGTGCTTCTGGATGGACTTGAGCCTCCAACCTTTCGATTAGCAGTTGAGCATGTTAATTGTTTGCACAGCCAGGGACTCCTCTACTTCACACAGCATTGAAAAAACTTAAATTTTTTAAAGTTGGTTTAATAACTTGAATTTTTTTTTGTGCAGAGAACATTTTTTTCCTTTATCTTTTTCTGTAATTATAAAATAATACATGATCATTATAAATAATTTAAAAAGGTAGCAAAGGAAGAGGAGATTGAGAGACAAAAGCATTTAGAAAATAAGCATTTACTTGCAAAGTTTCACAGGAGGGGCTGAATTTTACAGCAGCGATTCTCAATCTTGGTTTTGCATTAAGACTCCTGGGAAACTCCTAAAAAACCTTAATGACCAGCCCACACCCCAGACTAATTAAATCAGCATCTCTGGGGGTGGCACCCACGCATCAGAAATTTTTAAAACTCCCTAAATGATTCTAATATCCAGCTAAGGTTGAGAACTACTGCTCTAAAAGACTGCCTCAGCAAGTAAAAAAATACCACAGGTATATAAATAAACATGATCAACTCTGCGGTTATAGGTTGTCTATTCATGTTGGGAAAATAATGGATTTTGCAAACTGATCACATGTGCCACGGTATGTACATATATGTTTGCCTATGTAACCAGTTACCAGTTGCCTTGGAGTTGACTCTAACGGTGCTCCATTCCCTGTGTAAAAGTCAGGGTAGAACTGTTGTGTAAGGAATCAGAAACTCAAAGGAAAAGGCTTAGGATTTCATCCATCTGGGGGGACTAGATGTGGACAGGATGACCCTATTTGCGATTGCTACATGTTTTCCTCTGACTGGGGACAGTGATACACACCTTTATAAAGCAGGGTAAGGTGTCCGGTTTTGTTTTGTTATTGTTTGCATAAGGAAATATGTATATTAAAATGTTAAAGTCTCCCTCCTAAACCCACTCCAAGAGATGACCACTAATCTAGTAGACATAATACCTATGCTTGTACAAATTACACACACGCGCGCACACAAGACTATTATTAAGCCCTTTATCATAGGCATCCCCCCATGTCAAGACACAGTGTTTATCTCATTTTTAATAAATGGATGTAGTATTTTAGCGTTCTGGTCTATAATGAGTTATTTGCATATCCCATTTGATAGACAGTAAGGTTTCCCCCACTTTTTTCTATTAAAAATACTATTGCAATTTGTGCATTTATCTCTGGCTTCTGTGCAATCATTGCTGAAGGATAGATTTTTAGAAGTGAAGTGTGATTGCTAGGTCAAGAGGTACGTGCTACCGAACTGCCCTCCAAAAATCCTGCAGCAATGGACATTTGATCCCAACAAGGCATAAAAGTGCAGGTTTCCCCGCAGTCTCCTCAATACTGTTTTCTTTTTTAATGGGCTCACTTAATCGGTATCTGAAAGTGCTCTACACTCTGTTAAAAGCTATACAAATGCAAGGAATTATGACCAGTACCTCTTCTGAAAGGTCCCACACCTAAAACTAGGCATGCAAGCCCTTGAGGAACTGGGCTGCAATATATGTCCTGCTATTTTCTGGAAATGATGGTTTGGGCTTGGAGCCTAATTTCTTTGACCGAAATGTCAGTCTTGCAGGGTGATGGGGTTATAAATAAGGAGTGGGAGGGCCCCTCTGGCAGATGCAGCTATCCTTACCCTCAGAGCTTTGCAGGCAAAATGACTGAATGTGACAGCAGATGGGGCCACCGGTGCCAACCAAAAGTTTATCCATGGCCACCCTAGCAGAGTGATGTCTGAACGCCTCTTCTCTACTCTGTCTCCTAAACTTTTATTCCACCTGCTCTCTCGATTTCAAGACTTCCCATGTTTACCGTTCACTGAGGATGCTGTAAAATGGAGGCCTTCACATTCAGACTCCCTTATTTTTCTTTATAGGAGCACAGGTCTAACCCGGTGGCCTGAAGGTGTCTATCCTGTTGGCTCTGGCTCAAAAGGAAGGGAGTGAGAGCCTAAGCGCATTTTTCTCTGCTACTGAATCACCCCATCTCAACACCACCACGTGGTTAACTCCTTGTCCTCATTCAAGAACCTAAGGCCCATCAGCTCCTCTGTAGAGCCTTACCTGATTCTTCTGGAGTGGTCACTCCTGCCTCTGTCTTCCACATTTATACCTCTAGGCACTTATGGATTGCCCAATAGTTTCCCTGTTTGCATCTCTCCTTGCTCCCATCTCCTAACTGTGAATTCCATGAGCTGGACCTGGGTCTTAGTTGTCTTTGCAATTCTGGTTTGGTAGTACCTTTAAGTTTGTTGAGTGAATTTTTCCTCTTTTTGAATCCCTGTCTGGATTGGCTATAACAAGACAACTAACAACACTCATGCTCGCCAAAAATTCCATAAGAGCCCCCATATTTGCTAGCTTTCCCTGGTTCACAGGCGTGAGTGTGAGTGAAAGTAGCCTGAGGCAGTAAAGAGGGCCTGTGAGTTCCACGTGTGCTCTCTCTCCTGCCGCTATGGCTAGAAGCAAAGACCTCTGAGACAGCAAAGTTGCCATATGGAAGCAACCCAAAGTTTTCTTCTCTGTTGACAGGTAGTCACAAAGGAAAGTGGGCTGACCTATATAAGGCTGTGATGAAAGTGAAAAATAAGCTTTTGGGATTTGGGTGCTTGTTACCTCAGCAAAACTTAGCCCATCCTAACTAATAAAGCATGTGAGTGGAAGTGGAAACATAGGTAGAAGTGGAAAATGTAGGGAGAAGCGATGCTCTTAAAATATAATAGTGTCATCTGATAGTGAACCCTTTTCATCTCCTAAAAGAGTTCAGAATTGGAGTCATGGATTTGATGACTCCAAAGCAAATTATATTCTGAGAGAAAATCAAAAATAAAACAAAACAAAATCAATTTCCATGGAGTTGAATCTGACTGATGGCAACCGCGTATGTGGCAGAGTAGAACTGTGCTCTATAGGGTTTCAATGGCTGTGACCTTTCAAAAGCAGATTGCTAGGCCTGTCTTCCAAGGTGCTTCTGAGTAGGTTCACACTGCCAACCTTTTGATTAGCAGTTGAGTGCTTAACTGTTTATACCACCCAGGTACTCCTTAAAAGAAAACAACCATCTTCATTTTATTGACGGAGAATTCAAGGAACATAAAGGTGAAGGGATTGGCCTCTGGAATTATGGGTGAGATTAGCTTGAAGACCTAGACTCAGATTTCACCTAAGCTATTTCCGATATTCTTTATGGAAGGACTTGCCCTTCCCTCAGTATGTCGGTCCTCTGTAGTTAGTATTCTAGGAACGAGATTGACCTACTTAACCACGGGATAGTTTTTTTTTTTTTTTTTCCTGAAGCTAACTCCACTAAAATATATCTGTTCTGAAGCAACATGATAGTAAAAATGTTAACACTGGATTTCCAGTTGATTTCCAGGCAGACACGCTAAGCCCTTGAGGAAAGAGTGCAGCTGCCCTGTGGCCCAGATAATGCAGAATCAGTGTGAGCAAGGACATCTTAGAACATTCTGTTCTTCTCCTCTGGGACCAATTAAAATCTGTGGGCATATTTCTTGTTGACCAGGCTGACTTACTAATTGAAACAGAACTGTGATGTTTTCGTCAGCTGTCTCTTATCCCTCTCTGCCTCAACAGCAGAGGGAAAGTTTGGTAATCATAGTGCTTCAAGCATATGAAGCCCAGGGAACAGATCTGCCCTGAATTTAAATCAGTGAACATTGTGCATTTGAACAAGGTCCCAAAAGGGATGAGGCAAAATTGGGGCTATGATGTTGTTGTTAGCTGCCGTCAAATCACCCTGACTCATGGCAACCCCATGCACAGTGGAATGAAACGTAATCAGACCATTGTCATCCATAAGGTTTTCACTGGCTGATTTTCAGAAGTAGATTTCCAGGCCTTTCTTCTTAGTCCATCTTAGTCTGGAAGCTCCACTGAAACCTATTCAGCGTCATAGCAACACACAGACCTCCACTGACAGACAGGTGGTTGCTGCACATAAGGTGCAGTGGCTAGGACTCGAACCTGGGTCTCCTGCATGGAAGGTGAGAACTCTACCACTGAACCACAACAGCCTTTGGGGCTATAGTTATGTCCTGAAATATCAGTCTCAGTTTATTCAGCTAAGGAGATGCCAGATACCACGACACCACCTTCTGGGTAGAAATCTGGGATTTAGCATCTGCTGTTCTAATAAACCAGCTCCTGACCTTGACCTCCCTAATTAACCATTCCCAATTAACCATGCCTGATGGGGAAAGCCAGCGACAAGGGACCAAATACCCTCTTAAGTCCAACAAGATCTTTTTCATTTTATTGAGTTACAATGTATTTCTCCTGGATATTCAAGTGGTCTAGGTGACCTTAGATGTCGCCCCTAACTGCATCAAAGTCTCTGGGAATGGACCACACGTTTAAGGTTGTGTGGAACTTCTCAGCTTCAATGTGAAGACCTACTTCCATGCTACCAATCTCTGTGGAATGATTTCTTTACTATTCAAACTGCCTTAGAAGCTAGGCATTCAGGGCAGTATTAGTTCCAATTGTGGGGAAGCCTTGGTTGACAAGGTATTAGGAAAAGAAAATCCTCTTGGATGAGGTTTTCAGCCTGAGGGCATGTTTCTGAGCTTTCCGAAGGTCAATCCAAGACCAGAGCATCTTTGGGAAAAGCTGTTTTAACCATGAAGTCACCTCTCACCCCATTGGCAGGGAGAGGTAACAGTATTGAGAAGTTTGGCAGGGTCTTGGAGGAAGGGCTGGATTGAAAGAGGATAAGTGTCCCCAAAACACTCATCGGGAACAGTGTTGCTACCTAGGGAGATATGCTCCTCCTTACAGAAGCACAGGCTCAGGCAAGATAATCCAACCCAGCCTTAACGTTTGAAAGCCTAGAACTTTAGGTCTGGAACTTGTTCCTCATTCCACCACCGTTATCACCAGGTAAACTTGGGGTAATCAATTAACTTCTCTGGGTCTCAGTTAAGGAAAGAATAAGGACAAGACTGCCAGAAATCTGGTGGCAAGAGAGGGACATGAAAGTGTATCAGAGAATTTCTTTCTTCCTAAGGATAACAAATAGATTTTTGTTCCAGTTACTATTGCTGCAAAGCAAATCACTTCAAATCTTAGTAGATTAAATCAACAACAACAAGCACTTTTCCTCTCATGGTCCCTGTGGGTCAGGAATTTGGGAAGGCTTGACTGGGCAAGTCTAGTTTGGTGTCTCTTAGATGATTGTAGACAGATGATGCTGGAGATGGAACAGCAAGGGGGCCTGGAGCAGGCGGAGGCTGTCCAGGCATCTCTCCCTTCAAGTAGTCTCATGACTCTTCTATATGCTTTCTCCATGTGGACTAGTTTGGGCTTCCTCTCAGTATGTTGGCCTCAGGGCAGACAACGACTTACATGGTGGTTCAGGGCTCCAGCTACAGTGTTCCAGTGAGCAAAGCCAAAGTTGCATCTTCTTTTCTGACCTAGCCTCTTGTCATGGATTGAATTGTTACACCCCAAAATATCTGTCAGCGTGGCTATGCCATGATTCCCAGTATTGTGTGATTGTCCATCATTTTGTCATCTCATGTGATTCTCCTGTATGTTGTAAATCGTGTCTCTATGAGGTTAATGAGGTGGAATTAGTGGCAGTTATGTTAATGAGGCAGGACTCAGCCTACACGATTAGATTTTGTTTAAAGCCTATCTCTTTTGAGATATAAAAGAGAGAATCAAATAGCGAGACAGGGGGACCTCATACCACCAAGAAAGAAGCACTGGGAGCATAGGGTGTCCTTTGGACTGGGGATCCCTGCCCTGAGAAGCTCCTTGACCAAGGGAGATTGATGACAAGGACCTTCTGCCAGAACCAACAGAGAAAAGAAAGCCTTCCTCTGGAGTGGATGCCCTGAAATTGGACCTATAGCCTCCTAGACTGTGAGAGAATAAACTTCTGTTTGTTGAAGCCATCAACTTGTGATATTTCTGTTATAGCAGCACTAGATGATTAATATACCATAGACTGCCAAAAGAATGAACAGATCTGTCTTGGAAGCAGTACAACCAGAATTCTCCTTGCAAGCAAGGATGGCAAGACTGCATTTCACATACTTTGGACATGTTGTCAGGAGGGATCAGCCCCTGGAGAAGGACATCATGCTTGGTAAAGTAGAGGGTCAGCAAAAAAGAGGAAGACCCTCAATGAGATGAATTTATGAAGTGGCAATAATGGACTTAAGCATAACAATGATTGTGAGGATGGTGCAGGACTGGGCAGTGTTTCCTTCTGCTGTACATAGGGTCACTATGAGTCAGAACCAACTCAATGGCACCTAACAACAACAAGAACAACAGAAGACTAAGACACCTCTCAAGCCATGCAACTTCACATATACCTCATTCCAACAGTTTCAAGTCAGTCAAAGCATTCCCACATCCAAAAGAAGACGACGTAGACCTTACCTATGAACGGGAGGAGCATTAAGGTCCCAATGTAGAATAGCTTGTGGAATGAGCATATTGCTGCAGTCATCTTTGGAGAAATACAATCTGCTGTGGTTTTATTTCTCATGCCAACTCCAATCAACCTAGTAGTTACCTGGAGGTCTTCACTGAGAAGAATTTCGAGGCCACATCCAGCCTCAGCAGAAAAGAGCGTGATGACATCGCTTGGGAGAATTAAAGATCACCTGATCTTCCTAAGCTTAGTTTCCTTATTTGTAAAATGAGAGTAAGGATTATTATGAGATTAAAATGAGACCAGATTAAACCAAACCCATTGCCATCAAGTGGATTCCAACTCATAACAACCCTATAGGACAGTGTAGAACTGCCCCATAGGATTTCCAAGGAGCGGCTGGTGGATTTGAACTGCCGAACTTTTGATTAGCGGCCGAACACTCAACCACGGCACCACCAGGGCTCCTTAAATGAGACAGTGGATGAAAAAAGATTTTGTGTTATTTCCTCCTTAGGGTAAATTATCATCTGAAACTCCTAAGAGAAAAGGCCACTCATAGGCTCAGAATTAAAAGAGCCAGAAAAGAATGTTTTCTCCCAAACCACAGCTCAATCGCTAGGACCTGAGTGGAAGGAGTTGGATCAGACCTGAGTACTCACCACACTTCTTCATTACAGAGAATTACTTCAGTTCAGGACTTCATGACCAAATAGTATCTGAAAAACCTTCCCTCTGTCATATGAGGGGGATATGATTTAAGAAAGAACTGGAAAACTGTCAGAAACCACTGCACCACAGCTGAGAGAGGCAGCACACCATGGGATTTCAGCATTTCCTGATGTCTTAATGAGACCCAGACTCAGCCAACTTAACTTTGTACCTCCAAGCTAATGTTGAATTTCCCTGACTGCTTTGTTGAAAAATTAAATGGTCGTACATGTGTTGGTTGTGTTATGAGGCCCAAAACTCCTACAACTATGGCTGATAGGTTAAATTATCTAGTAAAAATGCTATACCAAATTTAAAGCCCTACCAGCAGTGTATAAGAGTCCCATTTCCATGTACCTTTCAACCCATATCAGCCGTGTTAATACTAATACTACTCCAGGGCTTTGCAAGCAAATTGTCCTTTATAGAAAGATTCTCTGGAGTTTCTGCAACAAAATTCAATAGGGAATGGATAATATTTTTAACATATGGTGCTGAAACAATTGAATATTCGTATGTAAAAAAAAAATTGAATCTTGACTCACGTACCCGGCTTTGACACATATATATGGGAACATTCTTGGTCCCAACCCTGGTACCATAACTACTGAGGAGAGAGACCCCACGAAGGGGTGATAAAAATACAATTACAATGTATAACTCTATACCGGACAAATATCTTTACATAAGGATGCAATTTAATCCCTTTTAATGTCTTCACTACCTTCTTACAGGCATGCACAACACACACACACACATACCCACACACAAAACACACATTCATGTTGAGTGACAGATGCCCCATCAGACACACCAGGGTCAATGAACATCCTACCCTAAACACCTTTGAAGTCCTTGTGTGGCAACAAATCCCTTTTAGTGATGAGTAACTGCAGGCATCCCCATAAACTTGAGACTAAGTCGATGGTGCCTGTTCTCACTACTCCTCTTCAGCATTGTACTGGAGTTCCTAGTCATTTTAATAAGGCAAATAAAATATTAAAAGCACATAGACTGAAAAAGAGAGGAAAATTTGTTTCTATTTACAGACAACACGATCATCTATGTTAATAATCCCAAGGGATCCAACACATATATGATCATTTGATTTTTAACAAAAGTGCAAAGGAAATTCAATATGTAATAGATAATCTTTATAACAAATTGTGCTGGAACAATTAAATGACCACATGTAAAATTACAAAACTTTGACCCTTACCTCAAAAATAAAAATGGATCACAAAATATAAATATAAAGCTGAAATCATAAAACTTCTAGAAGAAAATATAGGAGAAAATCTTTGTGTACTTGGGTTAGTCAAAGATTTCTTAAATGGGTTATATAAAGAAATCATTAAACCATAAAAGAAATCATTGATAAATTGAACTTTATCAAAATTTAAAACTGTTAATGATATGGTTAATAAAATGAAAAGGCAAGCTACAGACTGGGAAAAATGTTTGCAAAATATAGTGTATTAAATTAAAATCTTGTGTCCGGAATATGTAAAGAATTCCTACAACTCAATAAGAAGACAAATGACTCATTTAAAAACTGGCAAAATATTTGAACAGACACTTCATCGAAGAAGAGATACGAATGGCAAAGCACATGAGACGATTCTTATCATCATTATTCATTAAAAAAACAAACAAACAAACCCATTTCTGTCGAGTCAATTCCCACCAATAGTAACCCTAGAGAACAGAGCAGAACTGCCCCATAGGGCTTCCAAGGAGAGGCTAGTGGATTTGAACTGCAGACCTTTTGGTTAGCAGCCGTATCACTTAACCACTTCACCACCAGGACATTATACATTAGGGAAATGCAAATTAAATCCACAGTGAAATACCATTATACTCTTAACAGAATGACTTAAATTTAAAAATTTAAGTTTTTAAATTTAAAAAACTGATCATACCAAATGTTGGTGAAGATATAGGAGAACTGGAGTTCTTTTTTGCTGTTGTTGTCTTTTCCCATTGGATTTAGTTTTATTTCTTTTTTTTAAATTGTACGTTAGATGAAGGTTTACAGAACAAATAGTTTCTCATTAAACAGTTAGTACGCATATTGTTCTATGACAATGGTTAACAACCCCATGACATGTCAACACTGTCCCTTCTCAACCTTGGCTTCCCTATTACCAGCTTTCCTGTCCCCTCCTGCCTTCTAGTCCTTGTCCCGGGACTGTTGTGCCCCATTAGTCTCCTTTTGTTTTATGGGCCTGTGTAATCTTTGGCTGAACGTTGAACCTCGGGAGTGACTTCATTACTGAGCTAAAACGGTGTCCAGGGGCCATACTCTTGGAGTTTCTCCAGTCTCTGTCAGGCCAGTAAGTCTGGTTTTTTTTGTGAGTTAGAATTTTGTTCTACATTTTTCTCCAGCTCTGTCTGGGACCCTCTGTTGCGATCCCAGTCAGTGGTAGTAGCCGGGCACCATCTAGTTGTACTGAACTCAGTCTGGTGGAGGCTGTGGTGGTTGTGGTCCATTAGTCCTTTGGACTAATCTTTTCCTTATATCTTGTTCTCTTCATTCTCCCTTGCTTCCGAAGGAGTGAGACCAGTGGAGTATCTTAGATGGCTGCTCACAGGCTTTTAAGACCCTAGACGCTACTCACTAAGGTAGAATGTAGAACATTTTCTTTATAAACTGTGTTATGCCAATTGAGCTAGATAGAACTGGAATTCTTGTTCTTTGCTGGTGGGAATGCAAAATGGTATAGCCACTTTGGAAAACAATTTGTTCTTTTAAAGTTAAATATACACGTATCACGTGACCCCCAATTACAATCTTAGGTATTTGTCCAAGAGTAATAAAAACACACGTGTACACAAAGATTCCTACGTGAATGTACATGGTAGCATTATTCATAATACCCAGAACAGTAGAGAATCCAAATAGTCATCAACTTGTGAATGTTTATACAAACTGTGTTATATTCCTACAATGGAATATTTCTCAGCAATAAAAAAGAACCACTCATATATGTAACAACGTGGATGGATCTTAAAAGCAGTATGGTAAGTGAAAAAAGTCAGACACAAAAGATTATATACTGCATGATTCCATTACATGAAATTCTTTAAAAAGCAAAACCATGGTATCAGCAAGTATTTCAATGGTTGCCGGGGGTGCTGTTGTTGTTGTTAAGTGCTATCGAGTCAGTTCCAACTCATAGTGACCCCATGTACAACAGAGCGAAACACTGCCCAGTCTAGCACCATCTCTACAATTGTTGCCATCTTTGAGCCTGTGGTTGAAGTCACTGTGTCAATCCATCTCATTGAGAGTCTTCCTCTCTTTCGCTGACCCTCTACTTTGCCAAGCAGGATGTCCTTCTCCAGGGACTGGTTCCTCCTGGTAACATGCCAAAGTATGTCGGGGGTATAAGGAGTAGTACTGACTGCAGGGGGCACAACAAACTCTTCATAGTGATAGAATTGTTTTATATCATAATTCTCATGGTGCTTACACAGCTGTATACATTTGTCAAATCACATTGAATTTGCATTGAAAATTGGTGAATTATATGCAAATTATGCCTCAGTATAAGGAGCCCTGGTGGCGCAAGGATTAAGCGTTTGGCTGCTAATCAAAAGGTTGGTAGTTAGAGCCCACCCAGAGCCTCTGCTGGAGAAAGACCTGATGATCAGCTCCCTTTAAAAAAAAAAAAGTCAAGAAAACCCTAAGGGGCAGTTCTACTTTGTCACATGGGTTCACTATGAGTCAGAATGGACTTGACAGCACCCAACAACAATAAAGCTAATTTTGTATATATATATATATATATAATTAAAATTATACATAATATACAATACATGATTATATATATATATTTGTATCCTTTATATCTTTTCACCATACGTATTCAATCTGTATGCTGAGCAACTAATCCAAGAAACTGGACTATATGAAGAAGAACGGGGCATCAGGATTGGAGGAAGACTCATTAACAACCTGCTTTATGCAGATGATGCAACCTTGCTTGCTGAAAGTGAAGAAGACTTGAAGCACTTATTGATGAAGATCAAAGACCACAGCCTTCAGTATGGATTACACCTCAACAAAAAGAAAACAAAAATCCTCACAACTGGACCAATAAGCAACATCATGATCAATGGAGAAAAGATTGAAGTTGTCAAGGATTTCATTTTACTTGCATCCATAATCAACACCCATGGAAGCAGAAGTCAAGAAATCAAAAGAAATATTGCATTGGGCAAATCTGCCGCAAAAGACCTCTTTAAAGTGTTGAAAAGCAAAGATGTCGGCTTGAAGACAAAGGTGCTCCTGACTCAAGCCACAGTGTTTTCAATTGCCTCATATGTATGTGAAAGCTGGACAATGAATAAGGAAGATCAAAGAAGAATTGACGCCTTTGAATTGTGGTGTTGGTGAAGAATATTGACTATACCATGGACTGCCAAAAGAACGAACAAATCTATCTTGGAAGAAGTACTACCAGAAGCTCTTTAGAAGCAAGGATGGAAAAATTTTGTCTCACATACTTTGGACATGTTATCAGGAGGGATCAGTCCCTGGAGAAGGACATCATGCTTGGTAAAGCAGAGGGTCAGCAAAAAAGAGGAAGACCCTCGACGAGATGGATTGACACAGTGGCTGTAACAACAGGTTCAAGCATAGCAAGTATTGTGACGATGGGCACAGGACTGGGCAGTGTTTCCTTCTGTCGTGCATGGGGTCGCTATGAGTCAGAATTGACTGGACAGCACCTAACAACAATATGTATGTTAGACAAAACTATATATATATACTATACAATACATAATCATATATATAATATATGTGAGATGAAAAATATATATATACACATACACACAAATAAAATTATAGTAATATACAATACATAATTTTATTTATATATATATTTAATTTTGTCTCACATACTTTGGACATGTTATCAGAAGGGACCAGTCCCTGGAGAAGGACTTCATGCTTGGTAGAACACAGGATCAGCAAAAGAGAGGAAGACCCTCAGTAAGATGGACTGACACATTGGCTGCAACTATGGCCTCAAGCATAGCAACAATTGTGCAGGATCTGATAGTGTTTCCTTCTGTTGTACATAGGGTTGCTATGAGTCAAAACCAAATCGATGGCACCTAACAACAGCAATATAATTTAAAATGAAAATACTCAGTGTGGAAAAGATTGCAAATGAACACAACCTGGTGTTTTCCGTCACTGACAGATTACAAATCCTTGGTAAGTGACTTTAACATCCAGTTTCTCCCTGAGTCCCTGGTGTTCTCTTCTCTGCTCCCTCTCTGGTAAGAGAATGAAAGACGTAGTCCATCTAAGGAGCACCAGACTCTTCCAAAATATATACAGGCAGTCCCAGGTTATGAACGTCCAACTTACAGACAACTCATACTTAAGAATGTACTGTTACAAAGCCTATTATGTTAAAATTTTGAATTAGGTACATACGTGGCTCATGATAATGAATGCATGCACTACTTTGTGATGCTCAGGAAAACATTGCCTGGTTTGGGAGTGTTTCTTAAGTGTTTTATGTGTATAGAAAGGTAAAATGTATACTATACACTGAAACATTTGACTAACTGATGCTAAATAAGAACTCTCTGCACCTGTTCCAACTTACCTACACATTTGACTTAAAGACAGACTTAGGAATGGATCTCATTTGTAACCAGGGAACTGCTTGTGTTGTGTAATCCTGCTGTTATTTTGCACGGATCTGCAGATGGACCTAAACACTGTGCTCTTGGGCAAAAACTCTAGAAGTACTGGTGCCAACTCAAACCCATACTCCGTTGCCATCGAGTCGATTCCAACTCATAGTGACCTTATAGGACAGAGTAGAACTGCCCCCATTGGGTTTCTAAGGCTGTAAATCTTTACAGAAGCAGATTGCCTCATTGTTCTACGGAGTGGCTGAATCATCGATTCTTCAGTTAGCAGCCAAGCACTTTAACCACTGCACCACCAGGGCTCTTTCCAACTCAAAAAGCTTATCAAAATATTTTTCAGTTGAGAAATCAAATAGCCACTCTTCAGGACTCTTGACTTGGGAGGGAATCATGTTGGCTAAGGCACTCCAGTGTTTCTGCTGACGGAAAAGCCCATGGGCATACTGTAGGATGCAGCAAAACATGTATTGCAGGGAAGAAGGGCAAAGAAGGGGGCACTTTCCTCTGTCATGGATCTGTTTACTATGCATTTGTTGGTTCGAATAATTATTGAGAACATTCCATACACCTAATACTGTGAATGAGATGGTGGAAGACACCAAGGGGAAAAAAGTCAGAGAACAGACACTTGTAGGCATGGTATACCTTCACAGTGTGTATGTTTACACTCTGAAATTCTTATTAATTGAGGTTAAAATGCATATATAAGAAAGCAAGAAATAATGAAAATAAAAGGGTTAAGAAATTAAAAGAACAAACAAAATTCCCTGAAGGAAAACGGAAGGGAGGAATTAGTAAAGATAAAAGCAGAAATTAATGAGTAGGAAGAAAGCGGAAAAACAGCAGAACCGATAATGAATCCAAAAACCGGATCTTAGAAAAAACAAACCAACAAAAAAACAACTAAAAACAGAAACAAAAGCTAGATAAATTAATATAATCAACCAAAGTATTGCAGAGCTCATAAAAGCGGAACATAAAATTCATATGTGGAAAATAATTACAAAAACGGAGGAAATTAAAAGAATTACAAGATACCATTTTACTCAATTCTATGTAAATTAATTTGAAATAAATTTGAAACCTTTCAAATGCATTATAAAAATTGAACATAACATTAGTCATAAACACCAACAACACACACACAAAAAATGATGATCATATATCAGTGACACGTTAATTTAAATGCAAAAATCCCAAATAAATTATTAGACTATACTGTTGCCGTTGAGTTGATTTCGACTCATAGCAAACCTATCAGACAGAGTAGAACAGCCCCCATAGGGTTAAGATTGTAATAATTACTAGCCAATGGAAATAGACAAGAGAACAGTAAAAAAAATGGAAATATGAAAGTAAAATTATCACTATTTGCAGATAAGATGACTGTATGCCAAGAAAATCCAAGAGGATCAACTGAAAAAGCATTACATACATAAGAGAAGGCAGCAAAGTCACAAAGGACAAAATTAATATGCAGAAATGAATAGCTTTCATATGTGCAAACAATACTAAATTAAAGAAAATAATGGAACATTATTTGCTCTAGCAACAGTGATAAAGTGTCTAGGAATAAATGCCATCAAATATGTGCAAGAGCTGTATGTAAAGCACTTTTAAACATTTCCTAAGCATTTAAAGTACTTTAGAACATGAAACAAATAAAGACTAAAACAAATGGAAATCCAAACCGTATTTTTAAGAAAGCTCAACATCAGAAATACTATTTCCCTATGCTAGTTTAAAATTTTAATGTAATTGCTCCTGTGTTGATGAGGCTAAGTGGAGACGGTCGCTCTTGTACTCCCATACATTGCTGGCAGCAGTGTAAATTAGTATAATCTCATGGAAGGTGATTTGGCTAATGTTGTCTATCAGAATTAGAAGTCAATATACCCTTTGAATAATGTCACCTATTCCATTTGTCTTACAGATACACTCATGCAAAATGATATCTGTGAAAAATCATTCATTGCATCTCTGTTTATAATAACAAAGGATTGGAAATAGCCTACCCATCCATCAGGAGGGTACTGGTAAAATTTTAACGATTCATACAATACCCTGCAGTTGTAAAATAAAATACAAAAGAAAAATATGAGAAAGTTCCACATATATGGATATTGGAATAACTTTAAGACATCATATTAGGAAAAATTAATAAATAAAGACAGAGAACAATGCATAGACTATACTACTCTTCATGTAAATGTTTGTGGGTCAGAGGAATGCATATACATATTTCCCTATATGAAAGAGCACTCTAAAACTGCTCTTTAAAACTGTTAGTGCTTGGCATAACTAAAATGGCTGACACAGGTCTAGGTCAGACTCCATTTTGTTTTAATGCTCGGCTGCTGCTTGTAAAGTATGAGCACCGCTTTCTGGTAAACAAGTCTTGTTTTGTAAACGTGGTTATGCTTGCTGGACTATGATTCCAGGAAGTCTGTGCAGATTGTTCTCTGAAAAAATGCTCGCCTTCAGGAAGAAGGCATTAGAAAATAGATTAACTGATACGAAGATAGGTCTGTTTGTGGTTGTAGTCACGATAGCCTTCTTGTACAAAAACCTTGCATTCCTTTGTGAACCTTGGCGCATGTTTTAACTTTACTCAGTGCTGCCCAGCTCAAGTTGTGTTTCTCAATAAAACTCTATAATTTCTCTCCATATAGAGTTAGTGTTGCTTACGCTTTTGACATCTGTATATGCAAACAAAATCCTGGGTGATACATAAAAAGGAATTAGTAACGGTTGTTGTTTCTTTGAGATAGGAAGTGGAAGATAGGAAACAGGAGTGAAAGAAAAGTATTCTGTAACATAAATTTGGATAATGTGGATTTTCAATACATATGTTGTTGTTGTCATGTTGTTAGGTGTCGTCAAGTTGATTCTTACTTATAGCGACCCTATGTACAACAGAACAAAACCCTGCCCAGTCCTGTACCACCTCACAGTCATTGCTATGTTTGAGCCCATTGTTGCAATGTGCCTTCCAACCTAAGGAGCTCACCTTCCGGCACTATATCAGACAATGTTCCGCTGCTATTCATAAGGTTTTCACTGGTCAATTTTTTTCAGAAGTAGATCACCAGGTCCTTCTTCCTAGTTTGTCTTAGTCTGGAAGCTCCACTGAGATCTGCCCACCATGGCTGACCCTGCTGGTATATGAAATACCAGTGGCATAGCTTCCAGCATCACAGCAACACGCAAGCCATCACAGTATGACGAACTGATCGATGCGTGGTGGTCAATGCATATGAGTCCACTACAATTCAAAATATCAAAAGAATAAATTTAATCAAGATAGATGAAATAAAAATATAATTAAATAAAACTTAAAAAGATTGGGTATGAAACTTAAAATACTAGTAAATATTGGCCATGCTTAATATGTGGCATGCCTTTTTAGGCATTTTACACATACATATGAGATAGGTGTATGTATGAGATACTTATGTATAAGATAAACCAAAAACCTGTTGCCATCAAGTCAATTCCAACTCATAGTGACCCTATAGGACAGAGTGGAATGGCCCTATAGGGTTTCCAAGGAGCAGCTGGTGGATTCAAACTGCTGACCTTTTGGTTAGCAGCCAAGCTCTTAACTGCTGACCTTTTGGTTAGCAGCCAAGCTCTTAACCATTGCGCCACCAAGACACCATGTATGAGATGGGTACTATTGTCCTCATTCATGAATGCAGAAAATGAGGCAGAGAGAGGTCACATGCCCAAAGTTATAACTAAGAAGCATGACAGACGCCTGCAGTTTTAACTGTTTGCTGTGCAACTTCCTGACAGATAACATGAGGCCATGGAGTGCAGTTAAGCACACATGCACACACCACCCCCATCGCCACCACCACCACCACCACCAATGTCACTACTACCATCACCATCATCACCACCACCACCACCACCATCACTTCCACCATCACCATCGTCAATACCACCACCACCACCAAAATCAAAACACCTGAGCTTCAATCCCTCCCCCCGCTTAGTGACTATATAGCTTTCAAAAAGTCATTCAGCATTTATAGACTCAATTCTCTCATGTGGAAAATGGCAATGGTTATCACTTTTGTTTTTAAAACTTGACATCAGATCTACCTAGATATGGATATATGTGTGTAAGAGAAAGAACGCAGATGAAGAGGTGGAGAATTTGAATATGTGACACAGGACACAGATTCCAAAAGGTGCAACGATCCATCTTCTGGAGAAAAAAAATGGCAGGGAAGGAATCTTTCTTATTTTTCCACCGATTTCCTTCATAACAGTGAGAGAAATACTAGGCTGGGAAAAGTCCTGGACCCTTGTTGTAATAAAACTACACTTATTTAAGGAAATAAATTATGTATTCTGACAAGAAAAAAAAAAAGGTAATATTCTAAGAAAATATTAACAGTCACATTCAAAATAGTAAACTTTAAAAATAGTCTGGCACAGGAGGGGCCAGAGCTCCAGCTTACAGCAGCAGCAGAACAGCTGGACAGAGGAGTGAGCAGAGGGCAGCCAAAGCTACCAGTGTAAGGAACGATGTCTGCAGGAGGAAAGTGGTGAACATTCATAAACTGAGCATCCTATGCTCCTGTTAAGTTGACTTCTATTAAGTGGGAGACACGTGCTCTTTTGTATCCTGGTGGCACAGTAAGGAGCTTAAGTTTTGCTTTAAAAAATAAAGTGTCCTCAATACGGTGTGAAAGTACCAGGGTGGCATGCTGCCATGACAAAAGTCTCGGGTATGGGTGTGGTGTGGGTGAGTAGACCTTAGACTTACCTGAAACCTCCCGCCACTCATCTGTCAGTTTGTCATAGTGTAGTGGTTTGCCTGTTGCTGTGATGCTGGAAGCTATGTCACCAGTATTTCAAATACCAGCAGGTCCACCGATGGTGGACAGGTTTTAGTGGAGCTTTCAGATTAAGACAGACAAAGAAGGACCTGACGATCTACTTTAAAAAAAAATTGGCCAGTGAAAGCCTTACGAATAGCAGCAGAACATTGTCTGATAAAGTGCCGAAAGATGAGTCTGTCAGGTTGGAAGGCACTCAAGATACAACTGGGGAAGAGCTGCCTCCTCAAAGTAAAATTGACCTTAATGGATGGAGTAAAGTTTTCAGGACCTTCATTTGCTGGGGTGGCATGACTCAAAATGAGAGGAAACAGCTGAAAATATCCACTAATAATCAGAACGTGGAATGTGCGAAGTATGAATCTGGGAAAACTGGAAGTAGTCAAAAATGAAATGGAACACAAAAATTGATATCCTGGGTATTAGTGAGCTCCAATGGGCTAATATAGACCATTTTGAATCAGAAAATATATGGTATACCATGCCCTGTGTTTTATTGACTAGGCAAAGGCATTTGACTGTGTGGATCATCACAAATTATAGATAACATTGTGGAAAAACAGGAATTCCAGAACACTTAATTGTGCTCATGAGAAACCTGTGCAGGGACCAAGAGGCAGTTGCGGGAACAGAACAAGGGGATACTGCATGGTTTAACATCAGGAAAGCTGTGTGTCAGGGTTGTATCCTTTCACCGTACTTATTCAATCTGTATGCTAAGCAAAACATCTAAGAAGCTAGACGGACTATGTGAAGAAGAACACGGCATCATGACTGGAGGAAGACACGTTAACAACCGGAGATACATGGATGAATGATGCAATTTTGCTTGCTAAAAGCAAAGAGGATGTGAAGTACTTACTGATGAAGACCAAAGACCGCAGCCTTCAGTAGGATAACACCTCAACATAAAGAAAACAAAAATCCTCCCAACTGGACCAATAAGCAACATCATGATAAATGGAGAAAAGATGGAAGTTGTCATGGATTTCATTTTACTTTGATCCACAATCAATGCCCATGGAAACAGCAGTCAAGAAATCGAAAGACACATTGCATTGGGCAAATCTGCTGCAAGAGACCTCTTTAAAGTGTTGAAAAGCAAAGATGTCACTTTGAGGACCAAGGTGCACCTGACCCAAGGCCGTGATACTTTCAATCCCCTCATATGCATGTGAAAGATGGGCAATGAATAAGGAAGACTGAAGAGGAATTGACACCTTTGGATTATGGTGTTGGCGTAGAATATTGAATATAATCATGGACTGCCAGAAGAACAAACAACTCTGTCTTGGAGGAAGTACAGCCACAATGCTCCTTAGAAATGAGGATGGTGAGACTTTGTCTCACATACTTTGGACATGTTATCAGGAGGGTCCAATCCCTGAAGAAGGACATCATGTTTGCAAAGTAGAGGGTCAGCGAAATAAAGGAAGGCCCTCAATGAGATGGATTGACATAATGACGGGTACAATGGGCTCAAAGATAGCAATGACTGTGAGGATGGTGCAGAACCAGGCAGTACTTCGTTCTGTTGTACACAGAGTCACTAAGAGTCAGAACCGACTAGATGGTAACTAAGAACAACACCAAGAAATCACCAGGAACAGTTCCCAACTTCACCTAGGAACCCATGATACTCCTCAGAATACTCACACTGAGAGTACAGTCTGCTAAGCCACCTTTCCCTTCCTGACCCCATTACCAGCCAATAATGCTGATTATGCAAGATGACTTCAATTATCTTAATGTTTCAGGTGAAAGTGCTTGGGAGTACAAAAGGCTTCTGACACCTACTATCCTGAGTTGGGCCAAACTTCACATGTTAATCACACAGTCCTCCAGACTGACAAGTCTACCCATCACTTCAGACACCACTTAATGAGACATCCTGGGAATTCTGCTCAGATGCCCAACTGCCCTCCCCTATTAGTCATTTCCTGCACTGTGAGTGGAGATCGCTTCCACTGTTCCCAGGATGGCTGGTGAAATCTCTATTCACAGACGGCCACACCATCCCAGCCTTTGTTGGGCCCTAGATCATGTCAGGCTACAGGTCTTTGTGGTAGCAGCATCTCCGAGACAAGTGTTATTCAGAAGGCAATTGAAGACAAATCAAGGAATGCCTAAAAATTTCATGGTGGGACTTACCATTCAATTTTGAAATCTACTGCACATGTTGGGCAGTGTGCTTCCACCATTTGGCATCAGCATGGGCTTCGGTTTCCTTTTAAGTCAGAGTTCACTCTCAGTTCTCTTCTCTTATGTCTCTTCTACCATCATGTTTTAAGCACTTCTTACTCACTCGATAGAAGTCCCTGGGTGGTGTAGTTAGCATGCTTCATTGCTAATCAAAAGATTGCAAGTTCAAGTCCACTCAGAGGCACCTTGGAAGAAAAGTCTGTCAATCTGCTTCTGGGAAATCAGCCACTGAATACCTTATGGAGCACAGTTCTACGCAGACACACATGAGATCACTGTGAGTCAGTCAACTCCACAGCAACTGGTATTCACCCCATTAGTGAGGGAGGAATTTCTGCTGTAGGGCTGTGTGGATGGCTGAACACATGACACCCAGCACTGGACAGATAGGATCGACAACAGTTTGTTAGTCACATATACTCACAGCCCAGAGGAGAAGGAGATCGTGACACGCAGGGCCACGTGGGCTTGCACTCAGAAACAGTGAACAAACAGGCACTGTGGCAGGCAGACTTTGTAGTAACAAGAGGCTGGGGTGACCCCTGGTTTCTGTGGGAGGATGAGATTGGCTTATTTGAATAATCCCATGGGCAGGCAGGGAACTGAATCCCACTGCTCAAGAATAAGCAGGAGCTGCACCTGATTCTTGTGACAAGAAGTGTATTTGGTTAGGGGACTTAATCCACAAGAGTAGAGTGGAAACTTTTAGGTATGTTATTCTAGGCCCTCCGGATTTCATCAGGTGTCAAGACAGAACATAATATTAAGCCTTAGTTTTTAACCTTATACCAGACACCACTCTCTGCAGTCACTGCTGTTCTCCTTCAGACTTGTCAAGCTTTCAGCTTCCATGCTCAGCCCACTCTGCAGTTATTCCTTCTCCCCAGAGCTGCTCTTCACTGCCACCACCCAGAACATCCATCTATAACATAAAGGAACATCTAGCTATACCCACTTACAGGTAAGAAAATGAGACATAAAGAAGTCAAGGAGCATCCAGGCAGTTATAGAATGCATTGGAGACAGGGCAGGACTAAAATTTGGGTCTCCGGGCCCTGCAGTCTTTCTACTAGTCCACATTACCCATGACTTGTAGGAACTTACTAGTGGCCTAATCTTATTTCAGGGGCCTCAGTTAATAACGACAAAGTCTCTTTCTTCCTTGATCTTTTCCTCTGTCCCCTGTAGCTGGTCTCTCTGACTCTCTCCATCCCTCCTCCCCCCACTCTCTCATGCAGAGACATACACAGCACCCCTTGACTTGTTTGGGCTGGGGTGGGCTGGAGTAGGCTGGGGTGGGCTGGGGGTGTAGAATTAATACGTCATAGGCTTCTAGCTTTTGTCATAGCTGCTGGAGAGGCAGGTGCGTGTTTGCTGGCGAGGGCAATTTTTGACTTTTTGTGCCTCTCTCCAAAACCTAGATGTCAGCATTAATTAGACAATGTCCACAAGGACCGCTGAGCTATTCAAAGGTCAGCATTGCACTGCACTGCATTACTTTAATAAGGAGACAAGCCAACAACTTACACATTTATGGTCAAGGAATTTCTAGTCTTGGCCGATTGTCAGAAAAGGAGCCAAGTGGAACTCAAAAATCACCCTAATGTGTATATATTTATTTACACCAGAAATACCTACCTCCCTCTAAGCATCCATCCCCATGTCAAACGAGTAAGCATGGTTTTAACAGCAGCGTGTATGTTAAAATTATGAAAGCTACTGCATCCGTGGAGACCTGCAAGCATCAAAGAGCAGGCTGCAGTGAGCTGTCCTGAACCCGACTAAATTGTTGATGCTGAATTTTCAAGAACAATTCACCTTTGGAGCACAAGGTAATTATATGAAGCTCCAATACAATGGCTGGAGGAAATCACCCAGATGCACGTGGCCCACCTAGAAATAAATAAAATAAATATATGTCCAGCAAAAGGACAGCTTAATAAAATGCATGTGTTCAATTGATCCTGGGGAGAAATTATTTCGCTCCGGCAAATTACATTTGTATCTACACACCGTATTTTCCAATAGGATGGTGTTCTCTGCCCAGCAGCACTGAGGGAAAGCAGACAGTGTCTGAATGTTTAGCGGTATACTATGCGGATTCCTTTTATTAAAATCTCATTTCACTGGGATAGCTCCTTTGAGAGACATGCAGAATAATGCTAGGGAATCAGTGAACCAACACCACATAGTGATATCACACATATGAAATATTCCTGCTTACGTATTCACTACGTACTTTGCATGCACTTAATATGCCAAGAGAGCAAGGATGTCAGGAGCTCAGAAGCGCCCGAGCGTTTTTTTGTTTCTTTCTCTTTTCCGTCCTTCCTCCCTCCCTGCTTTTTAAATCAAACAAGAGGGGGAGCAAATCAAAGTTCTTCTGTACTCACCCCCTCTCTGCAATGCTGCCGCTTCAAAAGTGCTTTATTTGGTTCCTTTCATTGACAGAGCCCTGAATGATCAATGAGAAATAAAAGCGAAGTCACCAGGCCCAGATTTTGATCACTAGCTTGCTCCTTCTCAAGCACCAGCCCAGTACCTGGAGTTACTAAGCCAAGGTCAGGGCTCCACAGGGGCCTGACTAATGACCCTGTGTCTTAGTTAGCTAGTGCTACTGTAACAGAAATACAACAAGTGGATGGCTTTAACAAACAGAAATGTATTTTTTCAGTTTAGGAGGCTAGAAGTCAGAATTCAGATCGCTGGCTCTAGCGGAAGCCTTTTTCTCTCTGTGGACTCTAGAGGAGGGTCCTTGTCTCTTTGAGCTTCTGCTCCTGGGTCATCTTCATGTGGCTTGGCATCTCTCTTCCCCCGTCTCTGCTTGCCAGCTCGAGTTTAATCTCAAAAGAGATTGAGTTAAGATACACCCTACACCTACCCTGTCTCATTAAAATAACAAAGACAACCCATTCCCAAATGGGATTATAACCACAGGGATAGAGGTTAGGATTTACAACACATATTTTTGGGGGGATATAATTCAATCCATAACACCCTGGAAATACAAAGCTAGCTCCAGATCAAAAATCAGATGATATTAGAATTTTTTTCATTTTTTATTATAAGACTAAAGAGAAAATAGTTATCCATCATGGTTGGACAACCACAGATATTTTATGTTTAAAGTGGTTGGCTATGGAGAAATGCGCCTGGGTGGTGCAAGCAGTTTGTTATCAGCTGCTAATCTAAAGGTTGGTGGTTTGAATCCACTCAGTGGCTCCACAGAAGAAAGACCGGGCAATCTGCTTCTGTAAAGAGAACAGTCAAGAAAACCTTATGGAACAGTCCTACTCTGTAACACGTGGGGCCACCATGAGTTGGAATTGAATCTGTGGCAACAGATTTGGCTTTCGTTTGTCTGTTTTGGCTGTGGAGCAAAGAGGCAGGCCTGAGCACAGCCTGATTTTATCCAACTGTGGCAAGACTGAATATAAACCAAAAATTACGATCCTGAATTTTTGTAGCTAACTAGATCTTCATTCATTCACTTAAATGTATTTAATAAACAGCTACTTTGTTCTATATCCTGTACCAGGCACTATTAGAAATTAAGAGAGAATCAGAAGGGGATCCTGCCCCTAAGAAGCTTGTCTCCAATTAATAGAAGGAATGTGTGTGGGTAGCTGTAACCCTAGGTAGAGGCTGGCAGAGACAACAGGAAAGGTAGGCATAGAGCGCTGCGGGAGTTCAAGGGAGGGATCCCCTGGACTCAGGGAATAGAGGAAGACTTCAGGAAAAAATGTTACTTAATCTGGGTCTTGAAGCATTTGTAGAATTTGCACACTTGGAGGATGCTAAGAGGGGGAAAGAAAACTTCAGTCAGAAGGAATCACACGCAAAGACCCAGTCAGGAAGCACACAGACTGTGTCAGGAACAGAATGAAGTGTTTGGGGTGGGGGGGGCACCTGAAGGAAAGCTATGGATGAAGCAGGTACCAGGAAATCAGAAAGGGCTCGACGGTTTCATCAACTGCCTTTGCGGGTAAAAAAAATACTATAGGCCGTGCCTCCCTCAGAAGTTGTGTTTTGTGTCATGTGGCCCTGTTACCCTGCCTGAAGGTGGCCTCTTTGGATCCAGTCACCTGCCTGCATACCTACTCCTCTGCTGATTGGTGTTTTCTGTCTCCCGTCACTTCAGCTCGTGGTGGTGTTGTCTGGCACTGATACAACTCCAGCCCTGATAGAGTGAACACATGTAACATACCAGTTGCCATCGAGTCAATTCTGACTTATAGCAACGTCACATGTGTCAGAGTAGAACGGCACTCTATAGGGTTTTACAAGGCTGATTTTTCAGAAGCAGATTGCCAGGTCTTTCTTGCAAGGCACCTCTGGATGGATTCGAACCTCCAGTCTTTTGGATAACAGCTGAGTGTTTAACCATTTGTACCACTCAGGGACTCCTATATCTACATATACATCTGCATCTATATCTATACAGTTACACACAGGGTTGGGGGACAGAGACTGACTGACTTCAAGGAACTGGCTCACAAGATTATGAGGGCTGGCAAGTGTAATATCTGTAGGTCAGTGACAGACTGCAAACTCTGATAGGATTTCTGAGTTAGTCTTGAGGCAGAATTCTTTCTTCTTTGGGAAACCTCAGTTTTTGCTCTTAAGGTCTTCGACTGATTGGATGAGGCCCACCCACATTATGGAAGGTAATTTCCTGTACTTAATGTCAATTGATGGCAGATGTTTAACCACATGTAAATATCGTTACAGAAACATCCAGACTAGTGTTTGACCAAACAACTGGGTACGATAGCCCAGCCAAACTGACAGGTAAAATTAACCATCACAGTGTCTCAGATCTAAATTCTGAGACATAATTTAAATTCTACACTGAATCAGATGCACATTCCTAGTTCCATCATTCGTGAGTGGAGAGGATAGAGCCTCATGGACAAATATGGCGGCCAGGATCCACCCCTTCAGCTGTTGCTATGGGTAAGCGCAGTTCCTAGAGAAAAGCCATACCAGCAGGCATGTACCTCAAACAAGTTTAATATGTTTTTAAATTTTCATAAGTATCCACAAAATAAGAAGACAAGGAAACGGGTAATATCTTTTAGAAATCATCCCAGGAATGGTAAAAAATTAGAACATTTTAGCATATACAGAAAGCAACTTGTACTTATGTGGACAGTTACAATTTGGAAATAGCTTATAACTCAGTAATGCTGAATAAATGAGATAGCTCACCGTTCTGGTATGGCGTGACCTGTGTGAGATTTGTGGGCGCAATCATTTGCTTCACTCCTCTCCACCCCAGTATCCTCAACAGTGTGTTAACTAGGACCACAAAGCCTCCTTTGCCTCAGCCTGTAAGCATTCAAGTCATTTATAGAATGCAGAACATATTTTATGCAGGCACTATATAAACTTAATTCTCACCATCCAACGGCAGTATTTTATTTTTATAGGTTAAATAGCCTGATAAACAGTGTCAGCAGAGAGGGAATTTTACCTGAAATGGTATTTAAAAAAGAGAGAGAGCACCAGTGAGAGAATGGCCTGAAAATAGATAGTTTGAGAACCTTTTTAGTGCTAGTTGCCCCTGCTTTATAAGGCTACCAAGGTCCCCTACTCATACGGGTGTCTGATTACTGTAACGCGCTGATATTGCCTGTGAATTCCTTCCCTGGGGCAAGGGCCCATAGATCCACATTGCTTCTGTTGCTGCTTTCAGCTTTCTGTCTTATAATTTGACTAGCTTGCCCTAGCAGTTAATTAAGAAAACATGTTGAGCATGTGTGCGTGTATCTTGCGTGAGCGCGTGCACGTGTGCTCACACACGCACATACACACACTGCAAAGGGCAGAGATTCGAGTTTCTCATCCTCAAGAAAATATATGCCCAATTTCTCTAGAAGCCCTGGTGGCATAGTGGTTAAGAGTTCAGCTGCTAACCAAAAGGTCAGTAGTTTGAATTTACCAGCTGCTCCTTGGAAACTCCATGGGGCAGTTCTACTCTGTCTTATAGGGTCACTATGAGTCAGAATCGACTGGAAGACACCGGGCTTTTTTTAATTGCTCTAGCCATAAATTCACCACTATAATTGACTCTTCTAACAGCCCCCAATTTAAATATGACTCATGGTCTCCCATCAAGAATTTGATGTGCTATTAGCTTGGCTTTTGTGATTCTTGAAGTACTTTAAAAATGCTCTCTCTCCTTCTTTGTTTATAATCTTTAACATATCAACTTTACAAAAATGACCCAATCTCACACTGCAGGTACCCTGGGCTCAGCTAAGACTTCCTGATTCTAGTCAAAGGAAGGAATCTGAACTCTTAGGGAAGAAATTAGCACCATCCAGTGAACACCAGGAGCTGAATTTCTCTACTAGTACACATGACGAGAATTCATTTGCTATTCGAACTTGATCTGTTTCCAAAGTACTTGGAATGTTTGCAAAGAACGTAATAAATCAGTGTACTTAGTAATGAGTCAGACCTGACCCTAAAGGGAACAGGAAACAGCTGTACCTGTGAGGGGCTGATTTTGGCAACTAGTCACTCAAGTGGCCTCTGAGCTTCCTGAGGGCCAAGCTGAAAGGGGCATCATGTTTTTGTGACCAACACAGTATGTTTTAAGTCCAATGATTCTCAAAACGTGTTGGTCTAAAAGTTTATTGATTAAGACCAAAGACCAAGAAAATCTTTCCTCTATATAGGAAAAATGGACTTTACTGTGGATAAGCTAGATTCTTGCATACTTATTTAGTGGGTAATAAGTTCTACAGATTTCTGACTACGGGCAATTCTACACTCAGTTGACCACACGAATAGCTGTCCTCACATAAAATAAATAAATAATGTAGTAGGGGAGAGAAGATGTGTGTTTACTAACTTGCCCAGCTTCATCAACCTATGACAAAAATAAAAGCACTTTCCAGAACCACACTGGCATTTCTAAGAGTCTCCAGGGTCCCCCATTGTGCTCCTGCACCAGTCTCCTTATCAAGTCACTGCATTGTCCCATTGCCCCTGAGGTCCCTTATGGAATGATCATTCCTTTGACCCACACCTTTGTGACCAGAGAGGCTGTTTTCTCCCTATCCATACATTTCAATCATCAACAAGTGTTTCGCTTAATTCTCTACACAGCAAAGCCCAAAAAAATTTCAAATTTCAAAAAGGTTTTGTTGAATGTTCAAGCATAAAGAAATGAAAATAACTCAATAAACTGATGTTCACAAGTATTAGTATGTATTACTTTTCTCTGTGGTATTGGCAAAGACTATTGAATATACCATGGGCTGCCAAATGAATGAACAAATCAATCTTAGAAGAAACACAACCAGAATGTTCCTTAAAAAGCAAGGATGGCAAGACTTCAACTCACTGACTTTGGACATGTCAGTAGGAAAGACCGAAGGACATTATGTTTGGTAGAGAGTCAGCAAAAAATGAGGGAAAGCCTTCATGAGACGGATTGACACAATAGCCACAACAATGGACTCAAACATGCCAATGAGCGTGAAGACGACACAGGACAGGGCAACAGTTCATTTTATTGGACATGGGGTCACCTTGAGTTAGACCCAACTCAATGGCAACAATCACAACTTTTCTCAGAGCCCACAGGTCCACATTCTGAGCCTCCTTGCTGACTTCCCAATCCACCTGCACATGGGATTCCTCCAGTGCCCTGGGTGGGTGCTGTCCCAAGCCTCTGTGCTTTGTCCCCCACCCTCCTAGAAAGCTCTCCCTTCCTCCTGCTTCACTGGTTAACTCTAAGCCAATCTCTGTCTTATCTTAAGTGTCATTTCCTCCAGGAAACTTTCCCTGAGACGCCTCTCACTGACCAACCAGGTTGCACGGTTCTGTTTTACTTTTACTACTCAATGTCCTTTTATTTCATATTTCAAATTTTTGTTTTTCATATTTAAAAAACTATTTGTTTAATACTTATGTCTCCCTCTAGAGTATAAGCTCTCTGAGGATGAGGACCGTGTCTGCTTTTTCACTGTTATAGTCCTGTGCCGGGCACATAGTAATCACTCTATCTATACTTCTTGAAAATATAGATAAATTAATCAATGGTAGGGCAGATCACCGCACCATTGCAGGGATACCAAGTGTGATTATTAAGGTTGTGTGTCAACTTGACTGGGCCATGATTCTCAGTGGTTTGGCAGTTATGATTTAGTTTGGCAGTTGTATGATGATGTGATCACTTCTATGATGAGATTTGATATAATGCGATCACCTCCATGATGGAATCTACTGTGAGTAGCCAATCAGTTGAAAAGGAGTTTCCTTGGAGGTGTGGCCTGCATCAAATATAAATGGATTCTCTGGCAAGGCTCCGGGGCTTTTTCTCACTCTGGATCCTGCAGCTGGCTCCTGTCCGTCTGACCTCCGGTTCTTGGGACTTGAGCTATCAGCTTACCTGCCATCTTGCCCACCAGTCTTAGGTTTTGTCAATCTTCATAGCCTGTGAACAATAGCCCTGCTGTCTGACCTGCCAATCTTGGGTTCGCCAGCTCCTGTGGCTACATGAATCAGGAAAGGCCTCTATGCTGCCCCACTGACTAGGGACATTCCAGCCTCTACAGTCATGTGAGCCATTTACTTGATATAAATCTCTCTATATGTATATTTATATGCATTACTGGTTTTGCTTCTCTAGAGAACACAGTCGAAGACACCAAGTGTGTCTGTGTCTTAGAGTTCACACCCCCTACTGAAACCCGCAGCCCCAGAGAGGAAACATGTTAACTTCACTGTGTAATATCCATCATTCGAGTTCCCATCTCTTGCCTCAATATCTACCTCTGCCCGGGATGAGAGTGTATGAAAATTGCCCCAGGAAGAACAGTCTCACTCTCCAGCCCCAGCAGGACAATCACATCAGAATTTGATATCACATCAGTGCATTTTCCAAAGTCTTAAGCAATCTGTCTGAAATAACTCTACAGTTGGAGCAAAATCAGTTCCACCCAGATAGCTGTCATGAACCCAGTACATTTCCCAACATTAGTGAGTGGTGAAATGCACAATGGAAAGTCCTATATACAGTCTTCTGTGTCAACACTCACCTCCTATACGTCATTACTCAAGCAAAAATATCCATGGCTCCATCAGAGCATGCCACTGTTTTCAACACAAGATTCTGTAAACTCACGTCAAGCCAAAAAGTATTTATGATGCCCATGCTTTCTTTCTTAGTTACCTAGGATTGCCATAATGAAAAATATCACGAGTGGCTTTAAAGAACAAAAATTTATTTTCTCACACTTTCGGAGGCTAATGGTCAAATCAGGGTCTCAACCATGTCGAGTCCTTCTGTGGCCCTCTCTGCTAGTTTCTGGTGTCTGCCAGCAATCTTTGGCATTCCTGTGCTCGTAGACAAGTCCCCATATGGCATCTGTCTTCCCCCTGTGTGTGTCTCTGTGTCTATTCTGCTCTTTTTATAAGACACTACTCACAAGTACTAGTTTTAGGACCCACTCTACTCTGGTGTGACCTCATTAACATAAGAAAAGAAAAAACAACTTCCACTCACCAAGGCCTACTAGGCTACAGCCACTGCTGAGTGCCCAATCTGATAGCCACTGAGACCAACACTACATCTTCAATATGGCACCATTCCTAGAGTTGGTTACATTGGAACACTCCTCTTCTGAGGTCACCCTTTGGTGAGCATTCACATGAGAAACAAATGAACAACCAGGTGTACTACTCAAAATTCTGCCCACTGGGAGGATTTCCCTTCACCACTGTCCTTCAGGGAGGTCTCAGAAAGGGGCTGTAGTGCTGCCACTGTCAACTTCTGAGTGGTGCCTGCATTTTGCAAAGAATAATCTGTAAACCAGGCATGAGTTTTCTCTTCCTCAGTCAACTGATCATAAGGAACTCCCCATGAGGCCATAGGCACAGACTGGGAGAAGGAAGGGAATGTGACAGGAGTGGGGACCATGGCCATTTGGGTCACTTCCTCATATAACTCACTTGTGCCTTCAGGTGCTGTTCAGGCCCAATCTCTTATATGCCACTTCCATTTAATGATGGAGTGCTACAGTGGACGTCTGAATTTATGACTCTGTGGGTCAGACAATACCCAGTTCATGATGGGCACCTCAGGCCACATGGTGACTTGGTGGCCCTTGGTTAAGCATTCAATCTCTACTAAGGCCCAGTAACAATCCAAAAGCTTTTTCTCAAAAGGAGAGTAGTTACCTACAGAGTATGGGAGAGTTTTGCTCCAAAATTCTAAGGGTCTATGCTGTGATTCACCAATAGGTGCCTGCCAAAGACTCCAAACATCATTTCTATCTGCCACTGCCACTTCAAGGACGATTGGACCAGCTGGATCATATGGCCCAAGTAGCAGAGTGGCTTACATGGCAGCCTGAACCTGTTGCAGAGTCTTCTCTTGTTCTGGGCCCAACTCAAAACTAACAGCTCTTTGATTCACTTAATAAATAGGTGGTAGTACCACACCCAAATGAGGGATATGTTACCTCCAATACCCAAAGAGGCCCACCAGGGGTTGTCCCTCCTTTTTAGTTGTAGAAGGGGCCAGACATAACAACTTCTCCTTCACTTGAGAAGGAATATCTCAACTTGCCCCACACTACTGGACCCCTAGAAATTTCACTGAAGTGAAAGACACCTGAATTTTTGTCAGATTAATTTCTCACCCTCTAGCACACAAATGTCTTACCAGTAAGTCTAGAGTCATTGGTACTTCTTCCTTACTAGGTCCAATCAACATAATGTCATCAATGTAATGGACTAGTGTGGTGTCTTGTGGAAGAAAAGGGCAATCAAGATTCCTGTGGACTAAATTATGACATAGGGCTGGAGAGTTAATACACCCCTAAGGTAGGACAGTGAAGGTGTATAGCTGGTTTGGTGATCCTTCAAAATCGAAATCAAGAAAAAAAACAGTGGCTAGATCAATAGTTGCATACCAGCTACAAGGAGATGTATTAATTTGCTGAAGCCAGGGCTTCGAACTGGTTCTTCCCACTTCTGTCATGCCATGGAAGCAAAATCAGAAAAGACCTGAATTTTTACAATTTGAGTGAACCACAGTGGTAACTGGAACAGGTAAAATTACAGGTCAAAGCTCTGCTGGAAACGTAATCTCCCTCTTAGAAGACAAGGGCAACGTACACGTCGCATAGCAACCAAATCTCCTGCACTTTGGATTTTGAACAGAGTCAGAAACAGCATTGCCCAGCTCAAAGATAGCAGCCGACTGTGCAGCTTTGAATGTGTATCTCTCTACAGTCCTGTCAATAATCCAGTCTCACACATCAGGCTCCTGAAAGGGCTCACTACACCTCTTCTGAGTCTCCCATTCCAGGGCTTTGACCCATAATTTTTCATGTTCCAGTAACCATTCCAGAGCATCCATATTGTAAAAATTTGGGTCTGTTCTGGTTTTGCTTCATCATCCATGACTGAACCATTTCAACCGGTTTTAAACCCTGACTCAAGCAATGAAACCACATCTGGAACAGCAGCTGCAATTGGAGTCACCAACTGGTTAAGTTTACAATAATCCATTGTCGTTCTCCAAAATCCATCTGTTTTTTTCACAGGCCAAATAGGCGAGTTGAATGGGGATGTGGTAGGAATCACCACCCTTGTGTTCTTCAAGTACTTGATGGTGGCAGTAATCTCTGCAATCCCTCCAGGAATGCAGTATTACTTTTGGTTTCCTGTTTTCCTTGCACTAATGGCTTCCACTTGGCCTTTCCTACCATAATAGCCCTTACTCCACATGTCACAGATCCATTGTGGGGGTTCTGCCAGTTGCTGAGTATGTCTATTCCAATTATGCATTCTGGAACTGGGGAAATCACTACAGGATGGGTTTGGGACCTCACTAGACCTACTGTAAGATGGACCTGAGCTAAGATTCCATTAATAGCTTGACCTCCATATGCCCCTACTCTGTCTGGTGAGCCACAGTAACATTTTGGGTCTCTTGGAATTAGTGTCAGTTCAGAGCCAGTATCCAGTAATCCCTGAAAAGTCTGATTATTTCCTCTTCCCCAGTGAACACTCACTCTTGTAAAAGGCCATAGATCACTTTGGAGAAGGCTGGAAAAAGATTAATAGTATAAATTTTTGGCAGTGTAATGGGGTCCTTCAACAAGGGGACCTGGCCTCCTCTTTATTCAAGGGGTTGTAGGTCTGTAAACACACTCAAGTCTGAGAATTGATTGAGGGGTGGTGGCTCTTTGTTCTGGTGATTTGAGTTAGACTGCCATGCTCTTAACCTAGAATTCTTCCTCTTGTACAGATCAAGTAAATATTTAGTAGATTTCCCATCTTTTTCACTCCTAGGGACAGTATTACTGAGTAGCCAATGCCATAAATCCAGATGAGTCAGATTATTCTGATTACTACTTTAAGTCTGCTGTCCATTACAATAACTATGCCCACCTTGTCTTTGTGTGCCACTTGGCCCCTACCACTCCAGGGTCCAATCAGCCCCATGGTAGTTAGGTATCTTAATTAATTAGGGCAATTCCCACTGTCAAATCTGTCTTACATAAAATAGCAATCACTATAGTCTTCAAAGTTGCTGGGGCTCCCTTCACAAATTTGTTCCTCACCCTTGTGGTGAAAGGTTTGTCCTCTGGGCAATCCATGGGTGGGTCTGTGGGTCCAACCTGATAAATCCACTCTAGCATGCCAATTTCCCTAAACCTTTGAATACCTTCTTCTACAGTATACCAAGGCAGGTCTGGCATTTCAACTTGATTTAGTGTAGGCTAACACTTAATCTATGCTTCAGTGAACCAACCAAATAAAACTATTAGATCCTTTTCTAACTTCTCGAGCTAAAACACTGAATGAAGAACTTGTGCTTAGTGGGCCCATGTCAATAAACTCAGACTTATCCAATTTTATGTTCCTTGCACCATTATCCGACAACCTTTATAGCCATTCCCACACATAGTCCCCAGGATTCTGTTTGTGTATATTAGAAAAATCAAGAGGTTCTTTTGGCGTGTAATGTACCTCCTCATGGATCACTCTTTGTACTTCACCTCTTGGGGTTCACTGGGACTTTAGTCATTGGGTGAGAAGCAAAAATGGGTGGTAGGGTGTTGGTCCTGGGGACATTCAGCAATGCCTTGTAAGGCATCTGCCTCAAGCAATGCTCCAGGCAATGCCCCAGGCACCACCGCAGGCAATATCTCAGACAAAGACTCTTCACACACAGCTGGATTAATCTTGTCATATGAGGGGGTGGAAGGGATAATGGTTTTACTGGCGAGGGTGGCTTAGTAGACAAAGATGGAGTAATCTCTTCAGATGGGAGTAAGAAAACAGGTTCTGTTGACAGATGTGATTAAATGGAGTTTAGGGGCTCAATGTCCCCGGCTTCCTGATTATCTGCCCATATGTCCCCATCCCAATTTTCAGAATCCCATTTCTTCGCAATCAATGCCCTCGCTTTAACTTCAGACACCATTTGAGGCTGGGAATTCATCTGGCATTATAATTCATCCACTCTTACAATAAGACTCTGGGTATGGTTTTTGGCAATATCTGCTCTGTTACTACGAGAAATAAGGCTTTCTTTCAGGGCACAAATGGCAACCTTCAGATCTTGTATGTGGTGCTTTAGCTGTGACTCTGAAGCTTTGAGCTCATCCCTTTCTTTCGCCACTTTGTCTAGCAAAAGTAGGACCAACCAACCAACTTCCTTATACTTCTCATTCTGACAAAATTGTAGAAAAGTATCAGATGCTCAATCACCCAGAGGCTTGTCTCTCACAAATATTTGATCCTTTGGTGGTGATATTTTGCGTATTTATATTGTCACCTCATACCATGGATAAGTAGTGCCTTCTTTTACTGGAGGCAGAGTCATCAGCACGTTTAAACTAGACAGACTTGAGAACCAATACAGAAAACTCATCCGTATGATTTTGTTCCTCTAGAAACACTCTTGGTACCAAATGTCTTAGCTGGGTTCTGTAGTGGAGCAAAACCAGTGAAGCATGTATATAAATATATAGAGAGATTTATTTCAAAGAAATGGCTCACACAGTTGTGGAGGCTGGCAAGTCCCAACTGTGGATCAAGTGTTAGGCTGGAGTCTTCTCCTGACTCACATGGTTGCGGGGGCTGACGAACTCAAAATCAGCAGTACAAGTGGAAAGCTTCTAGCTCATGGGGTAGAGGGAGCTGGCAAATCCCAAATTCCACAGGTCAAGCAACAGGCTGCTGGCTCACGTCCCAAGAACTGGAGATCAAAGGATGACAAGTTGGATGCGGAATCGAGAGAGAGTGAGCTTTGCCAGAACGTTCATATTTATTGGATGCAGGCCACACCCCCAAGGAATCCCTGCTTCCAACTGATTGGCTGTTCACATCAGATCACAAAATGGCGAATGATTACATAACATCTACTAAACCACTGAGTATCATGGCCTAGCCAAGTTGAAACATAACCTTAACCATCACAGTCAGCACAACTTTGTGGACTGCAATTTAAAAATGAGTTGTCAAGAACTGTTCTTACATGGCAGGTAACCCAAGAACTTAGACATACTATTCAGGGAGCTGGTCCTGTGTAGAGGTTAAGTGCATGGGCTCTGGAAACAACCAGGTTCCTTAACCAGCTATTCCACTTACTGAGCACATGACATTGAGCAAGTTATTTAATCTCTTTCGGCCTTGCTTTCCTCTTTTATAAATTGGTGGTGATAGTTGTTTCTACCGCAAAGAACGAGAGTAAAATTAATAGTACCTGTAAAATGCCTACAAAACTCCCTAGCACACAGTAAGCACCCAATAAATGTTGTTGTTGTTGTTAGCTGCTGTCAAGTAGGCCACCAACTCATGGCGAGCCCATGAACAATGGAATAAAACACTGCTGGGTCCTGTGCCATTCCCATGACTGGTTGCAGATCAGACCATTATGATCCATAGAGTTTTCACTGGCTGGATTTCAGAAGTAGAATACCAGGCCTTTCTTCCTAGTCCATCTTGCTCCACTAAAACCTGTTCAGCATCATAACAACACGTAAGCTTCCACTGACATGGGTAGTGGCTGTGCATGAGGTGCATTGACCAGGAATTGAACTTGGGTCTACCTCATAAATCAAAAAACTAAACCTATTGCCTTCAAGTCGATTCCAGCTCATAGCGACCCTATAGGACAGAGTAGAACTTCCCCATAGGGTTTCCAAGGAGTGGCTGCGGGATTTGAACTGCTGACCTTTTGGTTAGCAGCTGAGCTCTTAACTACTGTGCCACCAGGGCTCTGGGTCTCCCTCATGGAAGGCAAGAATTCTACAACTGAACTATCAAGGCCCCTTCAATAAATGTTAGCTAATATTGTCCATAATCCAAATTATGGATAACATTGTGAAGAATGGGAATTCCAGAACACTTAATTGTGCTCATGAGGAACCTGTACTTAGACCAAGAGGCAATCGTTCGAACAGAACAAGGGGATACTGCTTGGTTTAAAGTCAGGAAAGGTGTGCAACAGGGTTGTATCCCTTCACCATATTTATTCAATCTTTATGCTGAGCAAATAATCCGAGAAGTTGGACTACATGAAGAACAGGGCTTCAGGATTGGTGGAAGATTCATTAACAACCTGCGTTATGCAGATGACACAACCTTGTTTGTGAAAGTGAAGAGGACTTCAAGCACTTACTGACAAAGATCAGAGATCACAGCCTTCATTATGGATTACACCTCAACATAAAGAAAACCAAAATCCTCACAACTGGACCAATAAGCAACATCACGATAAAGGGAGTAAAGACTGAAGTTGTCAAGGATTTCATTTTACTTGGATACACAATCAATGCCCATGAAGGCAGCAGTCAAGAAATCAAATGATGCATTGCATTGTGTGAATCTGCTGCAAAAGATCTCTTTAAAGTGTTAAAAAGCAAAGATGTCACTATAAGGACTAAGGTGTGCCTGACCCAAGCCATAGTGTTTTCAATCACCTCATATGCATGTGAAAGCTGGACAATGAATAAGCAGGACCAAAGAAGAATTAATGCCTTTGAATTATGGTGTTAGAGAACAATACTGAATATACCGTGGACTTCTAGAAAAACAAACAAATCTGTCTTGGAAGAAGTACAGCCAGAATGCTCCTTAGAAGCGAGGATGGCGAGACTTCGTCTCACATACTTTGGGCACGTTATCAGGAGGGACTAGTCCCTGGAGAAGGACATCATGCTTGATAAAGTAGAGAGTCATTGAGAAAGAGGTAGACCATCTACGAGATGGATTGACACCGTGGCTGCAACAATAGGGTCAAGCATAAAAACAATTTTGAGGATGGCACAGGGTGGGGCAGTGTTTTGTTCTGTTGTACATAGGGTCCCTGTGAGTAGGAACTGACTCGACAGAACCTGACAACAACAACTATGTGCAGAGACTGTTCTAAGCTCTGAGAATTCAAAAGTGAATAAGACGGACAAAGTGCTTCCCTTCATGGAGCTGGCAACCAACTGTAGATTCATACAGATAAGAAAGGACTGAAAATCATCTACTGAATTTGGCAATTAGGTGGTGTCTTAGTTATCTAATGCTACTGTAATAGAAATACCACAAGTGGATGGCTTTAACAAAGAGAAATTTATTTTCTCACAGTCCAGTAGGTTAGAAGTCCAAATACAGGGCTTCAGCTCCAGGGGAAGGCTTTCTCTCTTTGTTGGCTCTGGAGGAAGAGCCTTCTCATCAATCTTTCCCTGGACTAGGAGCTTCTCCATCCAGGAACCCCAGGTCCAAAGATGCACTCTGCTCCCAGCACTGCTTTCTTGGTGGTATGAGTTCCCCTGTCTCTGTGCTCACTTCTCTTTTTTATATCTCAAAAGAAATTGGCTCAAGACACAATCTAATCTTGTAGATTGAGTCCTGCCTCATTAATATAACTGTCGCCTATCCCACCTCATTAATATCATAGAGGCAGGTTTTACAACACACAGCAAAATCACATTAGATGACAAAAGGATGGACAATCACACAACACTGGGAATCATGGCCTAGCCAAACTGATACACAAATTTTGGGGGGACACAATTCAATCCATGACAGGTGGTCATTAGGGACTTTGGCAAAAGCAAATCTGATAGCACAGAGGGATGAAAGCCAGACAGGATTGAGTTGAGGTATGTGTGGGAACTGGGGCAGTAATGAGACAGGACAATAACTGGACAACCTGCAGTCCATAGAGGATCATGGTTATTTAGAATATTCAGCAGGGAAAAGAACAAGTAAAGGAAGAAACTGAATATCCAGGAAAGAAAATGAAAACTGACAAAACAAACTTATAAACATATGCACAGATCAATATTCGGGCGCAAATTCTGCATTGTGAGAGTACCTTTTGTTGTTGTTGGGTGCCTTAATGTAGATTTTGACTCATAGTGACCCCTACGTGATGAAGTAGAACTGCCCCATGGGGTTTTCTTGGCTGTAATCTTTATGGAAGCAGATCTCCAAGTCTTTCTTCTGCAGAGTCGCTGAGTGGGTTTGAACTTTTGGTTAGCAGCGAAGACCTATTGCACCACTAGGTATGATAACCAGGAGATTCAATTTGAAAAACACTCCCTGAGTGCTTTATTACATGCTGAGCACTCTGCTAGAAGCAGGAGTATACTCTTCGACTTAAGGATCTCTCAGTTCAGTACAACAACTGAAGGAGAATAATGAAAACTATTATCATGTAATGAGTACAGACTATGTGCCAGACACTGTGCTAAGCACTTACAAGGACTATCACATTTAATCTCTCCAGTACACCATATGGTGAGGGTGATTATTGTCCTCCTTTGACAGATGATGCCACCAAGGAACAGAAAGTTTGAGTACCTCCCTAGCCCAGGAGACAAACTGGTAAATGATGGATCTAGGACTTCTTCATTGCAAACACCCTTTTTCAGCATCTTAAATGGTAAATATACTTGCGGACCTCACCAGATGGAATACACAGGAATCAAATCGACTGTATCTCTGGAAAGAGAAGATGGAAAAGGTAAATATCATCAGTCAGAACAAGGCCAGGGGTTAACTGTGGGACAGATCATCAATTGCTCTTGTGCAAGTTCAAGTTGGAGTTGAAGAAAATTAGAACAAGTCCACAAGAGCCGAAGTACGACCTTGAGTATATCCCGCCTGAATTTAGAGACTAGCTCAAGAATAGATTTGACCCATTGAACACCAATGACCAAAGACCAGATGAACTGTGGAATGACATCAAGGACATCAAATATGAAGAAAGAAAGAAGTCATGAAAAAAACAGGAAAGAAAGAAAAGACCAAAATGCATGTCAGAAGAGACTCTGAAACTTGCTCTTGAACAGAGTAGTTTACTCAGTCTGTGTGCTGAGTAAATAATTCGAGAAGCTGGACTGTTACTGAGTTTCTATTGTACGTAGTGGTCACTATGAGCTGGAACTGACTCGACAGGACCTAACAAAACTAACAGGAATCAAAACCAAAAGCAAACAAACAAACCTGTTGCTGTCAAGTTGATTCTGACTCACAGTGACCCTATGTGACAGAGTCAAACTGCCTCATAGGCTTTTCTAGGCTCTAATCTTTACGGAAGCAGACTGCTGCATCTTTCTCCCATGGGGTGGCTGGTGGGTTCAAACCACTGACCTTTCGGTTAACAGTCAGGCACTTAACTGTTCTGCCACCAGGGCTCCTTGGAATCAAAGTAGAAGAGTCGAAATCCAGAGCTTGAGCACTTAACTACAGAGTTAATCCTGTTTGGTTTGTTTATACCAATGCTACTTTTATATGGAAATAATGCATCTTTTCAGGTTGGGTGGTTATTTGTCAACACCTATAGCCCTCAGGGAGCCCTGGTGGTGCAGTGGTTAAGCATTTGGCTGCTAACCAAAAGGTTGCAGTTCAAATCCACCCGCTGCTCCTTGGAAACCCTTTGGGGCAGTTCTACTCTGACCTATAGAGTCGCTATGAGTCAGAATCAACTCGATGTCAATGGGTATGGCCCTCAGAGTGAAGTCACTGGTGTATCTGAAAGGTGAGCTCAGGGTGACAAACAAATGCCTGATCACCTGCTTCAAGAAGATTAATACATGACCTGCCATGCATTACTGTCTGACCTCTAGGGTTGGGACCTGGCAAGCTCACCTCTTTTTTCCAAGACCTTGACAATCATGGCAGCCCTGGTAATTCTTTCAAACAGGGAATTTCTCAATACCTTCAGAACATTGTCTATGACTTCTACCCACCCGATTTAACCCAAATGAAAATGGTGGGGTACAGAGAGATGTTGTAAAGCAAACCTTGTCCAGTAAACTGGCTGTGACTCCATCATTTTCTCTCCCGCTCAAGAAATCAGTTCTGTGAATTAAGAGAAATTCAAAGAGCAACTGAGTGGGTTGAAAACACAATGGAAGAACTAAAGCTGCTCTACCATTTAGGAAACCCTTGACGATCACATCATGATCGGACTTGATTCAAAATTCAAAGATGTGAAATTGTTATTTCCAGCAAGCATAGACCTACAGAACAGGAAAACTTGAAACAGGACCAACACAAAGTGGGAGGAGTTAGAGGTGTTTTATTCTCTAGAGATCACAAATCTGAGAAGAAAATAATAATAAAATCCTGGAGGACACAAAAGGAGATTTGAATAAATCAAGAAACGTATCAAACCCTTAGATGAACAAGTCTAAAAATAATATTAATAATGCATACTTTCAAAGCAATCCCAATAATTCCCACTTTAACTATTTTTTTAGTTGACAAAATAATTCTAATCTGAAAAATTATATATAAAAAGAAAATAACGGTGGGAGGTGGAAAAAGAGATATTTGTTGTGGTTCTGGGGCAAAACTAGGCTGACAGATCAATGGAATAGCAAATAGTCCTGAGACATAAGCATGTACAAGAATTTATGATACAATTAAGCTACCACTTGAAATTAACAGGAAAAGGATAAATTTTCCAATAAATGATGCTGGGACAATTTGATTTGGGTTTTTACCTTAAGTCTTATTCTAAAATAAATGCAGGATGGATTAAATAGTCAAATGTAAATCAAACACACAAAAATACTAGAAGAAAATGGAATTGGATATTCATATAATTCTGGGATAGGGACAGGTTTTCTAATCATGTCATAAAACTAGAAATCATGAAGGATAAATTTGAATACATAAGAATTCAAAATGTTTATATGACAAAAATCACTGTAACCAACCAATATTAAAAGAGAAAAAAAAATCGTAAAACACATGACCTGGCTTTTTTGACAAGAAGCTGAGAAAAATAAGACGTTCATTTGTCTATGGAACGAAGTGTGGTTTCAATAATCTGTGCAATAAACACTTATTGAGCACACACTCTGAGTCAGAAGATCTTTTAGTCCCAAGGTACAGCTGAGCAGGGCAGGAAAATTCCCCTGATCTCACTGAGTTTATGATCCAGCAATGGGTGAGAGAGAGAAAAAAAATTACCAAAAAAAAAAAAAACAGTGACGTAGGTGGCACAAACAGTTCGCGGGAGACTACTAGCCTAAAGGCCGGTGGTTGGAATCCACCCAGCAGCACTGCAGAAGAAAGGCCAGGTGTTCTGCTTCTGTAAAGATGACAGCCAAGAAAATCCTATGGAGTAGTTCTACTCTGTAATACATGGGGTCACCATGAGTCAGAATCAACTGGAAGTTTTTGTTTGTTTGTTTAGAGATGAGTACTATGCTGAAAATAGAGCAAAGGGCTGCCTGAGAGAGTGACGGGGGACTGGTGAGGAGCAGGGGGTCAGGCAGGTCATTTTTGGGGAGGTGATAGTTAGCCTGAGATCTGAAGGCCAAGAAGAAGCCAGCCCCGCAGAGAGCTGGGGCAAGTGCTTTCCGGTGGAGGAAACAGCCAATGCAAGACAACGAGTTAGGAAGAAGGAGGATGTTCGGAGGGAGTGAGAGGACTCCAGGTAGATACAGTCCACTGGGCAGAAGGTGTTGGTGTGAGAAGAGGCTGAAGGGGTGTGGACTCTGGATCATGCACAGCTTTATAAGTGGGGGTTACCATTTATTCTGAATTGAGGGAAGTCTTTGGATGTTTTAAGTAAGTGACTGATTTCCAGGTCCCTAAAGAAAAGACTGTTGTTTCTACGTGCCTTGCAGTTTCCAACAGAGCATACCTCAGCCATCTGCACACAATAGGCCCCCAGGGAAAACTCTATGTGTGTTCCTCCAAAATAAGTCACAACATCATCCAAACCTAGCAGAAGGAAAATGCCAGTAACCAGAAGGTGCCAAAAATAAAGAATCGCAGGGCGTACACGTCAAATCTGATGTTCATTCACCATTCTCAGCCCAGTTAGCAATTTTTTCCACTTCTTTTTTATTTATGCTTTTGCCAGCCCCACTCAGTTGAAGGCCATTTTTATATATTTTTTTCTATTTCAGAATCAGAGTTCTTTTTGAAAGTTCAGTGTTTTATAAGCAGATGGATGGGCTTTATCTTAAAAGCAGTTTAAGTTGTCATGGGTATGTGAAAACTAGTCAGTAGCTGAGCTTTGTTTTATTTCCTGGATTGACAAAATCATGCGCCTCTTGGAAAGTGCTTAGATGTAAATAGGGAGGGAACTGGTGAAGAAATGGATATGAGCATATGTATTTGTGTGCGTACACATTGGTACGATGGGGGTGGAGACGTGTAGAGGACCACAACACACACCATGGGTCACAGACGCCTACACATGGCGCACACCCAAGTACAATTCCCCATAAACTGGTTATGACGCCATCCTTTTCTCTCCCACTCACGAAATCAGTTCCATGAATTAAGAGAAATTGAAAGAGCAATTGAGTGGGTAGAAAACACAATGGCAGAAACAAACCCTCTCTGTTGTTATTAGGTGCTGTCAAGTGGCTTCTGACTCATAACAACCCTGTGTACAACAGAATGAAACTCTGCCCTGTCTTGCGCCATCCTCACAATTGTTGCTATGTTTGAGCCCATTGTTGAAGCCACTGTGCCGATCCATCTCATTGAGGATCTTCTTCGCTTTTCCTGACCCTCTACTTTACCAAGCGTGATGTCCTTCTCCAGTACTTGTCCCCCCCTGATAACATGTCCAAAGTATGTAAGATGAAGTCTCGCCATCCTCGCTTCTAAGGTGCATTCTGGCCGTACTTCTTCCAATACAGATTTGTTTGTTCTTCTCGCAGTCCATGGTGTGTTCAATATTCTTCTCCAGCACCATAATTCGAAGGCATCAATTCTCCGGTCTTCCCTATTCGTTGTCCAGCCCTCACATGCATATGAGGCAATTAAAAATACCATGGCTTGGGTCAGGCACACCTTAGTCTTCAAAGAGACATCTTTTGCAAAGTGAGGTCTTTTGCAGCAGATTTGCCCAATGCAATATGCCATTTGACTTCTTGACTGCTGCATCCATGGGCATTGATTGTGGATCCAAGTAAAATGAAATCCTTGACAACTTCAATATTTTCTCCATTTATCATGATGTTGTTGCTTATTGGTCCAGTGGTGAGGACACTACCATTTACGAAACCCTTAACAATCATATCATAATAGGACGTGATTCAAAATTCCAAAGATACATGAAATTGTTTTTCCTAGCAAGCACAGACCTAAAAAACAGGAAAACCTGAAATACACTGTGTGATGGTAAGACAAGAATTACTATACACTCTAAGTAGTTAATAGAAACAAACAATTAATCAGGAACTCAATAAAAAAAAAATTCAATGAGTTAATCATTCGGTGAGTTGATTTTAGGAAAATAGGTCCGCTCCATTCAGTGTGCTTGTTATTATTAATTCAAATCTCATCCCAGTCATTTACTGAGCCCTTTCTCTAGTGTTGAGGTTTGAGAGAATGTAAGGCAGTATAAGACCCAGCCCCTGCAACTGAAGGAGCACAGAGAATATCTCCTTCGAAGTTTCCGGAGCCCACAAAGGAAGCTTTGCAGCCACAGCCCGGTTCCTGAGCAGCCATCCCCTCCATCTGAGCCCAGACATTTGTTTTACTTAAAGCATTAAAAAAATACCATTTCACTAAATCATGTTTGTATTTATATGAGATGATATCATGGCAAAGCTATTTTATTGTTATAGAAATGTGGAATATATAAAGAAAATAGAGTTTTAGAAAAAATAACAAAAACCATATCTTAGTTTTAACATCTTCATTTTTCTCAACAGAAACAATGGTTCTGGAGCCCTATTTTTTCCATATTATTTAGAAAACTTCTTTTTCAAAGGAGCCCTCTCTGTCCCACCCCAGCCAATCCACTCAGCAAACATTGACCGAGTGTCTGTCATGAGCCAGCTGAACTCGGGCAGCCAGTGGCACAGAGTTCAAATCTCCTCGGGATCAGTCAGCATCTAGGCAGCTAAGTGCAATGGCAGGCACTGTTACTGCCGTGATGGATGTTCCCCCCACAGGCGGGGTACGCAGGAGGGTCAGTACATGCTAGCCTCTCTCACGGGATCCTTCTCTCTCGCTTCTTCTCAGGGTACAACGGAAAAGGAATCCATAGTTAATTAAACTCGATCCCTGTGATCTGTCTGTTCATTCCGGTAAAGTGAGCTAAAAAGCAGGACTGATGCGAATGACTAGCTCACACAAGGGAGTCTGAACCCGTGGGCTGAAGGATAAGCCAATACATTTATAAGAATCAAAGAAAAATAATCTAATCTATTAAATGACCAATTGCACATGAAGCAAGCAAGTAAAAGCGGAAGGAACATACGCTTTGGTACAAGGCCTGGGTCTTTGATTAAATCCGCAAACGCATGCACACACTCACACACACAGTACCGGACACACATACCCCCACAGACACACTCACACACCCTTCCACATATTTGCATACTCAATCACACCCACAAACATTCACACCACACACTCACATGCACTCATATGCATACACCAGCACACACACACGTTTAAACACACTTGCACCTCCTCACACGCCACTCGCAAACACATTCATGCTATACACTCACATAGAAACATATATATATACACTACCACACACACTCACACACTCACATACCACCCTTGCTCCACATACACACACACACACATACACTCTTCACCATCTTTTTTTCCCCTCCTGACAAAGAACAAACAAAAATGTCCACACAAGGGGAAAGAATTTTTCAGTGCTGGAACTGCAAATACTGCACGCCCTTTGCTTTCTATTGCTAATCTCCTCATGGGTCCTAAAGACTCATGGAAGTGCAGGATGGGACAGACCCCCAAGCATCCTGGAGGCCAAGGGGAAAGGGGAGCCGGGTGCATCTGCTTGCTCCAGGTGAATCACTCTCTCGGCCTGCACAACTGAACCTCTTCTTGACCAAGATACTGATGTCATCCCTGATTTCTGTAACACTTGTCTTCAGAAAAATCAAAGAGCTTTCACAATGACCAGTTTGTTCCATAAAATGCAGTATGATTGCCTGACTCTTACAGGGGGGAATGCTAAGATGTTGAACATTAAGCGTTAGGGTTTGCCTAATCCCACATATGGGTGGTGGAGACTGAAGTGACTCTGGTCTCCAAGCCACTAGTATTCTTGCTGCCAAATGGCTCTGTGCTGTAGCCAAGGGCCACCGATCTTTGGAGCAAGGCCAAAACAGAGAACGAAGGAGTGAAGAGGATGATGATCTAGAGTCCCCATCATAATTAGATGTGTCTGAGTCTTTTCCTAGAAGAAAAAATGGTGGCATTTCTGTCATGCTGATGACTCGTTCCTGGATCTCACCCGTTCTCCAAGTGTGAAAACCTCTGTGGTGCCAAACTTAAGCATCCTTCACCCGAAATATTTAAGAGCAACAACTGGATCCATACAACCCTGTTGTAAGGAACCTTGAGAATGGAGATCCTCTTAGGAGAAAACAAAGCTCACGTGATGGCACCTGGATTGCTCAGTGGCAAATGGAACCCAGCAATAGGCTCCAACACGTCCACAAGTATTACTGTTCCCAACATCCTGTAGCTCTTAACCACTACGCCACCAGGGCTCGCTCTCTCTCTCTCTCTCTCTCTCTCTATATATATATATATATATAGATGTATGTATGTATATATATATGTGTATATATATGTGTGTATATACACACACATAGGTTTAAAGACCACCAGGTGATTCCAATGGGCAGCAAAGTTTGGGAACTAACTGTATTAAAAAAAAAATTAAGGTCTTCAGTGATTTTTGATGATTTAAGGTGTGTGATTGAACTTCAGCTAAAATGTGAGGAAAGCTTCACCTTTCACTATATTGAAGTAACTTTAGGTAATTACTGTGAGTTGAACACCTGTCATGTGCCAGGCACTAAAGTGGGGCTTTGTTCAGGTTAGGTCTCATTTTATAGAGGAACAAACTAGGACTCAGAGAGATAAAATGACTCTCCTGAACCTACCAACCCAGTTATATGCAGAATCAGGGTTTGAACTAGGTGTGTCAGGTATGAAGGGACATGCCCATAACTACCCAGTCCACCAGGATGCGCTGCCTCTCGCAGTGGGGGGCCCAGGCTTCATAGTTTTAGGAGTGGGAGGAGGGGTAGGGTCCAGTTCAGTTCCATTCACCCACAAAACATCCCTGACTGCTCTGATGCTTCTGGATTCCCCCTTCTCTTTTTGAACTTACAGCTTAGATCTGATGCATGTGTTCTGTAATATTGGCTAACTGGGTGATAAGTCTTTTCAGCAATCCTAGGCATTCCTTGGGATGAGGGACCGTCTCCTTTTTGTTTGATATCCTCCCTCGATACCTCGCATAGTGAAGAATATATAGTAGCCTCTCACTAAATATTTCTGAATTAAAGTTGATCTAGGCATAGGGTGGAGTCTTCCCAAATGGCCGGCTATGGAGTGCAGGTATGGGAAGAGGGAGTGTGTATAGCTGTCGAGAAGAACAGTAATACTTGTGGACATGCTGGAGCCTATTGTTGAGTTCTATTTGCCACTGACCAATCCAGGTGCCAACATGTGAGCTTTGTCCCCTTCTAAAAGGATCTCCATTCTCAGGGTTGCTTGCATTGTGACTGTCAGCTGCTAACCAAAAAGGCAGTAAGTTCGAATCGCCCACCTGCAACTTAGAAACCCTATGGGACAGTTCTGCTCTGTCCTGTAGGGTTGCTGAGAGTCGGAATCTATTCTATGGCAACAGGTTTGGTATATACATATAATCAGAACGTCTGGGGTTTCTGATTTCATTGATTTGAGAGCAATCTGGGCATTGAGATTTTGCCAAAGCTCCCCACGTGATTCTAATGTCCTGCAAAGTTCGCAGCCATTGTTTTACAGCAAACTCCCACCTCCTGTCCCACAGAAGGTTACCAGAACAGCCCACCAGGAGTCCAGCAGGAAAAGCACTTCTTGACATGGTGCCTTTTTTGTTTTGTACCCCAGGCATAAAGCACATTCCTTGACGCATTATTTGTGCCAGGTACATTCTGATTGAAAGAAATCCACATGTTCTCAGCTCTCAGCCCTTACCCATGCCCCAAAGACAGGAAGTAGAGAGGTTAACTAGGGCATCACTGAGGGACTGAGAGTCTATGGTTATTGCTGTTGATTCCTCCAAAGGAATAAGCCAACGCACACATGAACCAAACATATGCACCCACCAAAACAAACCATAGAAGAACCTTTGTAGTCTAACCCCTTCGTTTCAAAGATGAGGCAACTAAGGTCCAGAGAGGTAAAGTGACTTCCCTAACGTCACACAGCCCATTAATGACTATGGTAGAACAGCGCTCAGGACCCCAGAAATTGAGTCCAATTTGATGTGGTTTGCCACTTGCATTACCCTGCCTGTGTCCCGTGTGCCCCCAGGCATTCTAAAACCCTTATTGCTCCTGCTGAGCACAGTGTGATTAAGAGCTAATGGCAATGTGATGTGACTTTTGATGTCCTTCCAAATGACAGAACCGGCTCTCCAGGGAGCAATGGCTCACCGTGGTCCTGAATGTACATATTTTGAGAAGGAAAGCAAAATGGATGGGAAGCAGATCCATGAGCTAATTGCTTTGGGATCATTACAATCAATAAAAGTTGCCCCAGGCCAAGGCTGCCTTTGCCTTGTCAGGCTGCTGACATTTTGTGCTCTGTCAGCCGGCTCCTCGCTCCAGAGTGATAACGTTATTGATTTCCATCCTGTCCCGTTAAGGCCACCCTCTCACCTCCCGAGGGATGGATAATGCCTGTGCTCGCAGTTTGCGCGTCCCCAGACTCTCCAGCGGGAAAAGCTATAGAATGAGAAGGTTGCCTTTGCAATTTCACACCGTCAGTTTCTGTCCACAGCCTAAAAAATGCACTTTCGCACAAATCACACTGCCTGATTTCCTAAACGCCTGTTTTCATCCCTCTCCATAGGGCAATACCTTTTAAACCTAGGTGAAACGTGCCCTGACTCCTACGGATACTCCAGATGGATACTGGCCTTCGAACATTCTCTTAGACAAGTTGCTTAGCCGGCTCTTTCCCCTGGGCATTGGGGCTGCCGAGAAGATTATGGGTTTTGATATTAGACATACCTGGGTCCAAACTGTGGCTTCACCATTTACCAATATACGACCTTGGACCAGTTATTTTACACTTCTCTGTGTCTTACGGAGCCCCGGTGGGGCAGTGGTTAAGAGCTTGGCTGCTAACCAAAATGTCGGCAGTTGAAATCTACCAGCCGCTCCTTGGAGACCCTGTGGGGCAGTTCTGCTCTCCTACAGGGTCGCTATGAGTCGGAATCGACTCGATAGCAATGGGTGTGGTGTTTTGGGTCTGGGTCCTATAACCTCATCTTTGACAGGGGAAATAATCATACTGCCACACCAATTTTGTGAGATAATTAAATAAGATAAAGTGTATACATAGGGCAGCAGTGGTTCAGTCGTAGAATTCTCACCTTCAATGCAGGAGACACAGGTTCAATTCCAAGCCAATGCACCTCATACACAGCCACCACCTCTCTGTCAGAAGAGGTTTGCACATTGCTATGATGCTGAACAGGTTTCTCCGGAGCTTCCAGACTAAGGTGGAGTAGGATGAAAGGCCTGGAAATCTCTTTCTGAAAATCAACCGGTGAGAACACTATGGATCACAACGGCCCAATTCACAATCCATCACGGGGATGGCACAGGACTTAGCGGTGTTTCGTTCCGTTGTGCATGGGGTCGCAGGAGTCGGTGGTGTAACTGGTCGTGTACACTCAGGGGCAGCTAACAACAAAAACGTGTGCGGAACCAGCTAACCTGGTGCCCAGTAAGTCCAAGTGTCCATCCTTCTCCCTTTCTCCTGCTCTTTCCTGATAGACTGTGACCTTGCTGAGGTAGGGGACAGTCATTCCTTGTCATTGTATTTCCTTAGCACAATGTTTGGCACAGGGAAGACTTCACAAGTATTTGTGGAGTTGAGGACAGCAAGGTGAGCGGACTTGTATAGATGACAATACTGCCTCTCAGAGACATTCAGTGGCCTATCCAAGCCCATAGTGACATGGAAATGAAGGCACCGCATTCCAGTTTTTTAACACCTTATCTAACCCTTCTCTGACTAAATCAAGGTGCCTCATGTTAACACCAGAGCAATTTGAATACGACGACCATGCAGACTTAGTGTGGTGGTTACTTCAAAACTTTTCTTAAGGTTAACTAATTGCAAGCTTCTTTTAGTGGTTAACACAGGGGTCCACCATTGTAACAGTCCCACCTGTTTCTCTTGTACTTGTCTTCCTTAGCCTTCCAACAGCACCAAAAAAAAAAAAAAACAGTTAACCCTCGAGTCAACTCCCACTCATGATGACCCCACATGTGTCAGAGTAGAACTGTGCTCCATAGGGTTTTCAATGTCTTATTTTTCAGAAGTAGATCACGAGGTCTTTCTTCCAAGGTGTCTCTGGATGGACTTGAATGGCCAGCCTTTTGGTTAGCAGCCAAGCAGTGTTAACCGTTTGCACCACCCAGAGACTCCACCAACAGCATCCAAAACTGAATCCAAACCCATTGCTGTTGAGTCGACTCCAACTCATATCACCCTACAGGACAGAGCAGAACTGCCCCGTAGGGTTTCCAAGCAGTGGCTAGTGAATTTTCAGCTGAGTTCTTAACTACTACGCTACCCGGGCTCCCTATACCCACCAGCCCCTCCTATTTACCAAACAAATGCTGGTTTGGAGAAGAAGGTGCTGAAATTATCTCCACCCACCTCCCAGAGACACTGACTGGGGCCCAGGACCTCTGGGCTTCCGTGCTGGGCTCCAAGTTGCGGTGTAGCTTCTTTGCAAACAGCACTTCCTGAGCCAAATTGCTCTCATGCACTGAAGTTGTAGTGATTATTTCTCTATTCTAAATTCTTGTTCTGAACCCCAGCCCAGGGGCCAGGCCTTGCTACCCCAGGGCACATCCAGATGCTGCCAGCTTGTCTGAATTTCTGACTGTCTCCTACCTGCTTTCTCTTTATTACCTCCACTCACCTGCCACACTCCCTGGTGCTGCGCTGTCTCAGGCCCCCGCTGGCAGTCTGTTGTTGACATAAATTACTCCAGGAGCCAGTTTGTCCCCCAAGACCCTTCACCTCTCCTGTCATTTAAGACTGTCCCTTAGCTGATGCTCAGGTCTCCACCCCTGCCAGCACGCTGCTGTTTCTTTTGCAAAGACTACTTGTACTTATATGAGTAATTCCCCTTTACCACTTGCTAGCTATAAAACAGAGTTATCAGTTCATCTTAGTTTAACAACAGTGACATTTCTTTGCAGTCTCTTCTGATAGTTCTTCTTTAGCATAAATAAGGATTGTATGACAACGGTAAAAATACAGAGATTAAAAGATTAATAAGGAAAAGTCCTTTAATCCTTGCATAATTCCAGCTGCTTTCTTACAGATAAACAAGGGTGAGGATGCCACTTTAAAATATTGGTTGAATAGTTCTACTTTTTTCTAGATTTCTGGAATTGCTCTCCAATTGGCCACTGCTAGACCAGGTGTATAAACATGGGTATGAACATGTGTTTAATTGCTTAATACAGAAAAGGGCTAGGAAAGATGACAAGGCTTTTCAAGCTTGCTACTTCTGATTTCTGTGATTTACTCCTCACTGGGCCTTGGTAAAGGAGCCCCGCTGGCACAATGGTTAAGCATTCAGCTGCTAACCAAAAGGTTCCAATTCACCAGCTTCTCAGTGGGAGAAAGATGTAGCAGTCTGCTTCTGTAAAGATTATAGCCTTAGAAACCCTGTGGGGCAGTTCTACTCTGTCCTATAGGGTGGCTATGAGTTGCAACTGACTTGACGGCACACAACCACAACAGCAGTAGTCCTTGGTAAGATTCCAACTCACGGCGACCCCCTGTGTGTCAGAGTGGAACTTTGTTTCATAGGGTTTTCAATGGTTAGTTTTTCAGAAGGAGATTGCCAGGCCTTTCTTCCAAGGCTCTTCTGGGTGGACTTAAACCTTTCAGCTAGCACCTGAGCTCATTAACCTATTTCATGGCAACTGGGCTTTAGTCCATGGTACCATAACATTTGGCCAGAAATCAAAATATTCTTTCAGTGTTTCTGAAGTTGGCATTTCTACAGTTAGGAGTTTCCAGAATGGGACCCCTTGCCGTCTTAGTCGATTCCAACTCATAGTGACCCTATAGGACAGAGTAGAACTGCCCCATAGGGTTTCCAAGGAGCAGCTGGTGGATTCGAACTGCTGACCTTTTTTGGTTAGCAGCTCTTTTAACTATCTAATGCCGCTTTAACAGAAATACCACCAGTGAATGGTTTTAACAAAGAGAAATTTATTCTCTCACAGTTTAGGAGGCTAGAAGTCCAAATTTAGGGTGCCACCTCCAGGGGCAGGCTTTCTCTCTTTGGCAGCTCTGGGGGAAGGTCCTTGTCATCAATCTTCCCTGGTTGAGGAGCTTCTCATTGCAGGGACCCTGGGTCGAAAGAACGTGCTATTCTCCTGGCTCTTGTTTCTTGGTGATATGAGGTCCCCACATCTCTCCGCTCACTTCTCTTTTATATCTCAAAAGAGATTGACTTAAGACACAACCTAATCTTACAGATTTGAGTCCTGCCTCATTAACATAACTACCACTAATCCCACCTCATTAACATCATAGACGTAGGATTTACAACACATAGGAAAATCACATCAGGTGACAAAATGGTAGACAGTCACACTATACTGGAATCACGGCCTAGCCAAGTTGACACAGATTTTTGGGGGACACAACTCAATCCATGACAGCAGCTGAGCTCTTAAATTCTGTGCCCCCGGACCTGCTCCAGAGTGAGGCAATATGCCCCATATTAAACAAAATCCCCAAGAACAGACTTAAAGCTCATTCTCCATTTATTTCAGCACGTGGCTGAATTCTGAGCAAGACCCTTAGAGGCCGTGCTACCCCTTAACATCCTCTTTTCTAAAACAGGAACGGCTTCTTTGGGGATGGGGGAGAGTGGGACACTTAGTCTTTCCAACTAGGGGAGAAAACACCCACCAAGAGCACGCCGGGCCCTGATAGCAGAGCCTGGCAAGCTCACTTCTGAGCTCTTACCCAGTTACCCAGAATTAAGGCACCACCAATTGCCAGGCAAATAAACTCGTGTGAGAATCCCCAGGCTCATGGGAGAAGCTACCTTTGTGCTTTCAGCTGAGAGAGGGATTTTGAAAGTTCACTCTGAGGCAAGTCTTCCCTTGTATGTTATTGTTAGCTACCACGGAGTCAGCCCCTGACTCATGGCGACCCCAGGTGTTACAGAGTAGAACTCCTCCGTAGGGTTTTCTTCACTGTAATCTTCACGGAAGCAGATCACCAGGCCTTTTCTTCTGCGGAGCGGCTGGCTGGATCCGAGCTGCCAACATTTCGGTTAGTAGCTGAGCACGCTAACTGAGCAGTTACAGATCAGACCATCCTGGCATTAAAAAAACCGAAAACCTGTTGCCATCGAGTCTATTCTGACTCACAGTGACCCTATAGAGGCTTCAAATGTCCCTACCGGCCACATTCTCTTTAAGCCCAGAGACCCTGCTTTGGCGGCTGGAGTCAGCAGACGATGTAGAGCTGCCCAAGGAAACAAAAAGATCTTAACAAGCCTTACATCTTTATCAAACCCAAGCGTCTTTGGTTCTTGACCATCCATTTGGGCTGCTCTTGCTCAGGCTGACACTGATCTCATGTCGTCCTGATCCGTCAGCTGTAAAAACAGCACTTAACTTAACCTGCGCCCGACACTGTTCTAAGCACTTTTCATACACAGGGCTGTGTGATGTAGATACTGTGATCAGCATCCTAAAAAAGTGAAAGCATGGGAAGCGATAGTGGCGAGGTGGTACACCCAAGCTCACAGGGCCGGCAGAGTTGGGGGACTGGTGCAATGGTTAAGTGCCCGGCTGCTAACCAAAAAGTTGGTGGTTCAAATCCACCTAGTGGCTCTGAGGGAGAAGGACCTGGCAGTGTACTCCCTTAAAGATGACAGCCTGGAAAACCCTATGGGACAGTTTCACTCTGTCACTTGGGGTCGCTATGAGTCGAAAATCGACTGGACAGCACCTAATAACAACAGTCTGATACCGGCACCCACGTGCTTGCCCAGTTCTGCCCCAGCTCTGTCAGAACCCAAGCTCTAGAGAGCCATCTTTATTCTCCTGGCCAAACATCTCCCTGCCCAGACAGGCAAATACAGAAGGATAGAGGGAACTCCTTACAAAGGAGTGTTTGGCCAATATTCAACCCAGCACCATGCTACCCTTTGGCAAAAAATAGGGAATAAAGGCCTGTGGGCTGAACCTGGATTTGTAAGCCCTGCGGGATGCCTGATCATCTAGAAAGAATGCTCCTGGAAGCTGAAGTGAAGGAAATGCCTGGAGCCACATCGGGATCATCTCCGAGGCTTGATGAGAAGCTGAAGTAGAAACCTCACACATCACACAGTAGGAGTAGCCGCGAGCTGCAGGCTGCTCAAACAGCAAAACCAAACAAGGAAGTGGGGATGACACAGGGGAATGTGTTTTGACCACCTACTACGTGTCAGGCTCTTTGCCTATATTATCTTTTCGAATCCTCCCAGGGACTCCCCAAAACAGGCAATGTTTCCATTACACGGATAAGGGAAACCGAGACAGACAAAGACTGCACGTCAGAGAGCCAGAAAGTGGCTGAGCTCTTTCTCCCATTAAGGCTTGTTTGAATCAAAACACCCTGCACTTCCTCCCATTGAATAATTAGTTATGCAAATGTTAAAGCTGCCTGGGGCAGATCCAGTAAGAATGAGCTCTCCTGAGCCCCAGGCAGGGCTGCCTGCTGCCCCTCCTGAATGCAGGCTGGCTTCAGCAGACTCCATGATGAGGTGGCGGTGGGGGAATGGCGCCACCCAACCAGGAAGCCAGACCTAGGAGGCACCTGGCAGCAGATGGAAGTTGGGACACGGTGACAGAATTAAATGTGCAATTGGTTCTCAATCCCTCATCAATTGCATCTCAGTGACAGGGACTCGATCTTCTCTATTGAGCCCTCATGTTAACTAACAGTGTGTCACATGCCATATTAGAAACGACATTAAGAATGTGATGAAACTTACACGCTATGAAATATAGCTAGCACGTTTGTTGTTGTTGTTAGGTGCTGTCAAGTCAGTTCCGACTCATAGCAACCCTATGTACGACAGAACGAAACACTGCCCAGTCCTGAGCCATCCTCACAATCATTGTTACATTTGAGACCATTATTGGGGCGACTGTGTCAGTCCATCTCATCGAAGGTCATCCTCTTTTTCGTTGGCCCTCTGTCTTACCAAGCATGATGTCCTTCTCCAGGGACTGGTCCCTCCTAATAACATGCACAAGAGTATGTGAGACGAAGTCTCACCATTCTTGCTTCTAAGGAGCACTCTGGCTGTACTTCTTCCAAGACAGACTTGTTCCTTCTTCTGGCAGCCCATGGGATATTCAATATTCTTCGCCAGTGCTGTAATTCAAAGGCATCAATTCTTCTTTGATCTTCCTTATTCATTGTCCAGCTTTTGCATGCATATTAGGCAATTGGAAATACCATGGCTTGTGTCAGGCTCACCTTGGTCCTCAAAGTGACATCGTTCTTCTGGCAGTCTGTGGTGTAGTGAATATTCTTAATACTGTACAATACTGTCCCTGCTTTTTCTTTAAGCATTGCCAACAATCTTCACGCCTTAGCAGTGGTCATCAAAGCGCTGAGGGCGATTCGCTTTTGTGTTTGGTCCTCAATCCACATTATTAGCAGTTTCTCCATATCTGATATAGGTCCCTCTCACGTCTTCATTAGCCTCGTAGCTTTCAGTGGAGCCGATCCTTTAACAGCTGGTGGATTTTCTCTTTGTTTTTGAGGATCGTCATGATTGTCCAGCGCAACATGCCTAAATCGCAAGCAATGGCATTTACTGATTTTGCACCTTCGTGTGGTTTCATAACCTTTTGTTTCACTTCCAAATCGTATTTTTCTTTGCCTCCTGCTGCTGCTATCAATAACACTGGTTTTGTTGGGTTTGGGAGCCATGATGCATCTCACCGTAATATTTTCGAAAGAAAATTAAACGGGGATATTGCTACAAAGGTCAAGAGACACACAATACATGAGACTGGACACTGCTGCCTACACTACGGTAAACTTTCTATTTGTAAGTAGGGAAAGTTTACATGAAAATAACGATAGAAGTAAGTACAGCACATACATAAGCCAGTAACATAGGTATTTATTATGCCCAGGAAGACATATGTATTATAGGTTATGTATGTACTGGACCATTATACTCCTGGTAGCACGATCGCTTTGTATACAAGAAACATGAGATACACCTGTTGCACGTGGGAAGCTGTTGTGTCTGCTACATCCAGTTCTCCAATCAGGATTTCTGAGTTCTATCATAACCTCATGGGACCACGAGTGTATATACGGCCGGAGGTTGCCAACAGCTATTACGTGACACATGACTGTATATGATTTGCAAATCAGGATAACTTCAACTAGAGAGTCAAGAGTGTTCTGAAGATGAGAGAATCTCTAAAGACTCTTATACCAAATCTTAGTGGCATGGCCATGGACAAAGGGCCGGAACAGAAATGATCAACGATTGTGGTCAGGGAGTATTCATACAGCACTGTCTAGAAGCAAGTAAACTGAAGAGTTTCAAACTAGAGGCACCCCTGTTATACGTAAGAATAACGGAGCCAACGTGCATTCCCAGGAAGTGAAAGATTAATATGTAAACCACTTGCTCATGGGGAGCATGTGTCCAGGTATAAACAATTTGTTCCCAGGAAAAACGTGTTCATGGATGCAATCATGTATGACGGAACTGGCTGACACCATTCACCCAGGTGGTAACCCACCTCTTCCCAGCCAAGTGGCCAACCCTTACATTGCAAAGGACTTCACCCTGAAACTGATCTTATTTATAATCAGTCATTAACCCCTACCTTTCCTTTGTTCTCTATGCATATAGGCTCCTCTCTCTGCTTGAAGGGTGAAGTGCTTTGTATTTTTGCTTAGTGCTGCCCAGCTCAAGCTGTATTGTTCCCAGGGCTTTGAACCAGTTTGTTCCAGTTTGAACCCCTGCTGAGAATTTGCATTTCCGTCCCCAGATATACTGAATCAGAACCTGCATTTTAACAAGATCTTCAGGTAATTCTTATGTCTAATAAATTTTGAAAACCACTGCTCTGCTAGTGGTTCTCAGAATTGGTCCCTAACCAGCAGCGTTAGTGCTACCTGGAAAATTGTTAGAAATGCAAACTTTCAGCAGGGGTTCAAACTGGAACTGTTCCATCTTTATTCCTCAATAAAACTCACTTTCTTTCACTCCTAACAGAGTATGAGATTTTCTTCTTTGACAAGAACAATTAAAATAATTACAGATTTGCCCTAAAACATAGTTCTAGTCTGAACTTTGGAGTCTGTTTCCTGAAGCTAACTAAAGTCTTCAAAAAAGCACAATGCCCAAGGCAAAATGGTCTTACTAGTTTATCTAGACCATTATTTGATTCAAAGGTGACTTTAAAAACCAGTCTCTTCAAGGCAAAATGTTCAAAAGGAGATCTAAGGGTAGATGGCCTGTGTGGGTCACCTCAACTTCACGGACCCCAGAAATTTGGATTCCAGGAGAATTAAAAACTGTTTCTCACTACTACCTAATCATTTGGCAAGCACTATCTTATTTAATTCTCAGCAAGCTAATGAGGTTGATACTAGTAAGCTGGTTTTAAAGATAAGGAGAAGTCCCTGAGTTGTGCAAATGGTTTGCTCAGCTGCTAACCAATAGGTGGGCAGTTTGAGTCTATCCAGAGGTGCCTCAAAGGAAAGTCCTGGTGATCTACTTCCTAAAAATCAGCCATTGAAAACCTTGTATTCTGACATACACGGAGTCGCCGTGAGTTAGAAACAACTCGACAGCAACCGAGAAAAAAAAAAAAAAAGATGAGGAAACCGAGGTAGAAGGTATACATGATCTGTCCTCAAATCACACAACCATTACATAGTACAGCAGGGATTTTGAGTCCGCGTCTGCTCATTGTCAATATCCACACCCAACCAATATGGACACTGCCACTCCACTACTGTAGTCATTTTAAAAAGCATTTATTAAAGTGAACATTAAGTGCAGCTTTATTTCAGTTTTAAAATTGTGCACTTTTAGTGTCTGAAGTAGTAATGTTGTTATTGTTAGGTGCAGTCAAGTTCGTGCCGACTCACAGCGACCGTATGTACGACAGAAGGAAATACTTCCCCATCCTGTGCCATCCTCAAAAGTATTGTCATACTTCAGTTCATTGTTGTAGCCACTGTGTCAATTCATCTCTTTGAGAGTCTTTCTCTTTTTCACTGACCCTCTACCTTACCAAGCATGATATCCTTCTCCAGGGAATGGTCCCTCCTATAACATGTCCAAAGTATGTGAGAGGAAGTCTTGCCATCCTTGCTTCTAAGGAGCATTCTGACTGTACTTCTTCCAAGACAGATTTGTTCACTCTTCTGGCAGTCCAGGGTATATTCAATACCATTCTCCAACACTATAATTTGAAGCCATTAGTAATAATACGAATCCTGAAATTTGTATAGCTTTGTATACCTTTCAGAGTCCTCTGTATTCATCTTCTCCTTTTAGGTGATAGCTCGATTGGTCTTTAGAGTCTCTCCTCTTTCTCTTTCTCTCCTGAATCCATTTATTATCTAACCACCCATTTGTTATTAATCATTCCTTTCTCTGTGTCAGTTCTTTAACTCGGGTTCTGTTCTGTTAGTTAACCTTTCTTCTCTTGGTATTCCTTGTCTCCATATCACTTACAGCAGTATTTGACACACAGTTGTTATTGTTGTCAGCTGTCATCAAGTCAGCCCCCAAATCATAGAGACCTCATGCACGATAGAACAAACTGCTGACTCGTTTCTACCAATCCCGTAATCTGTTGTAATCAGACCCTTGTGACCCATAAGGTTTGCACTGGCTGACTTTTGGAAGTACCATATTTTTTATGCAAGTAACTTATGTCTTCTACGTTTGTTTGCATAAAAAATATGGTACTTCCAAAAATCAGCCAATGAAAACAAATAAGCCATGCCCTCCCCCTGTGAGCTATTTCATAAGTGCCATTAATTTTTTTTTTTTTTACATGTTGCTGTAAAAAAAAAAAAAAATAGCATAGTGTGCTTACGAAAATACCTTGCGGGAGGAGGGCACAGCTAGCAAATGTAGAAAGCGCGCTTTATTTGCGTAAAAACCTGGTAGATCCCCAGGCCTTTTTTCCTAGTCCGTCTTAGTCTGGAAGTTCGGCTGAAGACGTGTTCAGCATCATAGCAACACACACGCTTCCACTGACAGACATGTGGTGGCTGTGCAGGAGGTGTATCGGCCAGGAATGGAGCCTGAGTTTCCCACATGGAAGGCAAGAATTCCACCACTGAGCCGCCACTGCCCCCTTGACACATAATAAAACCAAACCCACGTTATCAAGTCAATTCCAAGTCATAGCGACCCTATAGGACTGACCAGAACTGCCCCATAAGGTTTCCAAGGAGCAGGTGGTAGATTAGAACTGCTGACCTTTTTGGTTAGCAGCCATAGCTCTTAACCACTGTGCCACCAGGGCTCCTGACACATAATAGGTGCTCAATAAATATTATTTGAAATGTGCCTTGTACACAGTAGCCACTCAATAAGTTTTCAAATATATTCTACATCTTTTCCTTTCACAGAGCATCTAGCTCGATATTCTGATACTTGGCACAAAGGGGAGTATTTGCTAAACTAATGAATTTTTCAAAAGAGAAATTTAGGGCTCAGCCTTGGTAAATGCATGACTTTGGATCATACAGCTATTTGGTGACCTAGTAAGAACCTTTAACTCCTGGCTCAGTGTTCTTTCCTCCCCTCCATACGGTTGCTACGAGTCAGAATCGACTTGATGGTAACAGGTTTGGTCTTTTTTGGTTTTCCACTCCATCGTGGGGTGCAAATGATGGTTGGGCTGTTAAATTGAAGTTGACACCTTTAACAATGAGGGTTGGACTGTTAACCCTGGAGGTCGAATCATCAGGCCCAGGAACAAGAATACAAGATAAGAATCCAGAGGCTTCCAGTAACAGATCAAGCCAGGGGGCCAGAAGTGGAGGCTGAGGACTAGGCCTCTAAGAACCTGGAAGGCTTCTCAAACTCTGCTGTGCTCTGGCTTTGCTTCCCTACAGAGATTTGCAGAACAGCCCTTAGAATAAAAACGGCCTGAGTGTTTGTCCCCAGGGGCTGAAGGGAACCGGACTGGAGTGAATATTCTGCAGCCTGAGTTGGGGGGGTGGGGCGCAGAGAGTTAGCAGGGCTGGAGCCAGTGTAGGAAGCACTAAAGTGGATGGAAACGGGCTCCGAACAAGCAAGACAACATGCACATTAGGGAGCTGTTCTGGAAGCTTAACAAGAGCAATCTGTGGGGTTTGCTGACAAGGAACTCATGCTCTGGATGAGCTTCTGCCATGTCCATAACACTAGCGGAACAAAATGTCCAGCCATCATGAACACAGAGCAAAATATTTCATATATTAGACAGGTCAAGGAGATGTGGCAAGTCAGTGCCCACCAAATGTTTCTCTAGTTTCTTGTTTAGTTCTCCTCGTTTTAGGATAATAATATTTTTAATAAGCACGTTGTTGTTGCTGTTAGCTGCTGTCGAGTTGGCTCCAACTCACGGCGACCCCATATACAACAGAATGAAATGCTGTACGGTACTGCACCATCTTCATGATCCCTGATATGCCCGAGTCCACTGTTGAGGTCACTGTGTATTCTGAGTGCCTTCCAACCTAGGGGTTCATCTTCCAGCACCATATCAGACAATGTTTTGTTGTGATCCATAAGGCTAATTTTCAGTAGATAACCAGACCTTCCTTCCTAGTCTGTCTTGGTCTGAAGCTCTGCTGCAACCTGTCCACCGTGGGTGACCTTGATGGTATTTCAAATATTGGTGGCATAGCTTTCAGCATCATAGCAACATGCAAGCCATCCCAGTAAGATAAACTGACAGAAGTGGTAGATCAATAAGCACAGCTTATTGCTAAGCACTTTAGATGCATTATTTCATTGATTCCTCGAAATTAACACTATGAAGTCATTATTATTATTGTTATTATTTCCCTCGCTTTATAGATGAGTAAATCAAGGTTTAGGATGACAGGATCGAGCTCCATGATTCCATTAGACATCTACAGAGAAGGTAAAATTTATATTCTTAAGGAAAAAAACAAAAAAAAACCTAAGCGCACAGATTAGCATGGATAAGGAGTAGGAAAAATTTATGGGCAGAGAGGAAAAGAGGTAAACTGTTCAGGATGCTGAGGAGGAATTGAATAAAAGTTGTTGAAAATCCACATGGGTGCACAGAAATTGCTGGTCTAAACCAGGAAGGTAAAAGTTAAGTGAACCCAGCCCTGTTGGTCCTCTCTCACCCAGAGCTTGCCTTCCCTAGTCTGTGTGGAGGGCTGAGAAGCTGGGATGGAGGGAACTTAGATGGTTTGGGGCTCACTCAGTGACAGTGGGCAGAGCCAGAGCTCCTCTCCTTGAGCACAAAATACGCTGTTGTATTTTTTAGTCCATTTGTAGAGATCTGTGTCATGCACTTAGAGAAGGTACTTGTCATGGATTGAATTGTGTCCCCCCAAAATGTCTGTCAACATGGCTGGGTCATGATTCCCAGTATTGTATGACTGTGTAATCTGATGTGATTTCCTTGTGTGTTGTAAACTCCATCACCATGACGAGATTACGTGTGATCTCCTTATGTGTTGTAAATTCTATCACTGTGATGAGGTTATACTGATGAGGTTTACAAGATTAGATAGTGTCTTAATCCAACCTCTTTTGAGATATAAAAGAGAGAAGCGAGCAGAGACACATGGAAACCTCATACCACCAAGAAAGCAGTGCCGGGAGAAGAGCGTGTCCTTCGGACCTGAGGTTCCTGTGCTGAGATGCTCCCAGACCAAAGGAAGACTGATGCATCACAAGGACCTTCCAGACCAAGGGAAGATTGATGACAGGGACCTTCCTCCAGAACCAACAGAGAAAGCATTCCCTTGGAGCTGACGCCCTACATTTGGACTTGTAGCCTACTGGACTGAGAGAATAAACTTCTCTTTGTTAAAGCCATCCGCTTGCGCTATTTCTGTTATAGCAGCACCAGATGACTAAGACAGTACTTCGACTATTTTTTATTACCAAAAATAACCTTCGTTGCCGTGGAATCAGTTCCGACTAATAGTGACCCTATAGGACAGAGTAGAACTGCCCCATACGGTTTCCAAGGAGTGGCTGGTGGATTTGAACTGCCGACCTTTTGATTAGCAGTGAGCTCTTAACCAATGTGCCACCAGGGCTCCATTTTTTTATTACAGTAAAATTTTATACAACTATATTTCATTGCTTTTAATCAATGCGCTTGTTTTATATTTTCACGTCGCTTCATGGGGTCTTACAATTATAATTGGCAACGTCTTTTCCTTCTTGTCGTTAGTTGCTGTCGAGTTAGCCTGGCTCACAGCAGCCCCATATGTGTAGGGTAAAACTGATCCATAAGGTTTTCAAGGCTGTAACGTTATGGAAGCAGATCATCAAGTCTGTCTTCCAAGGCGCCTCTGAGTGGGTTCTAACTACTAACCTTGAGACTAGTAATTGAGCTCTTAACCATTTGTGCTACCCTTTGTAGTGGTACATAAAATAATGCTGCCTCTTACCATCTATGGCATCTTAGTGAGCTAATGCATAACAATTGAAATCTCTCAACTGAAAGCTAAGGATTTGAAGACACTTAGGCTTTTTAGTTCTAAAGGGTAATAGGACAACCTGAAGACCTTTGGTACACATGGGTGTGTATGTGTGTGTGGCTGGGGGGAACAGTTGCCGTCGAGTGGCTTCTGACTCATAGCGACCCTGTAGGACAGAGTAGAACTGCCCCATAGGGTGTCCAAGGAGCGGGTGGTGGATTCAAAATGCTGACCTTTTGGTTAGCAGCTGTGCTCTTAACCACTGCGCCACCAGGGCTCCGTGTGTGGTGAAGTAAAGTATATACGTAGGTGATATGGAGGAGATGGTCCTAGGGAAGAGGGATGTGGATTCCACCTTGGGTAAGTTTGCTTTTTCTAGGGTAAGACATCAGATAACTAAAGGAAACCATATTTTAAATGACCCCTGCAATGAGAATTTTCAATGCGGTCAAACAATATGAAAAAGAATTAAGTAAGAAGCAGCACAGACTGACTTTTTAAAATGGGACTTCAAAACAGTGAACATAATAGGAGCAGATTTAAAGCAAATGAGGCTCATCTAGCTTACTTTTCTAACAAAATTGGAGTAATTAAGTACAAAGGTAGGATGATAGGTAATTCCATTTAAAAAGGCAGGTACACTGTGAACCATTTATTGCCTTTTGGAATTCACTCTGAGGACTCCCACGACACCGAACTTCTTTGATCCCAGCACATCTCTCTCTCAGTCGCTCTCTTCATTTCTCTCTGAGTTCTTTCTCATTTATCTCCTTCCTCCCTTATCCGCTTGTGGCTCTTTCCTGAGCTCAGGTTTCAGCCTTCTTCCTAATCCAATAGAGAAGACCTGGCATCCTGAAACAATGTGTCTTGTAGGGTCCAAAGCCTGCCTTCACCACTGACCGGCTGTGGGCCCAGGCCAAGCTATTGACCCTCTCTGAGCCTCAGTTGCCTCATCTTTAAAAGTGGGTATAATAATATCTACCTTCCAAAGTTTTAATGGAAAGTAAATAGAGAGAGAGTTTCTGCCAGAGTGTGGGTACTTTACAAAATATAGCTGTAAGTATTAGTGCTCTATCTAAAAGTCTCTGCTAACTTCAGATAGCCTCTCTGCCAACTTCTCACCCATGCCCCAGTACTATAGTTTTGTATTTTGATGAGACTTTACACTGTAATTTCTAATAAATTGTATTTTAAAATGCATTTGTCTTTTATTCCTCAAACTATCTCCCTCTCCCAAATTTCCTATTTTCAACTTTGCAATTACCCAGATTAGAAACTTGAACATCATCTTCATCTTCTATCTTCAATGACTCTGCAAGCCCTTCTTAATGCTTCTCATTTTCACACGTTTCCCTCTCTTTCTGCCATTGCCTCCCCCATCTGCAACTTGTCACCTCACCTTAAACACTGCAACAGCCTCCTCATGGCCCACCATGACTTATTTTTCTTCATCACCTCCTACCTATCTTGTGCGCGGTGGCCAAACCAATCCTCCTTCAAAACGCCACCTTTATTTTATAATTTCTTTGATCAAGAATTTGTGATAAAACTATAAAGGTCATGAAAGAAAAAATAGGGTCAACACTAGGGGCTCTAGCATATGGCATAAACGGGATACAAATCATAATTAACAATACACAAACACCAAAAGATAAGCTAGATAAATGGGATCTTCTAAAAATTAAACACTTGTGCTCACCAAAAGACTTCACCAAAAGAGTAAAAAGAGAACCTAGAGACTGGGAAAATATTTTTGGCTATGACATATCCAACAAAGTTCTAATCTCTAAAATCTATAGGAAAATCCAACACCTCTACAATAAAAAGATAAATAATCAAATTAAAAAATAAGTAAAGCATATAAAACAGACACGTCACCAAAACAGACATTCAGAGGGCTAAGAGACACAGGAAATGCTCATAATCACTAGCCATTAGGGAAATGCAAATCAAAATGACAATGAGATACCATCTCACCCCGGCATTACTGGCACAAATCAAAAAAACAGAAAATAACAAATGTTGGAGGGATTGTGGGGAGATTGGAACTCTTATGCACTTCTGGTGGGAATGCAAAATGGTACAACCACTTTGGAAAACGAAGTGGCACTTATTTAAAAAGCTAGAAATAGAAATACTATACGATCCAGCAATCCACTCCTAGGAACATATCCTAGAGAAATAAGAGCCATCACACGAATAGACATACGCACACTCATGTTCATTGCAGCATTATCCACAATAGCAAAAAGATGGAAACAACCTAAGTGCCCATCAACAGAAGAATGGATAAACAAACTGTGGTACGTACACACAATGGAATACTACACAACAATAAAGAACAGTGATGAATCTGCAAAACGTCTCACGACATGGATGAATCTGGAGGGTGTTAGGCTGAGTGAGAGAAGTCAATCACCAAAGGACAAATACTATATGAGACCACTATTATAAAAATTCATGAAAAGGTTTCTGCACAGAAAGAAATAATCATTGATGGTTACTGCGAAGGGGAGGTGTGGGGAGGGAAAAACCCTAACTAGATAGTTGATAAGTGGCAATTCTGGTGAACGGTAAGTACATAATACTGGGGAAGTCAGCACAACTTGACCAGAGCAAAGTCATAGAAGCTTCACAGACACCCAGACGCCCTGAGGGACAGAGCTACCAGGCTGAGGGCTGGGGACCATGGTCTCGGGGTACATCTAGCTCAGTTGGTATAACAAAGTCTATAAAGAAAATGTTCTACATCCAACTATGGTGAGTAGTAACTAGGGTATTAAAAAGCTGCAAATGGTCATCTAAGATTCATCAACTGGTCCATCTCAGCTGGAGCAAAGGAGAATGAAAAAAACCAAAGACACAACGGAAAGATTAGTCCAAAGGACTAAAAGGCCACATCTACCACGGCCTCCACCAGACTGAGCCCAGAACAACTAGATAGTGCCCGGTACCATCACTGACTGCTCTGACAGAGATCACAGTGGAGGATCCCAGACAGAGCAGAACAAAAATGCAGAACAAAATTCAAATTCTCACACACACACACCCATAAGACCAAGCTTACTGGTCTGACAGAGACTGGAGAAAACATGAGCGTATGGCCCCAAGACACCCTTTTAAACTCAGTACTGATGTCACTCCTAAGGTTTATCCTTCAGCCAAAGATGAGACAGGTCTATAGGGCCAACAATAACACATGTGTAGAACATGCTTCATAGTTCAATTATGTATACGAGACTAATGGGCACTCCAGCCCAAAAGCAAAGACAAGAAGGCAGGAAGGGATAAGAAAACTGGAAACAGGGAACTAGGGGTGGAGAAGGGGAGAGTGTTGACATATCATGGGATTGGCAACCAATGTCACAAATCAATTTGTGTATTGACTGTTTAATGAGAAACTAATTTGCTCTGTAAAGTATCACCTAAATCACAATTAAAAAATAAAAATAAAAAAGAATTTGTGATCATTATCTATAGCCCACTCCAAAGGTTCTTGGAGTTATCTACCATGGAATATTTGTTTTCCCCATGTAGGCAGAAGTATCAGGCTGATAAAATTGAACAATATCAGATTTTTTCCAAATTTTAAGAATTAAGTTGATGGCTAGACTTTTTTAATGTTAAGTTTCTCTCCCACTTTTATTTCTTTATTTTTCTACACTAGTCTGGGGGCAGGTCTAGGCAGATGAAAGAATAATACACAATTAAAATGAATAGAAAAAATCATAAATCACAAATCATATTTGGGCAGCTCAGTTTTTATCATTGGTGTTGTTGCTATTTGTTTTATTAATAAGCATACAGGTGTGGATTCTTACCAGAAAAATACAATATAATGATATTTTTTGGTTGATAAAAATTCTTGCATTTCATAGTGGAATTAAATAGATCTACATGAGTACTACCCAGCACAAACATGATTTTCTGTGCTCTGCCATCCGGCAAATTTGAAAATCAGTGAGGCAATAATTACCTCTGGACCCTTCAACTTGGCAAGAGAGCTCCTCTAAAGAGATTTCTGATTTTCTCACCTTGCGAAGAGGAGAAAGAGAGGAGGAGGTGTTACCCATGTTGGGGGAGGATTTTCCACAGATTTCTCTTATGAGGATCTTTCCCTGGGCTAGAAAATGAAGTCACAGGTGTTATGATTAGGGTTAGGTATTGAACATGATTTTTAAAAAGATGTACTAAGAATTAGAGGTGATTTTGCATGGGCCAGCAAGATCCTGGAAGAAGCCTGGTTTGATTTAGTGAGTTTGTATTCGCAAGTAAGGTAAAGCAGTTTAGACAATAGTCATTGCACCCCATCCTCCACTCATCTGTCAATCATAGAAGGCAATTAGCCAACTGATGACTCTACTCTCTTGATGTCAGAGCCTGGGAGGAGACAGGTCAGTCTCCAGCCACCTCTGCACAGTCAATGGGAGAAGATAGAGTAGGCACTATGAGACGAGGGGCCTTGGCCACTGCTTTGGTTGGCCTTACCCAGTCTACTTCTTCAGCTTTCTCCTAAATATCGTGGACCTTTTTAACAGGGTCAAAGCATTGGTATCATCACTTTATTGTTTAACACAGGATTAATCCATATTAACTGATTCATTCATTAACCATTACTTATTGGATACTTGTCATTTTCAAGTCATTCAGCTAAGCCTTCAATTTATATTGAATTCAGACAGATAAGTATATGAATAAATATGACATAATGTAAGAACCTGGGAGGTTACCCAGTTCGTGAGATTTTCCAATCCTGGGACAAATATGGGAGAATGGTGGGGAAAGTACTGGTAGTTTCTTTTTCCTTTGTTCAGAACACCCTTTCCTTTTTAAAGTAAATAATGTAAAGAATGACCAATTCAGGTAAAATACATGAGTCACTCGGAAACATTTGGATGATTCATAAAACATTCTGCAACACACTCCACAGTCCGTACTTGGCCCATATCCAAGCTGCCTTTCACTGTCCCTAACAAAAGCTCCCACTCCAGCTAAGCTACCTCTCCCTGTCCCTCGAACACATGATAACTACATAGCACACTACATCCTACTCAAGCTGCTCCCACACCATGGAGTCTGCCTCAGTCCTACTTTTTCCCCTGCCTCTCCAAATCCCACACACCCTTCAAGAATCATCCCTTACCTCCCCTATGAAATCTTTTCGGATTATTCCAGTCTATATTTTATATGTTATTGTTTACATGTTTTTTTCATTGCCATGGAGTTGGCTTCAACTCATGGTGACCTTGTGTCCAACAGAATGAAACTTTGCCTGATCCTGTGCCATCCTCGTGATCATTGGTATGTTTGAGCCCATTGTTGCAGTTATTTGGTCAATCCACTTTATTGAGGATTTCTCTTGTTTTTGCTGACCCTCTACTTTACCAAACATGAGGCCCTTTTCTAGTAATTGTTTTTTCCTGACAACGTGTCCAAAGTAAGTGAATTGAAGTCTTGCCATCCTCTCATCTAAGGAACATTTTGGTTGTATTTCTTCTAAGACTGATTGGTTCATTCTTTTGTCAGTCCACATACATCTCACTATTTCCCAAGATCCCACTGTACTCCAGACTATTACTTTATTGTTTAACACAGGATTATTCCATATTAATTGATTCATTCATTAACCAATATTTACTGGATATTTGCCATTTTTGAATCATTCAGCTAAGCCCTCAGTTTATATTAAATTCAGACAGATAAGTATACAAATAAATATGACAATGTAGAAAGTGAACATACATAAAAACCATGAACGAAGGGTTGTGGCTGTTCAAAGAAGGAAGCAATTAATTCTGACTAGAAGGATCAAATAAAACTTCATTGAGGTGACTTTGGCCTGGGCCTTAGAGGATCTGGGTTTCCAGAGGTAAGGAGTAGAGCATTCTAGACATGAGGCTGTGTTCATACTGGTGGTACTTCACTGCAAAACTGCCTGAGGAGGTGCCAGGGAAAGTTGCTGGCTGCTAGGTGCTGCTGGCTGCTGCCCACAATAGAAGCTGGGTGCTAGAGAAGACATCTGAGCAGTAGAAGCCAGGCACTGGAGAAGCCACATGTAATAAAGGAGCCTGATGAAACAAACACACTGGAACCAGGAAGAGAAGCCCCTTCCTCCTACAGTGTCCCTCCAATGCCCTCTACCAAGAAAGTCTAATATCCTGCCAGCTGACAAAGGAGAAATATTTACAGGGCCCATCTCCATTACAGCAGAACGGGGAAGGAAGGGTGGGCTTGGAGCTGAGAGGTAATAAATTGATAACTGCACAGTTGGCTCTTTTGGTTCCACAGAATTCATATGCTCCCTTCAACACTCACTTTTGCTTCTTTGCAATAAGAAAACACCATGTGGCTTTCCTAAAAAGTGAACAGGTTCTCACCTTCTCCCCACCCCCAAGAGGAGAAGACACACAGTTCCAACAGCCATTGTATCCATTGCTGGCTGTATTAATCCTTCTTAAATTCTGCCACAGTTCTGTTACCTAAAGATAAGATTGTAAAATTTAACATCCAAACAACTTGTATATAAAATAAAAATGAGAAGAATACAGTGGTTAGCTTGTATAAATGTGCATATAACAAGTCAAGAAAAATATGCAAAGCTACCACATCTTATTTCTATAAATTGTCACAAGATTATCCATAATTGGCATCCATGGCTTCCTTTTTCCACAATCCATTTCATATTTCCACCTCCCTCAGCCAGAACCTCAGCCTGTCTGGGTTCTTCATCTAATAGAGTGACATAAACCTTTGTTCCCAATTGTCCTGTCTTTTTTTTTTTTTTTTGGTGTACTTTTCCATTAACCTTTACTATTGGACATGATAATACTAAGAGGCATCCCAGAGAATCTCCTGGGTTTGGGTATTGTCCTCCTTGACTCCATCGTGTAGCAGGAGCTGTTTCCCTTGGTAATTAAGATCAGTCACTCCAGCCAGTCGAGTAACCACCTTTTTCTGCCCATTGATTCAGTGGCATAAGAAGCCCAAAATGGCAGCCTTATCATCCATTTCAGTGGACCCATTGTTGAGTCCTCTGGGGGAAGCATTTCCACCTTGGGAGCTAAGACCTCCAAACCAACAGAGCTCAAGTTTGCCAGGACTGGAAGCAAAAATCCTGCAAGTGGGTTATTAGGTATAATGGTGGACACAAAATGTACTAACTAAAAAAGAGGAAAGAAATAATAAACAGAACTTCGTGAAAATTAACAACTCTGTGAAAGACACAGTGAAAAGAATGAAAAGACAAGCCACAGACTATGGGAAAATATTTGCATTTCCCTGATTATTCATGATGTAATGCACTTCCCATGTACATATTGGCCCTTTTTATTTTTTTCTTTTGTGAGTTTCTGTACAAGCCTTTTAATTGGGTTCTTTGTTTTTTTAGTATTGAGTTGAAGGAGTTCTTTATGCATTTGGAATGCAAGTCCTTCGTCAGATATATGTGGTAGGAATATATCCTCTCAGTCTGTTGCTTGCCTATTTATTTTTTATAAAGATGTGTTTTAATGAGTTGACATTTTAAATGTTGATTCAGTATTATTTATAATTACTTTTTGTTTAGTGCCTTTTGTGTGTTCTTTCTAAAAAATCATTGTCTACACCAGATTCTTAAAGACATGTTCCTAAGTTTTTGTCTGAAGCAATATAGTTTTAGTTTTCATGTTCAGTTTTAAGGTCTGTCCATTGTTCTGAGCAATGAAGTGATATGAGCTGATCTGAATTTTAAAAGAATTACTCAACAAGGTTGCTGTGTTGAGACAGAGTATAAGGGGCAAGGATAGAAGCGGGATGACCAGTTAGGAGGATACTGCAACAATCTAGATAAGAAATTTTGTCTGCTTCAACCAACAAATTTCTTGTCAGTAGGCAATCTGGTGAGAAGTAGCTGAATTTTGGATATATTTTGAAAGGTAATTTCCAGGCAGATAGGATGTGAGAGAACTAGAGGAGTCAAGATGATGAGAATGTTTTGGCCTATGCAAATGGAAGGCCGAAATTGTGAATCTATTACTCTGGGAAAGATTGGACAGAGCAGACTGACGGGGGTGGAGAGGAACTAGTAGTTAGATACTGGACACATTAAGTTAGAGATTTTTTTAGATATTCATTTGGAGATGTGGAATAGGCAGTTGATATAAGAGCCTGGAGCTGAGCGTAGAGATCTAGACTGGAGCTATACATTGGGCCTTCTCAGCATGTAGATGGTATTTAAAGCCATCAGATTGGATGCTGTCACCTAGGGACAAAGCAGTTGCTATGGAGTCGATTCTTGACTCCTGGCTATCTCATGTGTTACAGATTAGAACTGTGTACCATAGGGTTTCTGCAGATGATTTTTCTGAAGTAGATCCCAGGCCTTTCTTCTGAGGCAGCTCTAGGTGGGTTCGAACTGCCAACCTTTCAGTTAGTAGTCAAACACTTAACTGTTTCTGCCACCCAGGGGCTCCTATCACCTGTGGAGTAGGTATAGATAACAAAGAGAAGGGGGACATGCTCTGAGCTTTAGTAAACTCCAATGTTAAGAGGTTGGGAGAAAAAAAATCCAGAAAAGAGGACTGAAGATTGAGAATAAGTGACAAATAATTAGGAGGGAAATCAAGAAGGTGTGGCGTCTTCATAGTGCAGTAAAGCAAATCCTCCCAGGAGGAGTGAATGACCAGTAGTGACAACTGTTAGTGGAAGGTCAAATAAAGTCAAAACTGAGAGCTGACCATCATATGTGGTTACATGGAGCTTACAGATGGTCTTGACAAGAGAAATTTTGGTGGAATAACGGAGCATGGTGTCTAACATGGCGAGAGAAGCCAGAAAGGGCATGAGAGATTGTGAGGAAAGAGAGGTCTCAATGTGGTCAAGGAATAATTGAATAATTGTCAGAATGAGCTAGTGAGTGAGATGTATGGACAGAAAATTGTCAGAGAATTTAAACTTTCAGAAGTGAAGTCATTCTGGGTCACAACAACTTTCAGAGTGTGGCCATGGGTTTGACTGGCTCAAGTAGAGATAAAGGACTTTGGAGTTGAGGAGATTAAATAACTGTGAAGCCAGGGCTTGGATGGGTTATACACATGGACATTGACTTTGCCCAGGAAAAGGCAGAAGTTGAGAGGATTGAGCACTGAACCCAGCAAAGCAAGACTCGTTCTCAGCATGGACCAAGGGCTAAGTATAAGTGCCACTGTCTATTACGTACATGACCACAACGCATAATTTTACCACCAGCCAAAATATACACCAGACACTTTTTTGTTTTTATCCATTATCAGGATGGAACGTGTAAGGAACAAAACAGCTGCTTGGAATTTTAGGGATTTACCAAAAAGAACAAATGTGTCCTGTAGTGTGGGCTGTATCATGCCATTCCTCAGTGAGCTAAGTGATTCATGGGTATGAATCACCCATGACATCTGAAACGCTGGGTCTCTAAAGCTGGTGTGGATTTACATCGAGGCTGATCTTGCCTTTTGGGTCCCCACATACAGGGATGTGTGTGTGTGTGCGCTGTCATATCATCATAAAATAAAGAGTTTAGAATTTTCTAATCTAAAATATTTGGAGAATAATGACGATGCCAGATGAGGCTGAAAGCTCAGATTTGGCTTTCCTGTCTATCTTTACAGAAAAGATATTAATAGACTCTAACTCCTGAGCCATCCTCTGGACTTTTACTGAGGCCTAGGGAAGCGTTTCAAGTGGATTTGTGGTAGAATATTCCCAGTTTAAAACAATAATAAATTATACTTTTGTTTATCTTGCCTCGGGCATACACTTCACTTTCTTAAGACTTGAAAGTCAGGTGGGATAGAATCACACAGCAGCAGCTGGGGTCCACTAGGACCACAGGCGATGTCTCATCAAAGTCATGAATTCTCAATGTCAGGTGCTTACATAAAACTCACTCACATGTGAAACGGAAAAGAGGCCTTGCGAGGTGTGAGCCGTCAGGGCTTTGGAATGAGATAGGCAGGTTTGAGAGCAACTCTGCCACAAATCTGCCTGGAAAACTTAGGCGAAGTCTTGGCCTTCCTTGAGATTCTATACAACTTTTGTAAAAATAGAGATAATGGTACCCATCCCAGAGGGTTATTATGGCGATTAAATGAATGGACAGAAGTGACACTCTCGGTAGGTAATTGACATCTTTCCCTTCTTTCCATCTCCCCTTCAGTAGCAGCAGCAAAACCTATTTGAGAGGCAGAAACTACACAAATCCCCAAAAGACAACACGTTAGAAACTGCTCTGAAAATTATGAACTATGTAATTGTAAAGCATCATCCGAGTTAAGAGCACCTAAGTTGTCATGAGGTTGGGTTCAAGTCTTAGCCCCACGATTTATTGGGTGATTGGATGTATGGCTTTGGCAATTAATGTAGACAGCCTCAGTTTCTTCCTCTGGACAATGGGATAATAATAGACCCTACCTCAGATGCTTGTCAAGAGGTTTCACTGAAAACATGTCTATAAAGTACTCAGCAGAGTGCCTGTCATATAGTAGTCCACACTCAAAAGCTGTTAGCTAGATCTGTCTTTTAATAATCTTGGACTATAATCCTAATTCTATCCATTAGCCCAGAAGTAGCAGGGAAGTAAAAAAAAACAAAAAAGAAAGAAAGAAACAAAGAACCAAAATACTTTCAGAAGTCTTGTTCTGTTCTTAGTAACAGAAGAGGCAGCTGGAATTCTCAGCCCCAAAAAACTCTTCCATGGGGGCCAGGGACATTTGATCCACAGGGACACAATGTTCGCCATCAATATTTGTCTACCAAACCATGCTCAGAACCTTCTTCTCTTCCTCCTTCTTTCCCTGTCTTGCTTTGATCATTTCTGTTTTAGGACTTTTTTGTTTTTGTTTGTTTTTTAATCCAGTTCCTTTCTCCCCTTCTCTCCTTCCCATTAGCCCCTATGGATGCTTGCAGAGTCAGTCCTCATAACATCAGGGAAGTTCGCATGTGTCACACAATGTTTTAATGCCCTCCCACCACATACCCCTCTCAAATCCCTAAGTTAGCACCTTCATGGGATGCTCTTGAGTTGCCCATGCTTCTCACAGTGGAGAAGGCAAGGGGCTCATCTGAGCCTGCCCTCTCCTTTTTTGCTCCACACTATCCTGCCTGCACTGCTCACTGGCCACCTACATGCTTCCCGCACTGTCATGGATTGAATTATGTCCCCCCAAAAATGTGTGTATCAATTTGGCTGGGCCATGATTCTCGGTATTGTGTGATTTTCCTGTATGTTGTAAATGCTGCCTCTGTGATGTTAATGAGGGAAGATGGGCAGCAATTGTGTTATTGAGGCAGGACTCAATCTATAAGATTGGATTGTGTCCTGAGGCAATCTCTTGAGATATAAAAGACAGAAGCGAGCGGAGAGACGGGGGACCTCATACCACCAAGAAAGCAGTGCCGGGAGCAGAGCGTGTCCTTTGTCCTGCGCAGAGAAGCTCCTAGTCCGGGGGAACACTGACGAGAAGGCTTACAGAGGGAGAAAGCCTTTCCCTGGAGCTGACGCCCTGAATTTGGACTTTTAGCCTACTTTACTGTGAAGAAATAAATTTCTCTTTGTTAAAGCCATCCACGTGTGGTATTTCTGTTATAGCAGCACAAGATGACTAAGACACCCACCCTCTACTCGCCTCCATTCTGGGTGTTCCTGCTTCCTAAGGCACCATCGTGCAGAGCAGGGGTTCTCAAGCTGGCATCAGAATCCCCTGGGGGGCTTGTTAGAACAGCTCGCTGGGCCCCATCTCTGGAGTATCTGCTCAGTAAGTCTCAGCTGGAGCTCAAGAATTTGCTTTTCTAATGCATTCCCAGGTGTTACTAATGCTGAGAACCACTGGTGAAGAGGAAAGGACTTGGAGGCCAAATTCTGACCTGGGGCGACTTATTTGCCCTCTGAGAGGCTCAGTTTTCTCTGCTGTAAAAATAGGGTGACAGTGGTCTCTGAGAATTGTTCTAAGGATTAAACAGTGTACTGTCTTTCTGACCTGCTCTGAGAAGCAGAATTTCTTGGATGGGACCAGGAACACTGAGCTCATCTTACTGGTCATTCCTAGATGGGCAGAGGCATCACTGGCCACCAGTTCCAACTGACAGTGGTGAGGTTGTGGCCTCGGCTCATGTGGGTTGCCATTTAAATGCACAAGGTCTCAGGATTCACTCACCTCTCTCTCATACTCATGCTCCCTGTGAATGTATAGTCTAAGCAGAGAAGCAAAGAAAATCACTTTGGCCTTCCTGGTTGTCTTTCCCCTCCCTCCCTTACTCAGGCCTCTCAATCTGGAATCCTCTAGCTAATTCCAAGGGGCATATTTTGTCCTTACAAGGTATGTGCAGGGCTCACTTTTCTGTGCTGGAAAGAGAGTGTGGTCTAATGGGTAGGAGGTGGGTGTGGTAGGGATGGCGGGTTCTATTTAAAACCACCCCTCTGACTCACTGAGGTGTCCTAGGGAAATGGCTTAACTTCTCTGCATGTTGGATTCTCTCCTGTTAGAAGGAGGAGAGAGATCCCCTTCTTAGTAGGTGCTCCTGAGAGCAGGGAACTGGTATTTGAGAAGCACTCAGGATTTGAGTGGGGTGTTATGTGGACCTATGGAGTATGGAATCAAGAGAGGCACATTCTTTTTGCACCTTCTCATAAGTATTCAACAGTGTCCAGCCAGTCAAGCAGGCTAACACCCATGCTGCCCCATCAGAAGTCCTGTGGTTTCGAAGCATCTAAGAAAATGAGAATTTTGTGAGCACTCCTGCTGGTTCAGCATCCCCTACCCTGACGTGTGAGGCAGACAGAATGAGGGAAAGCCCTGGCCCCTGAGTCTGAACCTAAGACTTCTGGGCCTGGCTCTGCCTATGACCACCTTGAGACATTGGGCTGGAGCCTGTCCCACTCCAGGTTGCAGTGATGGTTACTGACACCCCTTCCAGCTCTTTGACACTTCAAGATTCTAGAATTCGGAGTGGTGGGGTCTTTTTCAACAAGGCAGAGGCCCAAGTGAAAACAGCTCCTGGTTCTCAGAGACTGCAGTCCCTCCTGCACAAAATCAGCCTTTTCCACCTTTCTAGGGAAAAGCACACCCATATCATCCACTCAGTAGTTCATTCCATTTTTGTATTGAGTTCTCATTTGCCTTGTGCTAGAGGGGGAGGTAAGGAGCCCTGGCAGTGCAATGGTTAAGCACTCGGCTGCCAACTGAAAGATTGGTGGTTCGAATCCACTTGTTTCTCTGCAGGGAGAGAAGATCTAGCAATCTGCTCTTGTACAGAGTACAGCCTAGGAAACCCTATGGGGCAGTTTTGCTCTGTTATAGAGGGCCACTGTGAGTCGGAATCAACGGGACAGCACACAACAACAGAGGCTGAGCTGGGGCTGGGATGCTGAGTATAGGACATGATCCCTGCCTTCAGAGTGCTTAATGTCTAGGAAGAGAGGCGGTCTCTTCTCTTAGAGAACGGTAGCAAAAGAGCCCAATTATCATCACTGCCACTCTGGACAGAGCTGTCAGCAGACCTGACCTAAACACCTGGTTAAGATCCCTAGGGCTACAAACTGTGTATGAATTTAAAGCAGGTCAAGCCATGAGGATTTGCAAATATCTACAAGGATTTTTCAGAAATAGGTCTGATTCTTAAAGCTTCGTGACCCTCTGGGGATTTGGATCTCCTTTGGGAAGGGTCTAGGGAAACTCAGTTCAAATTTCCTTGGTCCCTTCCAAATATATGCCCGCTAGATAGAAGGAGTCCCTGGGTGTGTAAATAGTTAACACATTAGGCTGCTAACTGAAAGGCTGATTCAAGTACACTCGGAGGCACCTCCAAAGAAAGGCCTGGTGATCTACTTTTGAAAAATTGGCCATTGAAAACCCTATGGAGCACACTTCTACTCAGACACACATGGGGCCACGGTGAGCCAGAGTTGACTTGATGGCAAATGGAAAAGGAAAAGAAAAAATAGGAGAGCTGTTTCTTCCCAACCAGGCCTCTAATGCTACTTATGTCAAGGAACAGGGTTCCCAGACACCAACTGCCCTGGACTGACACAGGGAGAGAATCAAGGCCTTAGTTACTGGTCCTTTTGGACTGTGTGGTCTGGGTCTTTCAGCCACAACAGTTCTCCAGAACCGGGGGCCTTAAGTGGAGGCATCCCACAGTGGAGCCAGAGGAAAGCTGCCGGGGTTACGGGGACAGTGGCGGCAGAGAAGTGATTTCAGCGTGCCTTCACATCCTGGTCAAACCAGACAGATGCCAGCAGGACACCGAAGCAGGGAGATGTGTTCACTCACTTATGCTGAACCCTAAAAGTGATCAGAAAATGGAAATAATGACTTTTCTTGTTGCTTTTGGAAACCAAGAGACTGGTTTCATCTTTCCCTCCAGCAAACAAATCACTTCTCTCCTTCAAATCTCATGCAATAGTTTCTTTTTATCCCCTTACACCTACTCCTCATTTATCAACTATCTTGTTATCCAACATTGCACATTCCAACAATAGTAAAAAATCTACTATCCGACTATTTTGTGCATTAACAACCCGGCCAACCCTCACAGCCTCACAGGGGGCGGCTCCTGCACGACGCGTGGAGAGGGGATCGGCGCCTCCTGGGGTATGTAACCCTAGTCTGGAACCTGCAGGGTTCTCGATGATCTGGCTCCTCCCGGCTTGCGCCTCCTGTCCCTCCTCCCTGCTCTCTCCAGGTGCACCTCACCCTCCGCCCCCGTTCGCCTGGCAGGTACCGGAGCCACCCCCTGGCCAAGGCAGCTGCGCATCGCCCAGTCAGCACCACCCTGCTTCCTGCACCGAGGGCACCCTTGAGCCCTAGCTGGGATGCCTGGCCGCTGAGGACACCTGTCCAGCAGCCCTCAACATGGATTTGCATTCCAGTGAGCAGAGCAACGACAAGCTTATGATTGCCGCAGCTACAGAGAGGCCAGAGCTGCCCAGATGGGAGGGCTGGGGCTGGGGCAGGGGAGGCCAGGGCAGGAAATCACAATTATTTGGCATAACACCAATTTTCACATAACAACCTGTTCTTTAGAACCTAACCCTGTCCATAAGTGAGGAGAAGGTGTAATAAGGCTACAGAGGAAATGAAACATTTTAGCTTAGAACATTGATTTTCTTGGATTTTTATGTTAGATTCTGTCTAGTGCATTATACACAAATATTTTTGAATGAATGAATGAATTTATCACAAACAATTCATTTGGAAAAAAAACCAGGATGGTGTATCTTACCTTTTTGAACAGAAGCCTTTCTCAATTCCACTTATTTTCTGAGCTCTCCTTAAGCAAACTACATCACTAGGTTTACATACACAGGTAACCAAATGGGGACAGCTGTAGTAACAAGGGCAACAATAGCAATCAAGAGTGTATCTAGCCCTGAGGCCCTGCACTGCGTCCCCTAAGGAGGTCACTCACTGTAGCACCTACCCCAGCTCCCAGCACACAGCTGGTGGGGGTTGTAGCGATAATCACGGTAACGTCACTACTGGTAGCGACAGGAGTAGAAGCAACAGTCGCTGCTGTTATTATTAGTAAATACATATCAACTCCCTAAGACAAATAATCAAGTATTATGTGCCAGCTTCAATCTATGACAAGAAGCACAGAAATGAAGTGCTTTCTCCATGGTCAGTTAACAGTCAGGGACAGAGACGACAGTGAAGCTCGCACACCATTGTGAGTGCAATCAAAGTCACTGAGTTGCACGCTTAAAATTTGTTAAAATGGCCAATTTTACAGTATTTATATTCTGCCATAATAATTTTTTTTTTTGAAAGAAGTTACTGATAGGTATAAGCCGAAACCCAAATCTCCTGATGTGTCCAATGGTGAATCCAACCCCAGATGGGACACCTAAGCATCTGCAAACAATTAACCCATAGGATTTTCAACGGCTGATTCTTCCAAAGTAGATCTCTAGGCCTTTCTTCAGAGGCACCTCTAGGTGGTTAGCAGCCGAGTGCGTTAACCAGTTGCACCACCCAAGAACTCCACTTACAAGAGTAGAAGTCCGGAATGAATTCTGGCCACATCCCTGCTTCTCACTAGCTCTCTGACCTAGCCCATTTGCATTGTCTCTTTATTACGAAGACAAGGAAACCATGAAATGATGGGGTTAGGAGAGCAGACTGCCCTTTCAGGTCCCCTTTCAGATATAACAATCTATCCTTTCTTTCTTTCTCCCAGTCTCCCACTCCTCACTCCAATTATTTTAATCTTTTTTCCCCCTTTTTCTATTCTTTTCTTGCTTAGAAAAATCTAGCTCGTGTGAGTAATGTTCATATGCTTATGAATACACTCGGTTCTTTGTCATCTGTGATAATGAGGGACGGATCATGTGGATAACTCCAAACTGTAAACACTGTTGTAAGTGCCTGAGGAACATTCCAGTCTGACTAACAGTCTAATATTTGGTTTGGGCTGCACTCACTGGGTGTCCATTAGCTGGTTAGCAGAATGGGCATAGATAAGTTAACCGGTGAAGCCTTGGGAAGGAATAGGCACTGAGGCTGAGAAAAAAATATTGGCCACATCTTCTCCACCAAGCAATGGCCTGTTTGCAAATTAGACTTTGTTGGTTTGTAAGATTAACACAGGCCTGGAGACGAGGATATTGGCTGTAATAAGAAGAGGTATAATCTCTTGACAGAGTCCCTGGGTGTTAAAACGCTTACAGCTCTCGGCTGCTAACTGAAAGGTTGGAGGTTTGAGCACCCAGAGGCACCTCTGAAGAAAGGCCTGGTGATCTACTCCTGAAAAATCAGCCTTTGAAAACCACATGGAGCACAGTTCTACTCCGACACACATGGGCTTGCCATGAGTCAGAGTCGACAGCAACTAGTTGGTAATCTCTTGCCAGAGGCTTTAGGATAGCAAGAGTCTCCAGATCACATAGGGTCAGTAGTACCCCAGCTCCAGGGTGGCTCTGCCTGCAGGGTCCAGGGCAAGGCCTTCTCTCCACCATCTGCTGTCGCTTAGATTCACCCTGCAGATGGCGCTGCACTGAGGAAATCCCCTTGGGCATTTACAACATGGGACTGCATCCCTACAGGAAGGCAAGCCACTGTGTGCCCTCACATTTCTCTGACTCTGTATGTAGCCCAGCCATCTCTTTTGCAGTGATAAAGGGAATAAGAGAATGTTTCAAGGCTCCCTGTGACCACTGTCCTAGGGTTCGTGTCTGCTCTACTCTCTACTTTCTCCTCTACTGATCAAGTCTCTGCCAGGCTCCTCACCCTCAGTTACCCTCCTCAGTCACTGGGGCAGGTAGCAAGCTTCGAACATCTCAGGTGAGCTTAAAGGGAAAATTGGATTTGGCTGAGTCAAAGTATTGTATTGCAAACTTCCCCTACTCATAAAAGGTTGAAAAATTCCTATATAAATCACAGGGCACAGAGTCCTACAATGTTTTTTATTTTATGATAAACTTTGATGTCTCTCTTATTATAAAGGCAGTAGGTTCATTGTATATTTGGGAAATGTAGTAAAGGTATAAAGAAAAAAATCGAGATTACCTATGTTTCTAACACCCAGAAATAATCACCATTAACATTTTGTTTTATTATTTTTATCTCTTTTCAAAGAATATAGATAGTTAGATAGATAAGGTAGATAGGTAAGTAGGTAGGTAGATCAATTTTAAATAGATGAGAGATATTACTGTACATTGTTTTATATCTTACATTTCCTATGTAACTGTCTTCTAAGCATTTTATGTCATTTAGTTTTTCTAATGTTATATGTTAATGTCTTTGTAACCTATTAATGTCTCTCTAATGTATCTGGAGCCCTGGTGCCACAGTGGTTAAGAGCTTAGGCTGCTAACCAAAAGGTTGGCAGTTCAAATTCATCAGCCACGCCTTAGAAACCCTGTGGGGCAGTTCTACTCTGTCCTATGGGGTCACTATGAGTTGGCAGTGGGTTTGGTTTTGGTTTATAATATATAACTTTGTGTATGTACAATAATTTATTAAGCATTTATTGTTGAAATATTGCTTCTAATTCTTTGCTTATTTTATATAACATGGCAAGGAACACACTATTGCATAACTATTTCTTTGAATTGCTGAGTTTTTCCTTAAAAAATGAATTTTAGGGTGATGGGGTACAGATTCTCAAGGGTCTTGAATAAATTATCAAATAGTTTTCTACATAAGTGGCAACGATTTTTGTTTCTCCTGGCAGTATGATCTTGAAGCACACTCTGCCAACATTAAGAACCATTATGTTTGGAATTTTAAAGGCAAAAAATATAACTCAGTGTTTAATTAGGATTTCCTTGATTATTTTGTAACATTGAACATGTTTGCTTGGTGAAGTGGTAAAGTGAAGGGTCAGCAAAAAAGAGGAAGACCTCAACAAGATCGATTGACACAGTGGCCGCCACAATAGGCTCAAGCATAACCACGATCGCGAGGATGGATGGCTCAGGACCTGCGAGTGTTTCATTCTATTGTACATGGATGGGGTAGCTGTGAGTCGGAACCAACTGGACGGCACCTAAAACAACAACATCTATCTATCTGTCTATCTAACTGTCTGTCTGTCTATCTACCTACCTATCAATGGAGTTCTTACTATCTATGCTGCAATTTTTTCCTCCATTTTTTTGTCCCTTAATTCTGTTGATGATTTTAATATTCAAAAGTTTTTAATTTAATTGTATTTAAATTTTGCTTTTACTTTATAATTTCTTCCATGCTTTTATGTCTACAATTCCTTGTCCACTTGAAGCTTGGAGGATATTTGTTTATCAAACAATGTGACTAATATCACACGCAACTAAAATTTTGCTGAAGATAATTCAAAAATGGTTGCAGTAGTACCTCCACAGGGAACTGCCAGAAATTCAAGCCAGATTCAAAAGAGGACATGGAACGAGGGATACCACTGCTGATGTTAGATGGATCTTGGCTGAAAGAAGACAATACCAGGACAATGTTTACCTGTTTTATTGACTATGCAAAGGTATTCAACTGTGTGGATCCTAACAAATTACGGATAACATTGCAAAGAATGAGAATTCCAGAACATTTAATTGTGTTCATGAGGAACCTGTACATAGACAAAGAGTCAGCGGTTCAAACAGAACAAGGGGATACTGGATGGTTTAAAAACAGGAAAGGCGTGTGTCAGGGTTGTATCCTTTCACCATACTTATTCAGTCTGTATACTGAGCAAATAATCCGAGAAGCTGGACTATATGAAGAAGAGTGGAGCATTAGGATTAGAGGAAGACTCATTAACAACCTACATTATGAAGATGACACAACCTTGCTTGCTGAAAGTGAAGAGGACTTGAAGCACTTACTAATGAAGATCAAAGACTACATACAGCCTTCAGTATGGATTACACTTCAACATAAAGAAAACAAAAATCCTCATAACAGGACCAATAAGCAACATCATGATAAATAGAGAAAAGATTGAAGTTGTCAAGGACTTCATTTTACTTGGATCCACAATCAATGCCCATTGAAGCAGCAGTCAAGAAATCAAACAAAGTGTTGCACTGGGCAAATCTGCTGCAAAAGACCTCTTTAAAGTGTTAAAAATCAAAGATGTCACCTTGAGAACTAAGGTGCCCCTGACTCAAAAACCAAAACCAAACCCACTGCCGTCCAGTCAATTCCATATCCCATAGAGACCCCATAGGGTTTCCAAGGCTGTAAATCTCTACGGAAGCAGACTGCCACATCCTTATCCTGTGGAGCCACTGGTGGTTCCTAACCAAAGACCTGTTTCAATCACTTCATATGCTTGCGAAAGCTGGACAATGAATAAGGAAGACCGAAGAAGAACTGATGCCTTTGAATTATGGTGTTGGTGTAGAATATTGAATATACTATGAACTGCAAGAAGAACAAACAAATCTGTCTTGGAAGAAGTCTAGCCAGAATGCTCCTTAGAAGTTAAGATAACGAGACTTCATCTCACGTACTTTGGACATGTCATTAGGAGGGACCAGACCCTGGAGAAGACCAGCATGCTTGGTAAAGAACAGGGTCAGAGGAAAAGAGGAAGACCCTCAAGGAGATGGATTGACACAGTGGCTGCAACTATGGGCTCAAACGTAGCAATGATTGTGAGGATGGCATAGGAGGACTGGGCAGTGTTTCTTCCTGTTGTCATAGGGTCACTCTGAGTCCGTACCAACTCGAAAGCACCTAACAACAACAACAGTTATTTTGGTTTATTTCTTATGTTTCCGTCTATAATTCATCTTATGTTTATTTCGCATACAGCATAAGGTGAGGATTTAACTTGAGATCATTCCCCGAACTATCTGTTTACCAATCCATGTATTCATGATGTTTCCCTTATCATACACATGTGGCGATGCCTTGGTGCATCATCCAGACTCTCCTTTATTCCTCCAGTTGTTGGAAGATGGCCCTCAGCTGCCAGCCCGCCTGGCCATTGGCTTGGCAGAAGAAAGCTGCCTTGCCCAGGGTCACACTTTCTTCCAGAGGCAGCCCTCACCCAACAATTGGTCGATATGGGGGAATAAAGACTCAACCCCCTCGTCCTAACTCAGGACAACTCTGAGGAGCCAGTTTGGCCCCACAGCTCCCTGTATGGCTGAAGACATCCTTGGGACTGAATCACAGCTCAACTTTTCCCTTTGCCCAGTGTCTCTTCCTTCTTTTCCCTTCCATTGACGCTGATCCAGCCAGCACTCCCTGGTCCATATCCTGCATCATACTCAGTTTCATTATGGTTAATCATGGGGTACTAGTCTAGACTCAGCCGGAAGTATTCAGTGACATATAAAATATGACCAAATTACCTTTCAAAAGTCAAAATTTTAAATTTCAAAACACATCTGATCCCAAGAGTTTGCGATAAGGTTCTGTGGAGCTATACTGAGTCTATTTTGGAAACTTATCTTGATGTATCTACTGTTATAATGGTAATATCGTCATGAAACATTTTGAAATCTAATAAACTCATGTCTGTCTCAGGCCACTGCTCTTCTTTTGCAAAATGTTGTTGTTGGTTGCCATCAAGTCAGCTCTGACTCATGATGGACTTATGTTTAACAGAATGAAACATTGCCCGGTCCTGTGCCATCTTCCTGATTGTTGGTATGTTTGTGTCAATTCTTGTGGCAATGTTTGCAGAAACACTTATTGTTATTCCTACCCATTTACTCACTGAAATTAGCTTTAGAATCATTTTACTAAATTACTCCTCAAAATTGAAATATTCACTGGAATAATACTAAGTATAAAAATTTCTCTGAGAAGAAAGAATATCTTTAAAGTGTTTAAGCATCCCATCTAGGAACATGTCTATCCATTTGTTCATACTTACTTTTATATCTCTCAATGAATTTTGACTTTCTTCAGATACGCACCAAACATATTTCACTGGAGTTATTACAATGACTTAGCTTTTGGTGTTTATTCTGAAAGAAACCCTTTTATTGGTTAATTCTCCTAATTGACTATCATTTCTTTGTAAAAAGAAATAATTTTTTAATAACTTTATTTTCTACTACCTCTTTTTCTGAAATTATATTAATTCTAGCAGCTTTTCTGTTGGATTTCCTTTAATTTCCCCTGCATTTAATTAAGTCTTCTGCAAATAATGATAATTTTGTCCTCTTAAAATATTCATGCATCCTCTTCCCATTTTATGCCACATAGTACTGGACAGGGTGTTCATACCAATGTGAAATAATGAAGGCAGAGGCAGGAATCCTGGTCATGTTCCCAATGTTAATTGGGGTTGTCCCTAGTGCTTCTCCATTAAGCATTGTGCTAGCTGATGTTTTATGAAACTTAGTCCTAATCGTCTACAGAAATTTTCTATTCCTTGTTTTCTAAGAGTTCCCTTTTCATCTGTAAAAAAAAAAAAAATTGCATTCATTACACCATATTTTTTTTTGACATCTGTTGAAATTACCATATGTTTTTCTCTTTCGAAGTACCGACGTGATATAACATATTAATAGATTTCCTAATATTAAACCATTGTTGAATCTTAGGATAGACCTTATTTCATTGTGGTTGGTGAGTTTTACTGATTCTATATAGAAATATTAAAGTTCGCATGCTGATATTTCATGTAAGATTTTCTCATACATCTTTATAATTGAGATAAGTCTTGGCACAGTGGTTAAGAGCTCGGCTGCTAACCAAAAGGTTGAGAGTTTGAATCCACCAGCTGCTCCTTGGAAACCCTATGGGGCAGTTCTACTCTGTCCTAGGGGGTCGCTGTGAGTTGGAATCGACTTGACGGCAACGGTTCTGTAGCAAATGTTTTCAAATGTGAGAGAGCAGAAGTGTTTACCGAGTCGCAATTTAAAAATGAAGATTGCACAGTCCAGAAGCCATGACAGAGAAGACGGAAAAACTTAATTATCAAATAATGTTAACTTTTTCATAGGAAAAAAAGGCCCCATATTCAAAAGACAAATGGAAATTTGTTAAAAAGAATAAATTGTCCATGGATCAATTCCATATTTTACAAAGTGCTCTATGACAATCTATTACAAAGCAATCTATTACAAATCTATTACAAAGCAATCGATTACAAAAAGAGAAGCAATCCAATAACAAAGTGAATAATGGTTGTGAATAGGCAGTTTACAAGGGAAAAAAAGAAAACTACAAATGGACAATACAATTAGAAACAATGCCAAACCTCTTTGATACTTAAAGAAATACAAGTGAAAACTGTAATAGATATTATTTTAAACCTATCAAAAAATAGCAAAAATCCAAACATTCCATGATGATACTCAGTTCTGGCAAGGATATGAGGAAATGGGCACTCCGCTTTGGTTGTTTCTAGAGAAGAGTTTTCCAAGAGTTATTCAAATTTAAACTCGGTGTATATTAGATCCAGCAGTTCTGCTGCTAAGAATTTACCATATGGATTTATTCACCAAATAAATGTAGAAAGTGCAAAACTAAACCAAAACAACCAGTATATCTATCAATAGAAGACTGAATCAATATAATGAGACATATCAGTTTGAAAAGATAATATGTTGCCATTAAAAAAAGATAAATCTGTACATGCTGAGGTGGAAAATTTCAAATATAAATTATTAGACACAGCAAAGTAAATTGCAGAAGAGTGAATATATTCTGACATATTTTGCACAGATATAGAAAGATGGATGGGTAAAGATAGACGCTGGTGTGTACGTGTGTGTAATTTTTGCACAAATAGCACACTTACAAAAAATACCTCGTGGGGAGGCGGTTGGCAAACAAAAGTAGGACACACACGTTATTTGCATAAAAATACGGTATACATATCAGAGTGTTACTTTGGGGGACAGGTCTTGGATAAGATGATGCGAAAGGAAGGGGACAATGATACTTTTTATTGTCTTCTCTTTGTATTTTTATCTACATTACTTCATTGTAATATCAGCAAAGATTTTCTGTTGTGGAATTTTTTTTCGATTTGTTTTCTTGTATATATTTCTCTTTATTAAACTAATAACAGGAATTTAAAATCGTAGTTCTGGACACAGTTCCTAATGATTCTGATCCAACAGGTCTGCAGTGGGGCCCAGGAATCTGAAATTTTTACAAACACCCTAAGAAAATTTGAGGTAGGAGGCTGAGAAATACACTTTGAAAACTTGGTTCTACAGCTATGCCGTTTTGTTCTTGCAGACTCAGGCGCTGATCCAAGGTTAAGCTAGCATAATAAATGGTTGTCATAGCTTTCCATGGTTTACTATGATCAAGGAAAGTGATGGAGTATCAGAATTATCAATGTCTTGACAGTTTGGGGGGAAAAGAAACAAGAGTCTTCGTGGAAATAATTATTTGAAATCTTACTCACTTTTTTCCAAACCTATGTTCTATTTACTCTTCCCATTATATTTTAATCACATTGAATCAGTTTTATTTCCAGTCCAAATCATCCATATTTTCAAACTTACTGACACAGAGTTGCACAAATGAATCTCTAATAATTTTTTTCTATTTTATAGCCCCTTTCTTATTTCTCAATTTTATGAGTTCTTGTTCACTTGTCCTTGATCACCTTTTATCCATTTTATAAATATTTTTAAAACTGACCCTTACACTTTTAAACCAATACTAATTATTATTTTTCTGTTCTCTAATTCTTCAATTTCTGCTTTTATCTTTATTAATTCCTCCTATTTTACTTAAATATGTTTTGTTGTTTTTTGAAACTTAAAATAGTCATTTTCATCTTTTCTTCCTTAATTGTGAAAGTATATAAAATATTGAATTTGACTGTAAGTATGCTCTTAAACCAAAACCAAAACCAAACCCACTGCCGTTGAGTTGATTCCGACTGCTAGCAACCCTATAGGACAGAGCAGAGCTGCTCCATAGGGTTTCCAAGGGGCAGGTGGTGGATTTGAACTGCTGACCTTTTGGTTAGTAGCCAAGCTAACCACTTGCCACCAGGGCTTAACCACTACGCAACCGTACTTAAGTATATTGCCCCTAAACCACTATGCCACCAGGGCTCCAAGTATACTCCTAGCCACATATAGTTTTCTAAATAATTTTCTCCTTATTATTTAATGATCTGTAGTAATAATTTTATTTTTCCTTTAGTTCAGTCCACACTATAGTTCTTTGATAGTTGAATTTGTCCATTCTTGGTTACAAACTTTTGATACATCTTTTGAGCAACTGTTGTATGTCTTCAGGCACATTTTTCTAGATGATACAAGAGTGCTTTTTTTTCTTTAAATGCATCCATAATTAAAGATGTCTTTCTTTTGCCTTTAAACATGAACAACACGTTAGACTACAGCATCTTGTCTAATTGTAGAAGTCTTGGGTTATATATTTTCCATCAAAACTTTAAAACTGTTCTAAAAACTGCCTTTTGACTGTATGAGGAAGAAAAATTTAAGGCAAACCTGAATTTTTTCTTGTTTTCTTTTAAACTGCATTTTCTAATTCTTAAAAAAGTTGCAAGAATGTGATCATTTATTAATAGTTTACCCTGGAACATATATATTAAGCTCCCTGGAACACAAATCACATGGTTATGATGATGCCAAAGATGACAACGATGATGATTTTAGCTCAGGGAAGTTCTCTTCTATATTGTGTTTTTACACAAATAATGCGCACCTTCTATGTTTGTTTGCCAATTTTTCTATATGTTGCTGTAAAAAAATTAGCATAGCATGCTTACAAAAATACCTCTCTGCGGGAGGGAAGAATTGACATAGAGGCACCTACAAAAAGACAGGGCGGGAAGACAGAGGGGTTGGCAAACAAAAGTAGAAGGCGCATGTTATTTGCATAAAAATAAGGTACATCTTTCTTTATCCTTTCGTTTTGGCCTCTTTCTTCTGCATGTGGCTTATCTAAAATTTATTTCTGTTCTCCGTATCAACTTGCTCTCCCTCAGTTTTTCTTTCTTTTTTTTTTTAATAATATTTTATTGTGTTTACACAGACAATTAGGTTCCCATTTGACAATTTCTACATAGATTGTTCAGTGACATTAGTTACATTTTTTGCAATGTATCAACCTTCTCTTTAATTATGTTCTGGTTGTCCCATTTCCAGTACTCTACTTTCCCTGCCCCCTTATCTTCTCATCTTTGCTTTAGAGTAATTGTTGACCTTTTGGTCTCATATAGATGGTTTTTTAATGGAGCATGATACTTACAGATAATATCCTTTATTTTGTGGGCCAATCTGTTATTTCACTAAAAGGTGACCTTAGGGGAAAATTTTGGTTCAAAGTTTAAAGAGTATCCCAGGACAATACTGAAGGTCTAAAGAGTATCCTCCAGTCTCAACTTGTCCAGTGAGTCTGGAATTTTTAAGAATTTGAGTTGTGTTCCATATTTTTTTTCCCATTCTATCAGGGTCCATCTATTGTGGTCCAGATCAGAATGGTCAGTAGTGGTAGCCAGGCACCATCTAGTTCTTCTGGTCTCAGGGTAGATGAGGTCATGGCTCACAGGCTATTAGCTCTGTAGACTAATTTCTTCTCTGAAACTTTAGTTTCCTCCTTTCTCTTTTGCTCCTAAATAAACCAATAGTTGTGTCTTAGGTGGCTCACATAATACCGAGTGAAGTAAGTCAATCACATAAAGGCAAATATTATATGACCCTACTTTATAAGAAGATAAGAATAGATATATATACATAGACCAGTGTTCACTGGTGTTACCAGGGATGGGAGGGAGGAGAGGGAATAACTCTAGAGCTTAGATACTTATTATTTTTGATGACAGGAAAAGAAGCACGGAACGCGTGTGTAACGAGCACAGCCTGATCAAAGTAAACAATACCACTAAGACACACACAAGAGAAAAGGATGTTTTTGCAAAAGAATAGGACATATATAATTGGGCAACAACACCAACAGTAACAAAAAACGATTGGATGGTCACATGTATAGGTGTATAGACATATATGGGTACGGGTAGGAATAGATGAATACATGAAGTATCGGAATGTACGTGTACTTACAGGTATATGTGTGCATGCGTTTGTAGTCATAGAGGACACAGTTACAGATACTTCTCAGACAAAACCACACACCTTGTGAGAATGGTTTTTTGGGTCTGAAAGCTTAGAACCTTAGTCCCATGGGACAACTCAGTCAATTGGCACCACCAAGTTCATGTTCTGCATCCTAGTGAGGTATGTAGCTCTGAGGTCTTAAAAGCTTGCAAATGGCCTCAGTTTTGTTTTGTTATTTTAATCGGTTTCCTCAGCATTCATAGAGAGATATAATTTGTTCCCTCCATCATGGACTTGATTTCCTGCTGTATCTATTCTGCTATTTATTACCTTCAAGGTACATTTTAATTCTGCTATTGAATTTTTAGACTCGCAGAATTCTCTTCTCGTCTCTGTCAGATTCTTTATTGGCTGGTGCTCCAAAGAGCCATTTTTATCTTATCTTTCAACTCTTGTTTCATAAGTCCATGCTTTCTTGTAGTTTTTGAGAACACAAAGAAACATAGCCTAGGTTTTTTATTTTTATTTTCTATATATGCTTTTTCTCACATGGTATTTCCCTCATAGAATCTTGAACGCCCAGACTATGTTTCTTAGATTTTATGTTGTTATCTTTCTGTTTGCTCCTCCCTGAATAATAGAAGTTGTGGACTTATTTTTCCACTGAGTATTTCTCCATTAGTTATTCTTTAGAGAGTTACAACTGACCAAGAGCTTTGGTTTCTGTATCTGAATTTTCATAGCTATTTAAATGGAAAACTGGAATAAGGTGAATCACGTGCAGATTTCTGACTGACATCCTACCAGAAATTCTACTTGGTCTTTTACCAAAAGGTGAAAACGCCATTTCATTAACTGTAAATAACTTCAGCTTGCAATGCAATTTTTCTTTCACTTGAAAGTGATTTAAAAAGCTATTAAGTTTAATTACTGGTACTTTATGCCTAATATGCAATAGAGAAGGAACACAGTAGCATCGTAGAGTAGATAAAGTACGGTTTTGGAGCTGACCTCAGTTTCTGCTTCTTGTGCTGACTCACAGTGTGACCTTGGGAATCTCAGTTTTCTCACGTGGTGCTGGGATTCCCTGAGTGGTGCAAAGGGTCAGCACGCTCGGCTGCTAACCAAAAGATTAGATGTTCGAGTACTCCCAGAGGTACCTGGGAAGAAAGGCCTGGCAATCTACCTTTAAAAAAAATCAGTCATTGCTGTGGGGACCATGGTCTCAGGGAACATCTAGCTCAATTGGCATAACATAGTTTATAAAGAAAATGTTCTACATTCTACCTTGGTGAGTAGCATCTG
>NW_004443975.1:13859753-13890281 GCF_000243295.1 Trichechus manatus latirostris | reverse complement strand
GTTCACCCTTCCGCTGAAGATTAGACAGGCCCATAAAACAAAACGAGACTAATTGGGCACAACAGCCCAGGGACAAGGACGAGAAGGCAGGAGGGGACAGGAAAGCTGCTAATACGGAACCCAAGGTGGAGAGGGGAGAGTGTTGACATGTCATGGGGTTGTTAACCAATGTCATAAAACAATATGTGTACTAACTGTTTAATGAGAAACTGTTTGTTCTGTAAACCTTCATCTAAAGCACAATAAAAAAATTTAAAAAAAAAAATCAGCCTTGAAAACCCTGTGTAGCACAGCTCTCCTCTGACACACATGGGGTCACCATGAGCCCTAGCCAACTCAATGGCAACCAAAAACAACAGCAATAATGCCTATCTCACAGAGCAATTAGGAAGATCAAATAACATACTGTATGTTATATACATCATATTACTAAAGTGTGTTAGGTATTGTTAATAGAGAAGTTAACATACAACAAGTGTTCAATAAATAGAAGTAGATGTAAATATGTTGTTTGTTGCACAATATTTTGTAAGGTCTGATATTACCTTTTTTTTTTTTAAGTAAACCACCGTTACTAATTTATTTGGTGTACCTCATAATCTAATTCCTAAATGAATACTACTATGCCACTTTTTTTTTTTTTTAACAATTAGATTGGCTTCACTCACATAAAAATGCATGATTGAAGGTCCATTGCTGGCCAAGAATCCTGAGCCAACTCAAAAACTGTAGAGTGTGTTCAGTGAGAACACAATTCAATTTAACATACTGATTGTATGAAGTTCAAGAGTTTCCTGATAAAGAAAGTCTTTCTATGTACTAAGAAAACTAAAATTTTTTCCAGAATTTGGTTTAATTTTTATCAGGTGAAAATGTTTTCACTGTCGACATTTCTTTGCCAACTTAGGTTCACAGAAAGAATGTTTTCAGTTGGTAAGTATATCATAAGGTCAGACAGGAAAATGGAGGACCAGGACTTGTAGGAGTGAAGCAGAGGTTCAGAAAGCACAACTTCCTAATAAGTTGCTGCCAAGTCAACTCCAACTCATGGCGACTCATGTGTGTCAGAGTAGAAATGTGCTCTATAGGGTTGTCAACGGCTGATTTTTCAAACTAAATCATCAGGCCTTTCCTCTGTGATGCCTGGGTGGACTTGAACCTCCAGCCTAATCGGAGGCTCTGTTAGCAGTCACATGAGTTAACTATTTGCACCGCCCAAGGACTCTCTAGCCCTCAGCGTAAATTTGACCTGAGCTACAGCCAAAGTTTCAATATGTTTCTTCACATAGAAAAATTAGAAATTAAGCATAATTTTAATAACTGCCTGCTTTGCAATTAAATTGATTCCTTTAAAACTTTGTGGGAAGTTTATGTGTTGAAAATCTCCTTGGCTGGGTTTCCCATAGTCACTGAGTTCCGAATTACGAATGGACAGGACTGGAGGAAATATAATGCATTCTTCCGTCTCCCCTTGGGCAAGCAGTCCATGGAGGCAGCTTGAGAAATGTTCAGTTCCAAAAGCTGCAGGTGTCATCGTGGATTCAAGAGGAGCCACAGAAGCACAGAGAACCGCGCGTTTCAGTTCTGCTCAAGGGAGCCACCTACTGTGTCACTTTCACATTGTTCATGTCCAATTTAAGGAAAAACAGGGTATTTTAGGGAGAAATTACATTTTTAATGACTCGAAATTGTCTTTACTCCTAGGTATATGCCAACACACTTGAAATCGGGGACTCAAACTGACACTTGCATACCAATGTTCATTGTAGCACTATTTACAATAGCCAAAAGGTAGAAACAACCCAAGTGTCCATCAACATGAATGGATAAACCAAATGTAGTATATCCCTACAGTGGGATATTATCCAGCCACAAAGAGAAATGAAATTCTGATACACGCTACCACATGGATGAGCTTTGAAAACATTGTGCTGAGTGAAATAAGTCTGACATGAAAGAACAAATATTGCATGACCTCACATATATGAAATACCTAGAACAGGCAAATGAGTAGAGACAAAAGTAGATAAGTGGTTACCAGGGGCTGGGAGGATGGAGGAGTGAGGAGTTCTTGCTGAAATAGTACTGAGTTTCTGTCTGGTGTGATGAAAAACTTTTGGAAATAGATCGTGGTGATGGTTGCCCAACACGGTGAATATAATTAATGTCACTGAGTTGTACATCTAAAAATCATTAAATGGCAATTCTTTTATATACATTTTACCACAATAAAAATTTTAGAAGTCAAGCTGATTTTGTATTCTACTCAATAATAAATCTGTTTGTCTTAATGTAAAAAAAAAAAAAATGTTTTCATGTTTGTTTGGCTTTTTTTCATTCTTAGAATATAAATGTATCCATGCATTTAAGAAAGGAGTTCTTTATATCTGAAGTGCAACAATTCTCATAGAACAGTATTTTACTGGATACAGAAAATGCCAGGAGACACTAATCATTAAAAATCCAGCAAAGGTGAAGAAAAAGTATCTTTCCAATGATGATGTAGGTCAATAAGGGGGAGAAGGAGAAGACGAAGACCATTTAAAATGAGCCACATCTTTTTATTTCACACTCAGAACCAGCTATACCCATAGGACTGCTGTGTGTAGTATTTATTTTGATTTTTGGAAGGCAGCACAGTGTGTTTGAAGACCATCCAACAAGCAGTCAGAAATCTCATATTGGAGGCTCAGCTCGAATCAAACCACCACCATCTACGTGATTTGCACAGTCAGTTTATCTCTCTGAACTTCAGTTTAAGAATCTTAAATGTGTAGGCAGTGGATTAAATCAGTGGCCTCAACCCTTTGTCTAAACAAATATGACCAGAACACAAGCCTAGAAAAAGACAGTGAGCCCAGAGCACTCATGAGGGACCCCAGGGTTCTATGGCACTTCGTTTGCAAGCCACTCATTGTTGGCGTTAGTCGCAGTCAAATCGATTCTGACTCATTAGTCATGGCGACCCCATGAATGTAGAGTAGAACGGTGTTCCAGAGGGGTTTTTCAAGGCTGTGACTTCTGGAGGCAGATCACCAGGCTTGTCTTCCGAGGCACCTCTGGGTGGGTTTGAACTGCCAACCTTTCAGCTAGTAATGGCATGCTTAACCATCTTCACCACCCAGGGACTCTTGCAAACTACTAGAGCAGATGATTGCTTAGACATTCTCTGGCTGCAATGTTTTATGATTCTAAATGGAACACGTTTAAAATACAACAGAACCAGAGCCCTATGTCTCCATCTATATAATATACTCATGAACTTTAGCTCCATAGAAATCAGGCCAAGTTGTGTCGTTGGAAAAGAGTGAGAAAAACAAAATAACAAAAAAGAGAAATTGGCTTTACTGTTACTGGCTCCGAGTCCAACAGGAGGTGGTTAATGTTTCTGGCTCTTTGCCAGAGCTCCAGCATCCCTTCTGAAATACTGCACATGCAAGACACTGAGCCCCTTCTAATGAGAAGAGATGGAGTGCATAAGAGGACTTTACACACTACAAATGTTCTTCCACTTGAACTCTGCAGGATCAATTTGTACAATGAGACATCTCTGACACTGGAAAGAAAAAATGCTTAGTATGAACCTTTTGTCCTCATAACAGATTTCTGCTGTTTGTGGCTTTGTGAACTAACGTAAATTGAATGGAGTAATGCACTCAAACCACACTAGACTTGATAGCATCAATAAGGAATGGATGGGGACCAAGTGTGCAGCTTCATTCCTATTTCATGAAGGCAACAGATCACAAGAGCACTGTAATTCATGTGGCAGAAGTATCCCTAACCACTCTTTCCACTTTCTCCCCTAGACATGGTCTCTCAAATCCTTTCCTTCTCATCACTCATCTAGTTCTGGGAAATTCAAGAAATTGTGAAATAGATAACAGTAGAAAGGGTCACTGACCTAAATACATAGACGCGGCCATTTATTATGCATAGCTTATGATCACTAAGGGGTTTGAGCCATCTCATTGAAGCTTTATCGTCAACCACTCAGGTTCCATTCTTTTGCTCTATTCAGACTTGCCATATGGCTGTTTTCATATTTATACTTGACATACCCAGTTTCCCTAAATATTTAGGAATGCTTCCATCTCTCAGTGCGTGCTTCTTTGATAATAGGTATACCTCCTGTATTAGTTATCTACTGTTGCTTAACAAACATCCCAAAACTTAATGGCTTAAACAATAAATATTTGTTACCTTATACAATTTCTGTGGATCAGGAATTCAGGAGCTGGGTGATTTTGGCTTGCGATCTCTCATGGGATTGTAGTGAAGATGTTGGGCAGGGATGCAGTCATCTGAAGGCTTGTCTAGTGCTGGAAGATCCACTTATAGGATGGCTCATTCACATAGCTGTTGGCAGGAGGTCTAGATCCCTCATTGCTAAGGCCTCATTTCTTTGTCGTGTAGATCTGTCCATAGGGCAACTTAAGTGTCCTCACAATATGGCGGCTGCTTTCCCCCAAAGCGAATGATCGAATACAGAGCGAGAAAGATAACATAATGCCTTTTATGACCTAGTCTCAGAAGTCATACACCATCACCTTTACCACATTCTATCCATTAGAAGTGAGTCACTAAAGTCTAACCTATGCCCAAGGGGAGGGGAACCAAGCTCCACCTCCTTAAGTAGTGTCCAAGAATTTGTAGGTGTCTTTTAAAACCATCAGACATCTCTCTAGGATTGCCTAGAATATGAAAATGGAAACTTTGAAAACAAATTACTGCAAGGATAGCAGTCTCAATACCAAAAGGATTCTCTGCAGGATTTTGTGGACTGGCAGTGACACAGTACACATCAGTATTGGTTTACAGACCATTAATTACTTGACAAAGAGATTGGGATCCAGAGGATCTTTAATCTAAATGTTAGGAAGTAGAAGTAATTGCAGGTATCTCCATCATGATCTTATGATATAATGGTCTTGTAAATGATGGGGAAATGATTTAATTCATAGAGCCTTTTTAGGCACATACCTGTAGTCTACAAGAATTTGACCTTAAATTTCTTTTTACCTTGAAGATACAAGGAAGTTGAAGAGTAAATGTCCATCCAAACTAAAGAGGTTAATGATAAATGAAGATTCTACTGAGTATGGTAATCCTTCTAACATAGCTAGTGGTGAAGACGATAAAGAAATTGACAGTAAATTGTTCGATGACTATAGTGATATCCTCTTTGAAATTATTTTCATGCTTTTGCCAAATCTTACAGTAACTCCTGGAAAAAAATTAGTGGCAAACATTGTACCATTTTTATTTTTTGTGTTGTAGGTGGAGTGGGAGGAGGCTGAAGGTTAATATTCTTATACCCAGACCAACAGTTAATTTTAGCCAAAAGTAAATAAATAAAAATCATTCAAACTAGATTGTTTGGCACAGTGGCAAACAATCAACCTGTTTGTGTAAAAAAAAAAAAATTATTTCATTTTCCAAGTGGTTATTTCAGCATCACACAAATAGAGCACCTACCTCAAAAACTTTTTTTAAAAAAATTAAAAAGCTATTTTTTTAGCAACACCAAAGACATTTACAGTAATGATGCAAACTATGTCTGTCTAAGATCCATTGATAGAGAAGAGAGGCTGTGTACAAACTTCTCCAAGTAATTTTGCCCATTCTTAGCAAGTGACTCGGTGTGATGGATTAAACGACAAACAAGAAAGCTAAGGAGTTCTGGCTGACACTCTCCATACTTTCTAGCATTTATCTCTTGGGGGGGGCCTTTCATCTATAGCCCCTGTCAGCCTGTGTAGTTAGAGAACTCTATTTCAGCAGTGAGTGATGGACCTCTCATGTGTTCCTATTTGCTTCCTATTCAAACACACAAAATGTATTCCAGACACCAGATCTCTTGTGCTGTGGATAGGTTTTATACCCCAAAGTTAAAAACTTACTTAGCACCAACCAGGTAAGAGGAGGGCTCTGGTGTCTGGAATTGTGTGGACTGCTCGCGATTATATAATGTTGTGAATGAGAGGGGCTCTTTTAAAAAGCCGGTTCTCTCTTGCTATCTATTAAAAAAACAAAACCCGTTGCCATCGAGTCGATTCCGACTCATAGGGACCCCTACAGGATGGAGTAGAACTGCCCCACAGGGTTTCCAAGGAGAGGCTGGTGGATTCAAACTGCCAACCTTTTGGTTAGCAGCCTGAGCTCTTAACCATTGCACCACCGGGGCTCAAGTGTGGTCCATGAAAGAGGCACATTGGGATTGTTATTGTTGTTGTTAGTTGCTGCTGAGTCAGCTATAACTCATGGTGACCCCATGTACAACAGAACGAAACGTTGCCCAATTCTGCATCATCTTCACGATCACTGGCACGCTCAAGCCCGCTGTTGTGGCCACTGTGTATTTTGAGTGCCTTCTAACCTGGGGAATTCATCTTTCAACACTATATCAGACTATATTCTGTTGTAATCCACAGGGCTTTCAATGGCTAATTTTTGGAAGCAGGTCATCAGGCTTTCTTCCTAGTCTGTCTTAGTCTGGAAGCTCCGTTGAAACCTGTCCACCGTGGGTGACCCTGTTGGTATTTGAAATACCTATGGCATAGCTTCCAGCATCACAGCAGCATGCAAGCCACAACAGTACAACAAACTGACAGACGGTGGTAGGTTGAGTTATTAGTAATGTAGAAATCTCAGGTGCCACTGCAGACCTATGGAATCAGAATCTCCTATTTAACAAGATGCCCAGGCGATTCCGATGCATATTTAAGTTTGGGAGCACTGCTCTGCAGAACTCAAGCGAAAAAGACTTACATTCTCGATAAAGGAGAAAGCTTTACACAGGGGTTATGCAATCAGTTGTTCTCTCCTACTTGGGTTATGCTGAGAATCTCATCCTAGACTCAGACAACAGAAAAAAGATTTGTGGATGCCAAATGTTCACCTTCAGGTAGATCACCTCTGTGTATGGCAGGACCGTGGGCTACCTGACCAGGCCATGTGGACCAGCTGGGCCAGTGTTTTTGCTAAAAGCTTGTATCAGACCTGTGCAAATAAAAATCATTCAGACCAACAAATCCTGATTAACCACAACCCCAAAGTATGAAAAAGGGGCCCCAGTTCAAACACGGTTAGCTCTGCTAGCTAGTAGAACTTAACCTTGACTTACCCACATTCCTATCTCTCCATTGATTTGTACACAAACAGGAGAGCTTATAATTAATACACAAAGGACCAGGGCTCGGCTACTTGCATAGACACTGCCCTTCCAAAACTGAAACTCTCCACTTACAACTAAATTAGAAGCAGAGTTATGTGCTCACATCCAAAAATAGCAAACTCTCATAAATATAACACATAAATATTTGAAAAACCACCAAAATCACTTGCTCACAAGAAAAAAATAATAACAATACAGATTTTGAATAGTTCTCAGTAGACCTCAAGGCTTTTGACTTTTTTACACAATATTCCATACCTACCACAAGAGGCGACGGAGACAGGTAGGGTATCATCACCATCTTAGTTTCCTGGTGCTGCTGTAACAGAAATACCACAAGTGGGTGATGTTAAAGAACAGAAATTTATTTTTTCACAGCTTAGGAGGCTAGAAGGCCAAATTCAGGGCCCTGGCTGTATGGGAAGGCTCTCTCTTCCACCCACTCTGGGGGAAAATCCTCATCTCAGCTTCTCCAGACCTACCTTCTTCAGGTCATTGGAGAGCTCCACGTGGCATCTATCTTTCCCACATTTGTGCTTGCTTGTCTCTCTGCCTATTCTGTTCTTTTAATATCTCAAAAGTGATTAAGTTTCAGACACACCCTACACTGATATGGCCTCATTAGCATAACAAAGTTAAACCTGTTCCCAAGGTGTAGGGGTCAGGATTCCAACACATATTTTGTGGGGACAGAATTTAATCCGTAATAACCACCCTCTCCATTTTACAGACAGTGCAATGTAAGTCTCCTGTGGTTACAGCTGTGAAGTGGCAGAACTGTAACTAGATCCAGGCTTTGTGATTCCAACACAATGTTTTCTTCCACTATATATACTCTTGACTATCGGGGCCCTGGTGGCACAATAATATGTGGACCAGTGTTTCTCTTCCTTCTTCTCCCCTCCCCTTCCTGCCCCCCTCCACTCTCCTCCCTTCTATCCCCAACCTTCTATATGCTAGACTCTGTGGGAGACCTGGAAACCCTGATGGCATAGCGGTTAAGAGCTGTGGCTGCTAGTCAAAAGGTCAGTAGTTTGAATCCACCAAACACTCTTGGAAACCCTATGGGGCCGTTGTACTCTGTCTTATGGGGTCACTATGAGACAGACCCAACGGCAACAGGTTTGGTTTTGGTATTGGTGGGAGATATAGGAGCCCTGGTGGTGCAGTGGTTAAGAGCTCAGCTGCTAACCAGAAGGTTGGCAGTTCAAATCCACCAGCCACTCCTAGGAAATCCTATGGGACAATTCTACTCTGTCCTATGGGGTCACTATGAGTCGGAATCAACTCAACGGCAATGGGTTTGGTTTTTTTTGTACTCTTGGCTATGAGAAAGTCCTCTCCTTACACTTTGAAATATTGTTGAAGGTTTATACTGGCTAATCATATAAGACTAGCCACTCTTCCATATGGTAAAATTTCATAGTGATTGCTTCCATTCTTTGATAGACTACAAACAAAGCAGCACCCTTGACATCATAGGTATTTAGCCCCTATCCTCCCAAAAAGCAACGAGAAATGAAAGACCCAATGTCTGTTTCCCAGTGAAGCTGTAATTTCTTCAGATATTTGGAGCTGGGTATACACAGCCTGTAGTCATTTTCTATTTAGTTTTGCAAGTGGATCATAGGATTGTGTGTGTTTCTTCAAACCCAGTGGATAGAATCCACCCAAACCCTAGTTTGCTTGAGATTCTCCCCATCAGAACCTGCTTTGCTGCAGGAAGTATTGGGACTGATATCCATGGCCCTGCCAGAGCTGTCTCCAAAATGCACCAGTCAAATGGGACTACAGAAAGTTTATGGAAGGAGGCTCAATTAAATTAAACAAACCAGCATTATGTTCTCACCTGTGCCAGGCAGAGTGCTAGGCACTGAAGGTACCAAACTAAGAAGAACATAAACCAAAAAAATGGTATACCGTGAGTTGCATTGTAGAATAGATAAAAAGAACAATGGATATCGGGAGAAAGGGAAAATGGTGATCAGTGAAGGCCACATGTGGGGTGGGGGGGAGTGCAGATGATTGAGATGAGCCATGAAAAGCTGGTAGACAAATGTACCAGGCCAACAAAGTAGGGGAGGGCATTCTACGATCTGCACCAGGAATGATAAATATGACACATCTGCCACCATTCCCTTTACTGTGTCCAGGGCAGACATTATTAAATTGCCAAAGCCCTCTTTCCTTTTCAACCAAGACTTGATCTCAAAATCCTTATCAATAGTGAGTGGCCATCTAAGATGCAACTATTGGTCTCTTAACCGTCTGGAGCAAAGAGTGAAGAAAACAAAAGATTCAAGGGAGCAATTAGTCCATAGGACTAATCGAGCACATGAACTACAGCCTACATGACCCTGAGAACAGAACTAGATGGTGTTCAGCTACCACTACTGACCGTTCTGACTAGGATCACAACAGAGGGTCCCGGACAAAGAGGGAGAAAATCGCAGAACAGAAAATCAAACTCACAAAAAGACCAGACTTACTGGTCTGAAAGAGACTGGAGGAATCCCCAAGACTATGGCCCTAAGACACCCTTCTGAACTGGAACTGAAATAAACAATAACACCTGAGAGGAACATGCTCCCTAGAATAATCAATTATACAAGATCAAAAGAGCAACATTTGCCCAAAGACAAAGATGAGAAGGCAGGAAGGGGCAGAAAATCAGGACGAAAGGAAACAGGAAACTACGGTGGAAATGGAGAGAGTGCTGACACATTGTGGGGAATGAAACCAACGTCATGGAACACTTTATGTACAAACTATCAAATGGGAAACTAATATACTCTGTAAACTTTCACCTAACGCACAATAAAAAAGTTAAAAAAAAAAAAAAGAATCCTTATCAATAATGTTCCAGAGAGCACTACCAGTCCATCCAAAATGGCAGACAGGATGAAACCTCTTTGCCATTTGACCATGGTCCAGCGCATCGTCTTCAAGTCTCCCTGTTTTGGTAAGGCCAATCATGGTGACTTATTTCAATTGTATTCCATAAGGACAGCATAAATGGGCCAAAGTTAGGAGGGAACACGTCTCTATTTTTAATGTTTTCTTCCAGGTGGAGGGAACTCCACTTAGTGACACTCCTGGTCTCTGTCAGTTTTATCTAATCCATCCTAGTAAAGGAAGAATAAACTATCTGGTTGGTAAACTTGCAAAGAATAAGCTGGACATTCATAGCCTGTCTCCTCCCACTTTGGAGAGGAGGGGTTCTTGGCACCTCTATTCCATATGTCTTTTCTGGGCAAGTTTTTATCTTAATGAGGCCTGCCCCTCCCAGCCTGAATTTCAATCAACTGGTCTGTTTGGTCCTTCCACTAAACTACATTCTTCAGGGACCTGAGACAGATAAACAAAGTCATAGCTCAGAAGATTATATATAATATAGAAATAAAAGAAAAGTCACTAGAGGAACAAGATCACCTTTTTTTGTACTCTAGTGTCATGTACTTTGAGGCCAAAAAGCATCATTAAGTTATTTGTTTGCCCCAGAGAACCTCAGATGGGACTAGGAATAAGTCTGAAAGAACTGCAAGTCTTAAAGTAGAGGTCGTCACTCAATCCAGAGCTGTGGTGTTTGGCACAAGGAATGGGAATAGCATACTTCTAAAGGTCAGTTAATGCCTAAGGCCAAGCCTAACCTTACCTGGGGACATTTGGCCAACACTTTCTACTAGGAGCATGCCATAATATGTACACAATCTCCCCTAGCTTCATACATTGATGTAAGTGTGTGTGTTGTTGTTAGCTGCTGTCAAGTGGGGCCCTGACTCACGGCAACCCCATGCACAACGGGATCAGACAGCTGTGATCCATAGTGCTTTCCTTGACTGATTTTTGGAAACAGATCACCAGGCCTTTCTTCCAAGTCCACCTTAGTCCAGAAGCTCCACTGAAATTTGTTCATTATCATTGCAGCACACAAGCCCGCACTGACAGATGGATAGTGGCTGTGCCTGAGGTACATTGGCTGAGAATCGAGCCCAGGTCTCCTGCACAGAATGCGAGAAATCTAGCACTGAACCACCATTGCCCCTGTAAGCATGAGTAAATTGTCTTAATAATGGCCTCCAATAAATCTTCCCTCCTTATGTTCATTCCTCTTTGCATTGTGATATTGACATTGTGATATTGTCATTCCTCCCATCAAGACATGAAGTTTATTTCTCCACCTTTTGAATCTAGACTGACCTTGTGACTAGTAGAATGCTACAGAATTGACATCGTGTGACTTTTGAGGATAAGACTTATGAGGCCTTGCAGCTTCCATTTTCATCCTCTTAGAATATTCCGGCCTCCATGTAAAGAAGCCCAAGATAGACTATTGAGAAGCATGTAGAGACAGATTCAAGCTGACAGCAAGAATCAAGGCCCCATACATCTGAGTGAGGCCATCTTAAACTCTCCAGGCCCAGTCAAGCTGCCAGGAGACTATGACCACATGGGTGACCCCAGGAAAGACCAGCAAGCAGAAGAACCAGTCTGCAGAGCCCAGCAACCCAAAGAATCATTAAAAATAATAGATCATTGTTTAAAACCATCATATTCTGGGGTGTTTGGTTACACTGCAAAGACTAACTGGTACAAAGAATGTGTTTCTCTATAGATATAAAGTCCTTTTCCAGAACCTAGCCCACCATTACACAAGGAATCCTATATTTTTGTCTTTAACCTCTTAAAAGTGACAGAGACTTCCTCTTTTACGGGGAAATGCCTTTTCCTTCCCTCACTCCCTCAGTCTCCTTTAGTGGGAATCTGCTTAATTTTGCATCAAGAATTTTTAGGAGAAGCTACAGCTGACTGAGCTCATTTCCCTTTTTAATTGTCCTCTTAACTAAAGGCATATCCTCTCTCTCAGATTCATATTCCACCACCTAAAATATCTTCTTTTCTTCCAGTATTCTCCAAAGTAAATGAACTTCAATGGGGGAAGACATACATTTCTTGCAAGAGGAATTACTTTTTTCCTTTTCCCCCCAGACAAATCCTTATCTTGGCAATGGCATGCGCCATTCTGGCTGTTCCCAGCTAGGCACAGGGGCTAAATAGCTGCTAATTAGAGATAGGCAAACCTCAAAGGGATGTGACTCAGATTCCAATTTGCAAATGGGGCTTGGGGGTTTGGATTTGGATTTAGATTGGACTAGACATTCCCTCTGCACATTAATTTAAAGCTCTTGTTCTTAAACTCAGCAAAAATATTGCACTCTCTCTTGTACATGCGGACATGCACACAGAAAAAAATGTCAAACTATTTTCAATTCAAGATAGAGGTTTTGAGTGGACTCATCACAGGCAAAGGAAAATTGCAGATTCATACTTGGAATTACTCTGCTGTCCTGGAGCCACATTAGCACCAAACTTGTGTCTTTTTGGTGACAAACAACGGGGTGGAAAGTCAAGGAGGATGTTCACAAAGTGAACAATGTGATGGCTAACAGCCCAACAAGATTTGCACAGAATCACTGGATTATTTTGGAAGTTTTATAAACTGACATGATTGACTGCTTACTGCACGTATTTGCTCATTTCATCCTCAAAACAATCATAAGAGGTGGGGAGATTCTGCAGATAAGTATATGTTATGAATTGAATTGTGTCCCCAAAAATAATGTGTTGAAATCCTAACCCTTGTACCAGTAAATATGACCCTATTTGGAAATAACGGTTTTCTTTTGTTATGTTAATGAAGTCATATCAGAGTAGGGTGGGCCCCAAACTGAATCACTTCTGGGTTATAAAAAGAGCAGAATAGACACAGAGACACACACAGGGGGAAGATAGATGCCAAGGAACGCCAGAGTACGTCAAAGACTGCTGGCAGACACCAAAAATCAGGAGAGAGGCTTACAGAAGGAATGGACACGGCTGAGACCCTGATTTGAGCTTTTAGCCTCCAGAACTGCGAGAAAATAAACTTCTGTTCTTTAGAACTACCCACTTGTAATACTTCTGTTACAGCAGCACTAGGAAACTAATATATGAGGAGAGAGAGGTTAAGAAATCAACTCACGCTGCCATGCCACCCTATGCTTGATCTCAGACCATTAAAGAGAAAATCATAAGACAAGAGTAATCCTTGAGAATTTCTTCTGCTGTAAATACTTACATATTAACTATGCTATTCTGAAATAAACTGTAAATAATTATCCCTACATCCCATAAATCACAAGTGAAGCATGAATTCTAGCATATTAGAGTTTAGAGATCATCTAGTCCGGTTGACTCATTGTACGTATGAGCCTAAAACTCAGAAAAACAACGTGGCTTGTTCAAGGTCATTAGGGGTTATTGGTAGACTTGGTTTAGAGCTGGTTGCGTTTTGCACTTAAGGTGCACGATGCTCACCAGTAATGGTAGGCTGTCCCTTGGAGAAGGTCAGTTTCATTTCCCAGGAGGGTCACACTCAAGACGGCACTCATCTGGCTGAATTCATGATCAGCCAGGGCATGGCCCTCAGCCTTACAGACTCAGAAAGATCCCCCATTGTGCTACTCTCTAAGAATCACTGCCTTCTCCCCACCTTTCCCAGAAGATCATAAGTGAGGCTGCCTAAGCCTGTTCCTCCTAGACTGTCACCCAAACCAACCACTGCTCCCAGCATGGCTGAGGAGACAACAGGCCCTGTCCATTATGCCTCATGAAAAAATGTTCTTGTGCCACGCTGAACACGCGCTGAAACAAGGCAAATAAACACTACCCCATGGCAGTCCTGGGGGCCAGATTCTCCTTCTGAAGGCTGTGTGTGCATGAGAGCCAAACGCACCCTGGCTCTCAGCCCACTAGGCACCCGCAGGCAGTGGTCATGTCAGCAGGGACAGGAGACGAGTGATGGGAGGCTACTACGGTTATGATCTTCAACATAAACTACTCGAAAGTGGTCTCTAGGGAGTCCCATGATTAAGTTATTTTCGTAAGTGAAACAAACACCCTTTTTTTTCCTTCTTCCGGATTTGGGTTCTTCTGAATTCCTTTGTACTCTGCACGCATCCTCTACAGTCAGCTCATCACATCCCGGCAATCGGAGAACGTCTGGGAGCTAGCGTGCTGCAGTGGACCCCTGGAGGCGCAACGGGGACGCTCTCTGCTGCTAACCGAGAGGTTGGTGATTTGAACCCTACGTAAACCTAACAGCCTTGAAAACCCTATGGGGCAGTTCTGCTCTGTCACGTGGGGTCACTATGCGTCAAAAATCAACTCAACGGCACCTAATAACAACATGCTACAGTAGTCCCCACCCTTGGCTTTAAAAGGAAAAATAAAAGCCAGTTGCCATTGAGTCAATGCCAAGTCATGGTGACCCCATGTGTGCAGAGCAGAACTGTGCTCCACAGGGTTTCCAAGGCTGTGACCTTTCGGGAGCAGATCGCCAGGCCTCTCTTCTAAGGTGCTTCTGAGTGGGTTCCAACCACCAACCTTTCAGTTAGTAGGCAAGTTCTTAACCGTGGGTGCCACCCAGGACTCCTCGGCATCACTAGGAATGTATTTGTGCCTGTCGAGCAGACAGCTGGCGAACTTTTCCCTTCTTCAAGACCCCTTGATCTTTCTTCTCTGCTGCTGCCATTATCTGAGTTGGAACCACCCACGTCATGGATGGGGAGTGGAGCATGCTGGAGATGAAGGGAGCCCCCAGATAGATATAGGCCCTAAACAGTAAAGTTTAACCTCTTTCCTCTTAGCTGTGCTTCTTAGCAAGAGAAAAGTTAAGTGTCCAAAAATGTTTCTGATGGAAACAGAAGGAAATTAGCACTTTAAGTAAACGTAGCCTCCGTTCCCTAATCATAAAATTCTCAGACCAAAGGGGGGAAAAAGAGATAAGAAGAAAAGCTGAGCATAATAAATTCTTTGGGGCCACTTCTGAGCTCCAGGAGACCCTGAATGGTGCGCATGGTTAATGTACTCAGCTGCTGAGAGGTTGGTGGTTCATGTCACCTTGGAAGTGACTCGGAAGAAAGACCTGGTGATCTACTTCTGAAAAAATCAGCAGTCGAAAATCCTATGGAGCATGGCTCTACTCTGATACACATGGGGTCGCCATGAGTTGGAACTGACTCGCCCGCAACTGGTTTTTTGCTAAGCTCCAGTATGTCCTGGCAGATGGGCTACTCCCCAGTTCATGAACTGTAATTACTGCCAGCTGGAAGAACCCTGCTCAGGGAGAGTTCAGGGAAACTGATTTGGAAGGTCTCACTTCAATTCCGTGTCTAGTCTGGAAAAGTTTGACCTTTTAAATGTAAAATAAGCAAACAAACATAATGAAAGTTAACCCATTGAAGTCCTAGCAGTCACACACCCTCTAGGAAGAACTTGTTTTTGATTGGGGAATTATATTCCTACAGTGGAGGGTTGGTGCTCTACACCATGGAAACTGGTTTTGCTTCATCCATAGGCAGTGGCTAGTTGCAAGAAATAGAGCACCGTCTATCTCAGATAATCGGGTTTACTGTAAAGTACAGGAATCCCTGGGTGGCACAGACAGTTAAGGGCTCAACTAGTAACCAAAATGTTGGCGGTTCAAATCCACCCTGAGGCAACTTCGAAGAAAGACCTGGCAGTATGCTTCCAAAAACTCAGCCATTTAAAACCCTATGGAGCACAGTTTTGACACACACGGGGTCGCCATGAGTCAGCGTCAACTCCATGGCACCTGGATCTATATACTGTACAGCACAGAGGATATTAAGGGAACTTAGCGGCGATGGAGAACGGGGCCCACTCCCTGGACAGCAGGGTCTCTGGATCTCCTTTTGTTGAGAGGACTCGGCACTTTGCCGGCTCTGTCACATGTCCCTGCCTCTACTCGTCAATGATCCTGTGCTTTACCACGAATCCTTTATCTCAACAAACATTTGTGAGTGAGTGAACTAATAAATGAATAAATGCTCATCATTTCTATTCCTTCACCCTTTGCCTTATTCATAGCCTTGACTTACTCAGAGCCCGTCCTGGCTACTACTGCTTTGTGACGTGTGTGTGTGTGTGTGTGTGTGTGTGTGTGTGTGTGTGTATGTATATTAGTGTGGATGTGTGATATGTGTGTGAGTGTGTATATGTGTGTGTATATGTGTATATTAGTGTGTGTGTGGTGTGTGTATGTGAGTTTGTATATGTGCATATATTAATGTGTTGTGGTATGTGTATGTGAGTGCGTGTGTGCTGTGTGTGCAAGTGTGTATGTGAGTGTGGGTGTGTTTAGCTTCAGCTCTTACTGCCGTCTACCTCTGTGATTTCCGACGTCAAATTCCAGTTGTGAGAGAGAACACACAGCTGACTTTGCAGGTTGCCACGGTCACTGCTTAGGCAGAGTTTTTTTCATGCCAGGTCACCGGGTGAATGGCTCACCCAAGTTAGGGCCAGTCCTTCCCTTTGTTTCGCTTTCTTTCGTTTCCTGATGGTGAGAGAAAGGCCAGATCCTGTGCTTTAGAACATATCTGTATCAGGCTTCTCCCCACTAGGGTGCCACATTTAGCAAATAAAAATGCAGGATGCAACATTGGGACATACTTATACAAGAAATTATTCGTTGTTTATCTGAAACTCACCTTCAACTGGCTGTCCTGTGTTTCATCTGGCAGCCCTACGCCCCAGTCAAGGCGTTTGAACGGGGCAGTTTCACATAGATGGGATTGCCGGGGTGCCGTGACTGAGGTGTCCAGCCCCCAATCTCTCACAGAAAGCTGTGTAGCTTATGTATGTGGTTACTGTCTTAACAGACAGAAGACACGAAAGACGATTCACCGTGTCTTGACAACACCACCTTGTCCGTTTTGATTCTGCGCCCAGGGCTTCTTGCGCAATGTAGCTGTTCGCCCCTGCGCTGGGATTTCCAATTCTTGGTTGCCTTTTCTAGATTTGCTCCTTCACCTCTCTCCATTGTCGCTTCTCATTGCTGGCAGTGTGCTCGTCTCTTATCTTTCAAACTTACAGTCACTTTTTATCTATGGTAAACAGACTGTGAGTGAGGGCATCAGGGAGTTTTGTGATACTCTACAGTAATACGTTGTTGTTGTCAGTTGCCACTGAGTCAATTGCAACTCATGGCGACCCCATGTACAGCACTTCACAATTTCAAAAGTTGTCAGTTCTAATATTTGGATTTTATGGTACTGGTGCGCTGAAATAGTTTTGTTACATTTAGAAAAGGAAAAAAGTACTTTTATTGTCACAGTGTTCCAAGTCGTCTGCCAGATTCTGTATTTAACCAGTTATGTTTCATGTACATAACATTGGGAGATGGCCACGTCCCCAACAGGGAAGTCTGTTACTCTATTTCTATCACCCGTTTGTCAGTTTGTTGCCCTGTGGCGGCTTGCGTGTTGCTAGAATGCTGAAAATTATGCCGCCAATATTTCACATTCCAGCAAGGTCACTCATGGTGGACAGGTTTCAGCAGCGCTTCCTGGCTAAAGGCAGACTAAGAAGAAAGACCTGGTGATCTATTTCCAAAAGTTAGCCACTGAAAACCCTATGGGTCACAACAGAATATTGCTCGATACAGTGCTGGAAGAAGAGCCCCCGAGGTTGGAAGGTACTCAAAGTACACATTGGCCACAACAATGGACTAGAGCATACCAACAATCGTGAAGCTGGTGTAGGGCCAGGCAATGTTTCATTCTGTTGGGCAGGGAGTCGCCGTGAGTCGGAGCCAACCTGACAGCAGCTAAAACAAGGACAACATTAGTCTATTAAAATAAAAATATATATATAACCGTTGGTTTCCCAAGCCATTCCTCAGTGGGGGAGTGGGGAAAGACAATCAAGCTTAAAGGTAACAGATAAAATGATACCAAAATAGGTTTTGCCTCTGAGCTTCCACCAGTGTAATCGGTGATACCTCAAAACGACACCTCCCCAAGCTTCCCCCAGGCTTCTCCCCATCCTGTGTATCCAAGCTCAGTTAATATCACCACCATCCATACAGTTGCCCAAGCAGAAACCTGCGAATCCACTAGAATTTCCCTTCTCCGGTGTCTAATAAAATGAATCCGTCGTGAGTCTTGACAATTTTGCCTTCTGGTTATATTATTCTCTCCCCTTCTTTCTATCCATTCTAATTTGCCCCTGTTTGGGTCCTTTTTAATGCTCACTCAGACTATTGAAATCTCTTTGTATTTGTCTCCCTCTTTCAGCCTTGTTGCTCCCCCTCTGGCCCCTACAAATTGATTGTGTGCACTGTCATCAGAATGTTCTATATGGAATACAAATCTTCCCACGTCACTGTTCTGCCCACAGCACCCGCTGGCCCCTGGATCCAAACCCTACTAAACTGATGAGCTTCACCTCCCACCATGCTTCTTCCACTCACCTTGAACTTTACACTCTCCAAAAACTAAACACTGTATATTCCATCTCCCATGCAGCACTATTTCACACCTCAGTAGCTTTGCTAATACTGCGTCCGCTGCCAGAAACACTCTGAGCAACTCTATAACCTATCCAGTGCCGACTAATAGCTTTCAAAGCTCAGTACGGTCATTCCCTCCTCCAGCCTTGCCTGCCCCAAACCCCAAGCTGGTCATCTGCCTCTCCTTTGTGTCTCCGCAACACCGGGGGTATCTCTGTCTTACAACACTTACCACATAACATCAAAATTCTTTATGTGACTAACTAGTCAGGATTTTGAGAGTAAAACCAAAAATCAGTTGCTGAGAAGCTGATTCTGACTCATGGCAACCTCATGTGCGTCACAGTAGAACGGTGAGCCATCAAGTTTTCAATGACTGTGATCCTGTGGAAGTAGCTTGCCAGGCCTTTCTTCTGAGGTGCCTCTGTATCAATTCGAACCACCAACCTTTGAGTTAGCAGTTGATCACTAAACCATTTGCATGACCCACAGACCCCATCTTGTGGGTAAACAAATTGCTTATTCACCCCAGGTCCTGAGTACCTAGCAGAGAGCCTTTCACGTAGGACCGTAAACGTTGGTAGAACTGACCATGGAAACCCAAACAACCTAACACGCTCTTAGAGGCCCGAGTTCCCCTCCTCCGCTATCAGCACTGATCCCTGCTTAGCCTCCAGGCAGCTCAATTTTATGCTGCTATTGTCACTGTTGATGCAGATAATGATAACCCACTGCCCTTGAGTCAATTCCGACCCCTAGCGGCCCTATAGGACAGAATAGAACTGCTCCATGGGGTTTCCCAGGCTGTAAGTCTTTAGAGAAGCAGACTGCCATGTCTTTCTTCCATGGAGTGGCTGGTAGGTTCAAACCGCTGACTTTTTGGTTAGCAGCCGAGCACTTTAACCACTGTGCCACCATAGATAATAATAGAGCATGACAATTCCAGCCACAGCTATGGTGGAGGTGTGGCTTTTTGCTAAGATAGATAAAGGCCCTTTCTCTGGAGTGTTACATCTCTTACAAGGCTCTCAACCAGAAGGACTTTGCATTTCTGTCTCCTAGAGTCTCCCTTAAGTAAGACAAGGTATTTACTACACTCATCAGTTCAGCTTCCTACAGCCCAAACTATATATATATATATATGTGTGTGTGTGTATATAATAAACCTTATATAGGATTCCTTTATTAATCATTTGACCATGAAGTACATATTTAAGGAGCTGTGGGGTTATTTAATTAATTTTACAGCTCTGTTCTCTAGTGTAATCAGGGAACTTGTTTGAACACAAACACTTTGCTGCAGAGTAGAAGGTAGTCGGCACATATGCATGGTCTGTGAATGAGAAAAACCCAGATTTCGTCTAATAGGTCTAAAGCCATTAAATAACCCGACTGTTATCTGTCAAGAGTATTGAAGCAGACTGTCAACAGGGGTGGAAATAAGGCTGTAGGAGGTCAGAGTTCAGGAGAGGTTCTACTCCCCTTTGAAAGGCCTAGCTTCTTTTTTTTTTTTTTTTCAAATGTAAGAGGCTAGTTCTAAGAAAAAGTGTGAAAAGTTAGCAGAAGGAGAAAATCCCCTGGAAAGGAGAATGGGATGTCCAAGACAGAGGTCCTAAAAAAAAAAACCTGCGGCTGTTGAGTCAATTCCAACTCATAGTGACTCTATAGGACGGAGTAGAACTGCCCCATAGGGTTTCCAAGGAACAGCTGGGGGATCCCAACTGCTGACCTTTTGGTTAGCAGCCTGAGCTCTTAACCACTGCGCCACCAGGGCTCCAAGTCTAGAGGAGTCTTACTTGCATTGAAGTCAGTGGAGCTCTGGAGCTTAGTGGTTAAGAACTGCGACTGCTAACAAAAAGATCAGCAGTTCGAATCCACCAGGCACTCCTCAGAAACTCTGTGGGGCAGTTCTACTCTGTCCTGTAGGGTTGCTATTAGTCGGAATCGACTCAACGGCAATGGGTGTGGTTTTGGTTTATGTAAGGTTTACATATACCTAAGGTTTGGAAACCCTGGTGGTGTAGTGGTTAAGGGACACTGCTGCTAACCAGAAGGGTGGCAGTTCAAATCCACCAGGTGCTCCTTGGAAACCCTATGGGGCAGTTTTACTCTGCCCTATAGGGTTGCTATGAGTGGGAATTGAGTCGGTGATAACGGGTTTGGTTTTTTTGTTTTTGGTATATAAGGTTTGGAGCCCTGGTGGCGTAGTGGTTAAGAGCTCAGCTGCTAGCCAAAAGGTCAGCAGTTGGAATCTATCAGCTGCTCCTTGGAAATCCTATGGGGCAGTTCTACTCGGTCCTGTAGGGTCATTATGAGTTGGAATTGACTCAACAGCAATGAGGATTTTTTTTTGTTTTTTTTTTTTTTGGTATATAACGTTTGGGCTTAGGTATCCCATCTCAGCCTCTAACACCTTACCCATTGGTGACTGTTCTCCTTTTACATTTTTGTTCTGGCTTCTTTTTCCTGGACATAATAATGTCTATGGAATTTGTAAATAATCTTCTGTTTCCTCCTGTAAAGCAAACCACAGTGAAGTTGGTTATAATGGCAGTGATTCATGGTTAGGTAAATCAGAAACTCAATTAAGAAGTCCAGAGTGTTCCAGTTATCTACTAATGCGTAACAAACTACCCCAAAACTGAGCGACTTAATATACCAATCATTTTAATCAGATCTCATACTTCTGTGGGTCAGGAATTCACACAGGGCTTAGCTGGGTAATTCTTTAGTTCCTCATGGTATCAAATAAGTTCACTTGGAGGTCCTCACTTGGCAGATACGCTGGTCTGGAGGGTACAAGGTAGCTTCACTCATGTGTTGGCACCTGGATGGGGATGGCCGGAAGGCTGAGCTCAGCGGGAACTGCCAATTAGAGCCCCTACACATAGTTTTCCCAGGACGGTGGGCTCAGGGAAGTCAGATGTAGCAGCTGGCTTCCCACAGGACAAGGGTTCCAAAAACAGGAAGCAGAAGCTTCCAGTCTCTTCAGGCTCAGGGCCAAGAAGGTGGCTCGGTGTCACTTCTGCTATATTTGATCGACGGAGCAGTCACGGAGCTCATGGAGTACAAGGGATTGGACATAGACCTTACTGCTCAATGCGAAGAATAGCCAAAAATTTGTGGCCATTTTTTCATGTACCTTGCAGAGTGACTCCTCAGATAGTGAAGAGATCAAGATAGCTTTCATTACCTCAGCAAATACACAGCGAGTGCCCACTACTGAGCGCAGAATGCACTTGCTTAGACAAGAAACTAGGGTGCCACAGGCTGGGGGCAGCTTGCAGACATGGGCCTGCAGATCTGCAGTGTTTTATTTTGAGATATTTGAATTAATTTTCAACATTTAAAACTCTGGAAGTTTCCACTCACTGCTCTGGCAGGGATCACAATAGAGGGTCTTGGACAGAGCAGGAGAAAAATGTAGAACAAAATTCAAATTCACACACACACACACAAAAGACCAGGCTTGCTGGTCTGACAGAGACTGGGGAAGCCCCCCAGACTACGGCCCCCTGGACACCCTTTTAACTCAGTACTGAAGTCACTCCTGAGGTTCACCCTTCAGCCAAGGATTAGACAGGACTACAGGGCCAAAAATAACGCACGTGAGGGACGTGCTTCATAGTTGAACCATGTGTACAAGACTAATGGGCACACCATCCCAAAAGCAAAGACAAGAGGGCAGGAAGGGACAGGAAAACTGGACAAATGGAAACAGGGAAGCGGGGGTGGAGCAGGGGAGAATGTTGACCAAAAAAAAAAAAAATCTGGAGATTTCATATAAAATTTGATCTTTCAAAAAAAATATTGTCAGCAGTGAGCCTGCATTGTCAAAGGGCGCTCCACCCAGCTCAAGCTAAATAGTTCTACCTCCTTCAGACAAGGCTCCCACTACGCAGGTTGTCCCAGTCCTCACCCTCATGTCACTCGTCAATGATTCTTGCCTGATCCCTATGGGCATATGAGCTTGTCACCCCCACTCTAGAGATGAAAATATAAGTAAAACATCATCCCTGTCTGTTATGGATTGAATTGTGCCCGCCCTCAACCCTAACCTCTGTAACTATAGACACAATACTGCTTGAGAAGAGGACTTTCTTTTTACATCAATTAGATCATTACCCGAATAGGGTAGGTTCTAAATCTAATCACTTCAGAGTTATAAAAAGAGCGGCATAGACACAGAGATAGTCACTCACAGGGGGATAGGGGGCAGACAGATGCCATGTGTCATGGATTGAATTGTGTCCCCCAAAAATATCTGTCAACTTGGCTAGGTTGTGATTCCCAGTATTGTATGATTTTCGACCATTTTATCATCTGATGTGATTTCCTTGTGTTGTAAACTCTATCACTATGATGTAATAAAATGGATTAGTGGCAGTCATATTGATGAGGTCTACAAGATTAGATAGTGTCTTAAGCCAATCTCTTTTGAGATATAAAAGAGAGAAGCGAGCAGAGAGACAGGGGAACCTCACGCCACCAAGAAAGCAGTGCTGGGAGCAGACAGCATCCTTTGGACCTGAGGTTCCTGCGCTGAGATGCTCCCAGACCAAGAGGAGACTGATGCATCCCAAGGACCTTGCTCCAGAGCCGACAGAGAGAGAAAGCCTTCCCCTGGAGCCGGAGCCCTGAATTTGGACTTGTAGCCTACTGGGCTGTGAGAAAAAAAACTTCTCTTTGTTAAAGCCATCCACTTGTGGTATTTCTGTTATAGCAGCACTAGATGACTAAGACACCATGTGAGGATCACCAAGGAACCAAGGAACATCCAAAGCTATTAACAAGGAAGGAATCGACCTGGTTGAGGCCCTGATTTGGACTTTTAGCCTCTAGAACTGTGAGAAAATAAATTTCTGTTCTTTAAAGCACCCACATGTGGTAGTTCTGTTACAGCAGCACTGGGAAGCTAAGACACTGTCTTTAGCTATCACAGGTTTGGGGAAAATGGTTAAACTGGCTACAGTGCTCATACCAGGTTTTAAGGTCATTTATAATTCATTATACCATCCCCTAGGAGAGTGATTTGTTAAGTGAAATATTTGTATCACGAGTGGTATGAGAGGTAGCTTTAAATGGTACAGAAATGTTTATTTTACTGTTTTTGTTTTTATTTTAATATACATCAGAAAAAATACCACCAGCATATCAAACACCTAACTTAAAACAATGGCATAAATTTCCTCTTTAAAAAACTTATGAAATATTCTTTGCATGTAAAAATAAAATAATAAGGATCAATATAAAAAACCCACACTCATCCACCAAACAGCACAGAAATAGAATGTTCTGAATAACCAGGTGTGCCCCTGCACGTCTCTACCCTAATCACATCTTTTTTCCTCCCCTGCCAGAAGTAACCAATATCTTTTGTAATTGGCATCCCACTGTTTTTGTTTATAGATGCATCCGGACACAATATCTGTTGTGCATGTTTCAGAATGTAAGTAAACGGGAACATTTCACGTGTATCTGACTTACTGTTTGTACTCATTGTTATGTTTGTGAGATTTATCTATGTTGAAGCCTATAGCATCATTTATTCATTTTTACTGCTCTCAAGCAGTCCATCGTATGATATATTACAACTCATATAGTCATTGTTCTGCTGATGGACACTTAGGTTATTTCCATATTTATGGGTATTATGAACAATGCTATTAACATTCTTATACTTTTGCACAAGTGCAAAAGCTTCTTGAAAGTATATGCCTAAAAGGGAAATATCTGGATCGTAGAGGATGCTCATCTTCAACTATTCCAAGTATTGCTAAATTATTTTACAAAGTGGTTCTACCAGTTTCCAACCCAACAGTAGCATATGAGAGCACTCACTGCTCTATACTTTAGTCAGTGCTTGGTATTACTGGACATTTTAGTTTGTACCTCTCAGGGGAGAATAAATCATATTTCTTTGTAATTTTAGTTTGTGACAATCAATGAGGTTGAGCATTTTTTTCTACCTTTATTCTATATTCTGTTTCTTTGTTCATGAAATGCCTGTTCCTATCTTTTCTATTGGGATGTTTTTATTTTTCTGATTGATTTGTAAGAATTCCTTATGTATATGTATTCTTGATACTAATCTTTTGTTAGCTATATGTGCTACAAAAGCTTTTTATTTTGAGTTGCTTTTTTTAAAATTTTATTACTAGTGTGCTTTGTTGAAAAATTTTAGTTTTAATCTAATCAGATTTATCCAACTTTTAATTTATGTTTGGTAATTTTTTGTCTCACTTAAGAATTGTCTACCGACCCTGAATTTATAAATATATTGGGCAAAATTTATTTCTAAAGGTTTAAGATTTTGTTTCTCACACTTAAATCTTAGTCTTCCTGAAACTTAAACTTTTATGCATGGTGTGAAATTGATATTCAATTTTATTTTTTTAATGTGGGTAATCAATTTTCGCAGCACGGCGATCTATTTCTCCCCCAGTGTGCACGCTCTGTCTTATTCGTAAGTGTGAGTGTCTGTTTCCCAGTTCTTTGATCTATTCCAGTGGCCTGTGTTTCTATGTCTGTGCTGCTGGTACACTCTCTTAAACTAGCATAGCTTTAAAATATCACTTTGGATATGTTTCCTCAACGCTGTTCTTCTGAAGGTGTTTTGGCTCTTCTTGGTCATTATCTCTGCAATGTGAATGAATACGCAGAGTGCATCCTTTGGACCTGGGGTCCTTGCACAGAGAAGCTCCTAGTCCGGGGGGAAGATTGATGAGAAGCCCAACAGAAAGAGAAAGACTTCCCCTGGAGCGAACACCCCGAATTTGGACTTTTAGCCTACTTCACTGTGAGGAAATAAACTTCTCTTTGTTAAAGCCATCCACGCGTGGTATTTCTGTTATAGCAGCACTAGATGACCAAGACAGCAATGAACCCAAACAGGACATGGCGCATTCTGAGACCTGCATTGTCAGTGACTTATTGCAAGTCCTTAAGTCAGCAGTGAGGATTTTAATCTAAAATTGAGGCCCATAACTCTGGTGACTTGCTCACTCCGTGTCGTCAGTATGCAGATATAAGGAAGTAATACATAGACTGCATTTTGGAAAAAATTACTAAATGCTTGTGAATGAATATGTGAACCAAGTTTCCTTTCATCCCATCTTGGGGTTGGCTAGCTCACATTCAAGAAAGTTTGTACACTCTGTTAAGGTCTCATGAAACACAGCCAGTAGCATTATGCCCACCTTTACTTCTCTACTGAGCATTGTTTCCGATGCTTACAATGTACTTCAAGCCGGACAGATTGTGCAAGGTCATACCAGGTACAGGGTTATATTTGCTGGTGACTCACGTGGTTGAGGGCATGTTCTATGCAGTCTTAAGTTTACTGAACAGCTGTGCTGGAGTAGGAAGAGCTTAGAAGTTATAGTTAGGAGCCCTGGATGTAACTCCAGTTCTGCCATTTTCTAGTGAAGGGACTATGGATAACTCACATAAGTGCTGTGAGCCTTCTCGCCTGTAAAACGGGGATGAAATCACCTCCCTCGAAGTGTATTATATATAAATTAATGAAGATAATGTTTGTATAAATGCTTTAAAAACTGTGAAGCAATATAGACTTTTTTTTCTAATGACAATCCAGTAAAATGGATGGAAAGCAGTATGGTATGGTGGGAAGAGACAAAATCTTACAAAGAAAAAAAATACGGGATTAAATGCTAGTGTTGCTTCTTTTAAGATGTGCCATCATGGGTAAAGTACCCTTCCTGAGCCTCAATTTTCCTACAGAAAAGTAGAATCCTTTTCCTTTTCTTTCTGTCTGTGTGTGTGTGTGTTGAAAAATATGTACTTTGAGAAATAAATGTGATAAAATATATAAAGCACTGGCGAGAATAGGAACTTGGTAAAAGTTATCTGTTCCTTTCCCCATCACCACCTCCATGAATTTGGTCAAAGAAAAACAAACTTGTTTCAATTTTTTAACATATTCTATAGCACTGAGTTCAAACTGATCCTGCATTTGAAAAATCTCAGCCTAGTAGAAGAAAAAAAGACACATGTTTCTAGAGTTCTAAGAATGATGATGGAGAGAAGCTGACCTTTTTGGATCAATGGTTGAACTCCACGTGTTGGGTCTTCACTCTGTCCGGAGCCAGATCTCTTAGCTACTTGGATAAGTTTATCTTGCCCAAGATTAGACACACTCGGGGGTCCGAAATCTGAGCAGTCAAGCCTGCAGCTGGGCGTGGAGATAGGCCTGCTGAGAGCGAGGCTGAGAATTGTGAGGGGTGCTGTGTCTCACCAAGCCCTTCCTTTCATTAGCTGTCCTGATTCAGCTGAGGCCGTGCACTCCGACTGGCATTCAGGAAGCCATTATGGAAACCGTATCCATAAACTAAACCCAAAATACCCTCCACTGTGATTTTGCAAGTTCATTTAATGGGGCTACTAGATACAGATTAACTCTTTCAACCCCTCTCTTGCTATTAGCCACCCACGTAGAAGAAGAAAAAATGCTGTATTTTGGAAGCCTGGTGCCACAATGTAAAAATCAAGTGCGACCAGAATTGGGTCTTTAAGCAATTCAGGTGAGTAATTTGGAGATTATGGTTGACAGGAGAAACTTTATCACTTTATGGCATTTTAGTTAAATCTGTTTCGGAGAAAACTTGGGATTTCAAGTTTCTTTGCAAAAATCTAACTACCTACATTATACTATCAGCAACTTGGGGACCGGGATCAAGTTTCATCATTTGGGTGGTGCTGACACACAGAGGGGAAACCCTGGTGGCGCAGTGGTTAAGAGCTACAGCTGCTAACCAAAAGCTCGGCAGTTCGAATCCACCAGGCGTTCCTTGGAAACCCTATGGGGCAGTTCTACTCTGCCCTTTAGGGTCGTTATGAGTCGGAATCACAGAGGATAGAAGGATTTGTATTACAGCCAAAGGATATGAGCTAGACATAGGGAAGAATGCCCACCCATAAGAGCTAAACACTTCCTCAAGAAGGTTAGGAAATTTCTCTTCTAGAGATTTAGAATAAGGATTGGCAAACTACAGCCAATGGGCCAATTCCAGCACACTACCTGTTTGTAAATAAAGTTTTATCAGAACACAGCAACACTCATTCACCCACATATATTATCTATAGCTACTTTCCCACTGCAAGGATAGAGTTGAGTAGTTGTGACATACCCATATGGCCTGCAAAGCCTAAAATATTTGCTATCTGGTCCTTTACAGAAAATGTTTGCTGACATCTGATCTAGAATCAGGGTGGATTCTGTTTGGGTTGACTTGGAGCATGGTCCTCTCTAAAGTCAAGGGATACTCTAATTGAACTTTTAATGTCCCTTTAAGCTCTAGTAACAAAGATGTATGTTTCTGTGGTCAAAACAGGCCCATTCCCAATGGGCAGGTCCCGCCTACACAATTCTTCCAGCTGTCTCCAAGCTCTGATTTTAGCTATCAGATAAGCGTTTACATTGCCCAAACTGTATTTCAATTTGTGTGACTGACAGAGGTTTCCCAAATTACACTGCAGACTCCCAGTAAGCACAGCCTAATTGTGGTGGGTGGTGGGGAGGATAAATTCCACCTGCCAGGGAATTTGGATCCTTGCATTGATGTGAACTCTGCTGCAGTTTCCATGTGGATTGGGCATGAAGGAATGACTGATTTCTGCTGTCACATGCTAACAATGATTAATATTATTACTATGATTTCTATTATTACTAATAAAGATGTATTTTGTTTAATTTTACATTGGATAAAATGAAACCTGGTTGTTAGGAGCGTCAAGTGTCAATTGGTAAAGAATTCTTATGGATCAAACTAGCGAATCAGAACTGAGGTACTCATGAATTTCTTTGGAAAAATACAAATTATATCAGCACATAAAATAATCGATATATAAAATCTCCCCAGTCCAATTTTTTAACAAACTATACACACACATACACACACACATATCCTGGGGAAAGATGTGTATCAACTGCAAAACATTTGCCACCTCTAAGAAGTTCTAGCTCAGTGGATAAGAGCTTGGCTGTTAACCAAAAGGTTGGCAGTTGGAATCCACCAGTTGCTCCTTGGAAACCCTATGGGGCAGTTCTCCTCTGTCCTATATGCTCACTATGAATCATAAATGACTCAAGGGCAATGGGTTTGATGTTTTTGGTAAGAAGTTCATTAGCATTTTCAATGTAAAATTGGCATTTCATTTTGCTTTAATAGTTAATGCACTCGGCTGCTAGCAAAAGTTTAGTGGTTCAAGTCCACTCAGAGTCACCTCAAAAGAAAAGGCTGGCCATCTGATTCTGAAAGATCAGCCCCAGTGTCATTTCCTCAAAGTGCCAACCTAAATGAGATCCTTCCTAGTATCCTCTCCCACAGCACTGTATTTTTGCTTGAGAGCACTTCTCACAATTTGTAATCATATTGTGTGTGTTCTGTGCCTGTCTTCCTCTACACTCCCCATCCCATTGATGGTAAGCCCAAGAGAGCAGGGACAATGTCCCTTTGTTCATCCTTCAATGCCAAATGGTTCAGGCTACAGAATAGGCTCACCATAAAATATTTCTTGAAAGAATGAATAAAGGAAGAGACAAATGTAAATATTTTTGTTGAGTCGTCCCCATTCTATCAGTACTTAAATCCTAGAGGCCTATCTTAGTTTCCCAGGGCTGTTGTAACAAGGGCCACAAACTGAGTGGCTTATAAGAATTGAAATGTATTGTATCACAGTTCTAGAGGCTGGAAGTTCAAAATCAGATCATCGGCCATGTTGTTGCCTTTTGAGGGCTCTGAGGGAGAATTTGCTCGGTGCCTCTTTCCTAATTTCTGGCGATGGCTGGGATTCTTGGTATTCCTGGGCTTAGAGATGCATCACTCCCAATCTGTTTCCATCTTCACATAGCCGTCTTTCCTCTGTGTCTCTCCATCTCTGTGACACTTCCCTTCATTTGATAAGGACATTAGTCATATTGGATCAGGACCCACCCTGCTCCAGTATGAGCTCATATTAACTTAACTGATAACATCTTCAAAGACCTTATTTCCAAACAAGTTCATATTTATAAGTACCAGAAGTTAGGACTTCAATATATCTTTTGGGGGGACACAATTCAATCCATAGCAAAGCCCATCTCTGCTTTGTCGTTAACTAGTTCTTTGAACTTGAGGAAAATTCACTTTTCCTCTCCAGATTTTGGTCTTCATCTATAAGCATATTGCTTCAGTTAATAGCCCTCCCATCTCTTGTTGTTCTTGTTAGGTGTCATCGAGTAGATTGTTGACTCATAGAGACCCCAAGTAACAGAGTAGAACTGCCCCATAGGGTTTTCTAGGCTGAAATATTTCTAGGAGCAGATTGGCAGGTCTTTCTTCCGTGGAATCACTGAATGAGTTTGAACCACCAACCTTGTGGTTAATAGCTGAGTGCTTAACTGTTGCGCCACCAGGGCTCCTTCTGCCATATCTAACACCCCACAATTCTATGATGGGTCTAAGTCAAGCATACTAATTTCCAAGTTGTGGTGTAATTTCAATCATACCCTCCCCAAAATACCTCCCACTGGCCTGAGGCTGTCTTGAATTCTATCACTAGATATTAACATTTTTTAATTCAGTTTAATCCGTAGTAGATACACAAATGTTTTCATTGTTGTTGTTAGGTGTCATTGAGTTGGTTCCAAATCATAGTGACTCTGTGTAGAACAGAATAAAACACTGCCTGGTCCTGTGCCATCCTCACAATCGCTGTTGTGCTTCAGCCCATTATTGCAGCTACTGTGTCAATCCATCTCGTTGAGGGTCTTCCTTTCTTTTGCTGACCCTCTACCTCACCAAGCGTCATGTCCTTCTCCAGGGACTGATCCCTCCTGATAACATGTCCAAAGTATGTGAGACATAATCTTGCCATCCTTCCTTCCAAGGAGCATTCTTGTTGTACTTCTTGCAAGACAGATTTGCTCATTCTTTTGACAGTCCATGGTATAGTCAATACTCTTCGCCAACACCACAATTCAAAGGTATCAATTCTT
>NW_004443975.1:13826083-13859642 GCF_000243295.1 Trichechus manatus latirostris | reverse complement strand
CATGATGTTGCTTATTGGGCCAGTTGTGAGGATTTTTGTTTTCTTTATGTTGAGGTGTAATACATACTGAAGGCTGTGGTCTTTGATCTTCATCAGTAAGTGCTTCAAGTCCTCTTCACTTTCAGCAAGCAAGGTTGCATCATCTGCATAAATCAGGTTGTTAATGAGTCTTCCTCCAGTCCTGATGCCCTGTTCTTCTTCATATAGTCCAGCTTCTCGGATTATTTGCTTAGCATACAGATTGAATAAGTATGGTGAAATGATACAACCCTGACGCACACCTTTCCTAACCTTGAACCACTCAGTATCCCCTTGTTCTGTTCCAATGACTGCCTCTTCATCTATGTACAGGTTCCTCATGAGCACAATGAAGTGTTCTGGAATTCCCATTCTTCACAATGTTATCCGTAATTTGTTATGATCTACACAGTCGGATGCCTTTGCATTGTCAATAAAACACAGGTAAACCTCTTTCTGGTATTCTCTGCTTTCAGCCAGGCTCCATCTGACATCAGCAATGATATCTCTCGTTCCACATCCTCTTCTGAGTCCAGCTTAAATTCCTAGCAGTTCTCTGCTGATACACTGCTGGCACTTATGAATGATGTTCAGCAAAATTTTACTTGCATGTGATATTAATGATATTGTTTGATAATTTCTGCATTCAGTTGGAGATCTTTCTTTGGGAATAGTCATAAATATGGATCTCTTCATATGAATATGAATCTCCCAAATGAGGAAGCAGCTATTATCAGTCATTTGTTCCAGAGTGAGCACATTTTTGCGGTCCTTACCTGAAACCAGTTTTAAATAAGGACCTGCTGAGAAAGAATGCAAATAGAGTGTGCTCAGAAAAGAGTGCTCCCAGTGGAGGAAAGGGATAGAAAAAGGAACCCAGTAAGGATAAAGATAAACTACTTAAGAGTCTATGTAGGCGAAGTCTTACTTTACAGTATTGGACATCAATGGTTTACTAATGGTTAACACATGTCTGTAAGCAACTCCAAATCCAAACTGAATGCTGGTTGATATTAAGTAAGTCATTTCGCCAAGCTGGGTTTTGATACCAACGATAAAAACGATGGGATTGGCCAAGACTATGGCCCCCAGACACCCTGCTAACTGAGACCTGAAGCCATTCCCAAAGTCCACCTTTCAGCCAAAGGTTAGACAGGCCTATAAAACAAACAATAACACACGTGAGGAATGTGCTTCTTAGTTCAATCAAGGATACGACACCGAATGGGCAACACCTGTCCAAAATCAAAGACTAGAAGGCAAGAAGGGACAGGGAAACTGGCTGAATGGACTCAGGGAACCTGGGGTGTAAAGGGAAAGAGAGAGAGTGCTGACACATTGTGGGGATTACAACCAATGTCACAAAACAATTTGTGTATAAATTTTTGAATGAGAAACTAATTTGTATTGTAAACTTTCACCTAAAGAACAATAAAATTAAAAACAAAATGATGGAGTTGGACTTGATAATCTAAAAGTGCCATGCTTTTCTTTAAAGTCAAGGATAGCTTCTCTAAGCAGGCAGGGCAAGGAAAATAGTCTCTTTCAGCCCAGTAATGAAAGGCAGGAAATGGTCACACATTTACAAATTGTGCCTCAAAAGAAGAGTGGCACACAAAATAGAGGATATTATCCATGAGTACAGTGTTCCACGAGAAAACCATCTGTAAGAGACCAAAAGGTCAACAATTACTCTAAAGCAAAGATGAGAAGATTAGGGGACAGGGAAACTAGAGTACAGGAAATGGAAGAACCAGAACGAAATTAAAGAAAATGTTGACTAATTGTGAAAATTGTGACTCGTGTGGCTGAACACTGTGTAGAAATTGTCAAATTGTCCAATGTGCTGTATAAACTTTCACCAAAAATACAATAAAATATCATTAAAAAAAAAAATTGTGCCCTTACGTGGTGGGATCACATCAGCCCCAGGAGGCACTACCTACTCAGTACAGCAAAAAAATGAAAAAATTCTTATATTTACTCAAGTTATAACACAAAAACGGTTCTTGTCTGCCTCTGGACAAGACACTGTAAGTGTTGTCTTACGCCGTGTATATGTCATAAGTCAAAGAATCCATTCTTGGCACTGCTTTAGGTTAAAGCCAATTGGGATTGGTTGAGTCCCCATGGTGCTACCTCCCCGTAACAACCCTGGTAGCACCAATAAGGAAGACTGGGCTTTGGGCAACTTTCCCAGCAGTGGCCTGGCTTGTACTGGACCATGTTTATGGTCAAAGAATAATATCTGTGAGCCAGCAGACAGTGTAGAGTCTATGGCGTCACTCCAAATCTGGATTTGGTGGAGGCTGAGTCTAAATAAACAGATGAACACGGCAGGTAAAAACATTCTTGACCGTGAAACAGAATGAAGTCAAGTTGGTGGTGAAAAGAGGCTGGCTGGTAACTTCAGCCTCCTGAGCTCAGCCCTAAGCATGGGAGAAAGTATGCTTGGGATGACGAGGACGAAATAAGAAATGAGATAACGGCCATCTGCCGCTGATGGCGGGTCTCCCTTAAGTAAGGGCCCTGGCAATGGGCACACACATAAATGTGTTTGGTGTGAGTGTGTGTGCATGCATGCATGTGTGCGTCTGTGTTTAAAATACTGTGGGTGGTACACTTAATACAGCGCTTTTCTGTCCAGGAAAATGATAGCCCGTCCAAAGCCCTGAATTATTAAAATCTTGAACATCTGTTACGAGCCTTGTATCACAATTTCCGCACACTATTGGGTGCCATATTCTGTCTGAAGTTACGGGCATGCCTGTCTCCTCCTACTGACTAGCCAGGAGATCATTTGTTATTGCTTTAGCCAAAAAGGCCGCCAAAGCCTGGGGAGCGTGATTTTGAGATGAGCCGTCACACAGGAGGGCATTGAACTGGCCAGGGCGTGGGGTGGTCTCAACCCTCGATATCCCAGCCTGGATGTAATCAGAGCCCCGCAGACAGAAACCAGCCCTGAGGTGCTTTAGCAGCTGTAAAATTCCTCTAATGGCTTATTCTAAGTTCCTCTCACTCAGACCACCACCATTTAGATGGAAATGGAGTTAGCTCCCGATAGGATGAACCAAACTTCTGTTCAAGCGAAAAAAAAGTTGGCTCAGGGCTCAAGAGCTTTAAATGGACCATGAATAATGTTTTATTGCTTCAGCACTGGGGTGAACTCAGCCCCCTACACTTAGCCTCACCTTTCACAGTATTATTTTTAGAGATCTCATTACACCCTAGCTTAAACTAAAAATACATTCCCCAGGAATAGCAGAACATAGTTTTAATTGTGCGAAGTGACACACACGCTCGTGTACTCTAATTACATATGAGATTTCATGGATTTGATATCTGCTCTTAGGAGTAAGGGGAGATTGCTAAATGGCGCTTTTCGGTTGGAGCAACCAGACTTGCTCTGGGTACTGTTCGACTCAATTAGCTCTTTCTGGGCTGGAATTGCTTCCCCTGGTGGATGCTTTGATTTCACATAATTTGGTGCGACTCAAGTAAAACAGAATCACCAGTCCCAGGAAGCTTTGTTCATGAGAAATTCACCCCGAGAGTTCACTCCCCAGCCAGTCTATCAACACCACACATCCTCCTCTCCCCAGTCCTCGAAGCACTTGGAAGTGGAGGTAGCAGGTAACGCGGCAGCAGAACTCCGGAATCTGACAAATTGGCAGCCAAATCTTTCCTCTGCATCTACCTCTGTGACTTTGGGCAACTTACTACTCTTTCTGAGTCTGGCTCCTTGTTGAAAAATGAGAATAATAAGTGTTGGATGGATAAAATAATTTATCTACACAGCAGAAGCCTAATGAATTATCACATTATTATTTTATTTTTTATTTAACTTGCTCATATACTAGTCAGGTCAGTAGGGACATTTATTGAGCATCTACTAAGGTCACACAGGGGATACAAGATGTGGTCATGTCAGGCACTAACACAGGGTGTGCACAGGGGCACAGAGAGCTCTGATGCAGGGCAGCTTGGAATGCCACATTAGAAGAGCCACCAACCTGGGCTCTGGGTCTGCCGGCAAGGAAGCACAGGGCTTCCTGGGACTGGTGATTCCATTTTATATGAGGCACTAACCTACGCAAAATCAAAGCATCCACCAGGGGAAAACAACTCCAGTCCAGAAAAAGTGAATGGAGTCAACCAGTCCCCAAAGCAAGTCTAGTTGTTGTTGGGTGCCATTGAGTCGATTTTGACTTAGCGACCACATGAGACAGAGTCAAATTGCCCCATAGGGTTTTCAAGACTGTAATCTTTACAGGAGCAGATTGTCAGGTCTTTCTCTTGTGGAGCCGCTGGATGGGTTCCAACCACCAACCTTTTGGTTAGCAGCCGAGTGCTTAACCATTGCACCACCGTGGCTCCTTGCAATTCTACTTGCTGCTATCGAAAACTATCGCTTAGCGATCCTCCCTCACCCCAAAAGCAGATCTCAAACACACGAAACATCATATGGCTTTTCCTAGGGGAAGAAAGTCCCTTGGGGATGAACCTCAATCTGGTCCTTGAGGATTCCTGGGACAGGTATTACTCCCTGGACTGACACACTGAAGTGCTAAGGATATGACATCTGGAGATAGGCTATCTGAGATGGAATTTCAGCTCTGCCTCTCACTAACAGTGAAATCTTGGTCAAGTTCCTGAAGCTTTTACACCTTCGTTTCTGTATCTAGAAGATGAAGATCATGATAACACTGACCTCAGAATGTGGCTATGAAGATTAGGTGGGTTAGTTGATGAGATGTACATGCCATTAGCACAACGGTTGTCACAAAGTAATGGCTCAAGAAATGGTGGCTCTTGACAGTACCATGGCAAGTACATTTCCAGAACAGCTTGGGCAAAGGGAGGAATGTGCAGGAAAACTCGAGGAATTCAGGTGGCCTAGTCTGACTGAATCCTAGAGTACATCATGGAAGAAAAGGCAGGTCTTTTCACCTTCACTCTCATTTATCACATTTTCTAGAGTTTTACTGTGCACATTCAATCTCTCCACCTAGTTTATATGTTCTTTAAGGACAAGGACTTCCATTGTAACTGCTCAGAGGACCCCCTAGCTTTCTCCAGCTGAAGCAGTTCTTATTCCTCTTTTCGAACTTGTCTGGTTCCTTCAGTTCTTTGACACCACCAGACGATCCTTGAAGTGGTGAGGAACCTCGCAGGTTTGGGATGCCAATATGAACCCTTGGTCTGGTGCGGGAGAGAAGCATGCTTGCATGGTTTCTCTCTGCCGAGGAGTTTAAACCCTCAGGCTCATTTCTGTAACCTCTCTCACGCAGCGCCCAGCTTTGTGGAGTGGGCCTGACGGTCTCGCTGACCTTGGATCAAGCACATTCTACAGCAGGGGGGTGGGAGCAGGGCTCAAGGTTTAGGAGAGGACCAACACCCTGTTAAGGTGAGATGGCCGTGAGAGTTTGGAAATGCCTGCTCCCACAGGGTTCCTTATTCCTATTATCATTTGGACTCTTCAGAGTGTATACTGGTACCCAATCCCAGGACCTTTTCTATTATTATTTTTTTCAAAGAGATTTTGAGACGTTTGCACACAGAAATGAAAGTCAACATCTAATTGGTTCTGGGGGGAAGGACAATTATTTTGCTCTCCGATGGGTTTAAAGAACAGAAATAAATAGGAAAATGGGAAGAAAAGGAGCCCCACTGCCCCACCTCCAGCGTTTGAATATTGGCGCCTCATCTATACCTCGGAATCCCTGATTAGTGCTTTCAGATAATAGTTTTACTCTTTCTCTCAATATCTAGAAACAGACCCCAAGCAAAGCCAGTGGTGCTTCCTGGGAGGTGTTTGCCCTTGACGGCTCTCCTCACACCACAGTCTGCCCCTCCCAAGTCGGCTGCCAGCCTGGGCCCTGTCCTCAGGAGAGGGTCTGCCACTCACAGTGAAAGGACTGGAAAGTGGGCCAGGCCACAGAAAAAGTCTCACCTTCCTCCCCCAGGCACCACATCACAAGCTGCCTTTTAGGCCCATCTGGACAATTTGATGGCCCACGTGCCCTATATTTGGGGGCGGTCTAGCAGTGTCTGAGGTGTCCCAAGGTGGCATAGACCATTACATGCTCAGCTATTAAACAAAAAGATGGAGGTTCAAGTCCACCCAGAGGCACCTCTGAAGAAAGGCCTGGCAATCTACTTCTGAAAAATCAGCAGTTGAAAACCCTAAGGAGCATAGTTCTACTCTGACACACATGGCGTCGCCATGAGTCAAAGTCAACTTGATGGCAATTGCTTTTTTTTTTTAAGGAATGTCTGAGAATGGACCAGGATGGCCCAACACAGCAGCCCACCAGCTGAGGAGGGGGTGCTCGACTGTGCCCCCTCAGGCAGGCGGAGGCCTTCCTCCCAGGAGCAGCCTGGCTGGACAGCTGATCCTTGCTAATCCCCACATTGTACAGCCAAAGTGGTTGATTTTCATATAGCTATGACTCGCGTGTTGTTCTTTACATCGTCTGCTTTATTTTCAAACCTGTCAACACGCCTCTGAAAAGGTCACACACATGAGCAAGGGCCGGAGCGGCTCCAGGGAGGCGAGAAGCAGGCAGGCACAGGCGGGGCAGGTGGGCAGGGGAAGGGAGGGGACAGCAGCAGGGCTAGAGAAGGACGGACGCTGAAGTCCCAGGAGATGGAGTCAGGAACCCACAGGCTTCCCGCTTCCTTGGGTTTGCTCTAATCGAAGCAAAAAGGAGGCATAGATCTTCACACTGTAACTCTATCTGGTAAGGTTCAAGAGTTGACTACAGATCCGACGTGGGACACACACTTACTGAACTGTATTTACCAAGTTTCTTTCTTAATAATTTTTTTTGAACATTTTACTGTGCTTTAGGTAAAAGTTTACATATCAAATTCGTTGCCCATTCAATAGTTCATACACAAGTTGTTCTGTGATATTGGCCGCAATGTATCAATACTCTCGCCATCTCTAGTTCCGGGTTCCTACTCATTTACTTTCCCTGCCCCTTCCTGTCTTCTCGTCTTGGCTTTTGGGCAAATGCTGCCCCCTTGGTAACCTCTAGTCGATTGTTCTAAGGAGCACTTTCCTCAAGGTTGTTACTGTCTACCTTTTGGGCCTGTCTATTTTAATTTGGCTGAAAGGTGATCTCTGGGAGTGGCTTCGGTTCCAAGTTAGAAGGGTCTCTTACGGTTATAGTCTCAGGGGTTCCCCAGGTCTCTATCAGACCAGTAAGTCTGGTCTTTTTGTGAATTTAAGTTGTGTTCTACATTTTTCTCCCACTCTAACCAGGACCTTCTATTGTGTTCCTGGTCAGAGCACTTGGTAGTGGTAGCCAGCCACAGTCTGGACGACGTAAATCCTGCCGATATGAGTCAATGATAAAAATTGGGGCTTGTTTTATTTTATTTATTTTTTTATATTGTTGTTTTCAGGTGCCTTTAAGTCTATTTCAACTCATTGTGACCCCATGTGACAGAATAGAACTGTCCCACAGGGTTTTCTAGGCTGCAATCTTTTTTTTTTTTTTATCATTGTGCTTTAGGTGAACGTTTACAGCTCAAGTTAAATTCTCATTCAATAATTTATACACATATTGTTCTGTAACATTGGCTGCAATCCCCCACAATGTGACAGCATGCTCCCCCTTTCCACCATGGTTCCCTGTGTCCATTCGTCCAGTTCCTGTCCCTTCCTGCCTTCTCATCCTGCTTTTGGACAGGAGCTGCCCATTCGGTAGCATACATTTGATTGACTTAAGAAATATGCTCCTCAAGTGGTATTATTTTTTGTTTTGCAGGCCTATCTAATCTTTGTCTGAAGAGTAGGCTTCGGGAATGGTTTCAGTTCTGGGTTAACAATGCGTCCGAGGGCCATAGTTTCAGGGGTTCCTCCAGTCTCCGTCAGACCATTAAGTCTGGTCTTTTTACGTGAATTTGAATTCTATCCTACATTTTTCTGCTGCTCTGTCCGGGACTCTCTGTTGTGTTCTCCATCAGGGTAGTCATTGGTGGTAGCTGGGCACCATCTAGATCTTCCGGTCTCTGGCTGGTGGAGTCTCTAATTCATTTGGTCCTTTAGTCCTTTGGGCTAGTATTTTCCTTGTGTCTTTGGTTTTCTTCATGCTTCCTTGCTCCAGACAGGGTGAGACCAGTGGAATATCTTAGAAGGCCACTCCCAAGCTTTTAAGATCCCAGATGCTACTCACCAAAGTGGAATGTAGAACATTTTCTTTATAAACAATGTTAAACCAATTGACGTAGATGTCCCCTGACACTGGGGTCCCCAAGCCCTGGCCCCAGCTACTCCATCCCTCAAAGTGTTTGGGTGTGTCTGGGAAACTTTTATGCTTTTGCTTTGGTCCAGTTGTGCTGACTTCCCCACATTGTGTGATGTCCTTCCCTTCAACAAAGTTGACACTTGTCTGCTATCTAGTAAGTGATTTCCCTTCCCCCTCCCCACCTTCATAACCATCAAAGGATGCTTTTTTCTGTGTGTTAACCTTTTCTTGAGTTCTTATAATAGTGGTCTCATACAATATTTGTCCTTTTGTTACTGACTTATTTTACTCAGCATAATGCCCTCCAGATTCATCCATGTTGTGAGCTGTTTCGTGGATTCATCACTGTTCTTTATCATTGCATAGTATTCCATTGTGTGTATGTATCAGATTTGTTTATCCATTCATTTGCTGATGGGCATTTAGGTTGTTTCTATCTTTTTGCTATTGTGAATAGTGCTGCAATGAACATGGGTGTGCGTATGTCTATTCTTGTGACAGTTCTTATTTCTCTGGGGTATATTCCTAGGAGTGGAATTGCTGGATCATATGGTATCTATTTCTAGCTTTTTAAGGAAGCACCATATTGTTTTCCAAAGTAGTTGTATCATTTTACATTCCCACCAGCAGTACATAAGAGTTCCAATCTCCCCACACCTCTCCAACGTTTGTTATCTGGTGTTTTTTGAATTAGTGCCAGCATTGTCAGGGTGAGATGGTATCTCAAAGTAGTTTTCATTTGCATTTCTCTAATGGCTAATGATAGTGAGCATTTCCTCATGTGTCTGTTAGCTGCCTGAATGTCTTCTTTGGTGAAGTGTCTGTTCATATCCTTTGCCCGTTTTTTAATTGGATTGTTTGTCTTTTTGTTTTTGAGGTGTTATAGTATCTTGTAGATTTTAGAGATTAGACCCTTATCAGATATGTCGCACCCAAAATTTTTTTCCCAGTCTGTAGGTTCTCTTTTTATTCTTTGGTGAATTCTTTTGATGAGCATGAGTATTTGATTTTTAAGCTCCCAGTTATCTAGTTTCTCTTCTGGTATTTGTGCATTGTTGGTTATGTATTGTATACTATTTATGCTATGTATTAGGGCCCCTAGTGTTTTCCCTATTTTTCTCCCATGATCTTTATCATTTTAGATTTTATATTTAGGTCTTTGGTTAATTTTGTGTTAGTTTTTGTGTATGGTGTGAGATATGGGTCCTGTTTCATTTTTTTACCAATGCATATACAGTTATGCCAGCATCGTTTTTTAAAGAGACTGTCTTTTCCCCTTTTAATGGACTTTGGGCCTTTGTCAAATATCAGCTGCTCATAGGTGGATGGATTTACATCTGCATTCTCAATTCTGTCCATTGGTTTATGTATCTGTTGTTGTACAAGTACCAGGCTGTTTTGACTACTGTTGCTTTGTAATAGGTTCTAAAATAAGGTAGTGTGAGGCCATGAGGTAAAACAAGAAAGCACCTGGCAATGATTGCACATACATTTTATTCTAATCTCCTTCTTCTTATCCTTTTAATGTTTTTTTCATGGAAATTTTTAAATCATGGTACAATGCATTCTTCCTTACTGCAAAAAGCAATACTTATAGCCCAGATAAATAAAACTAAGGGATTTTTTTTTTATCTCAGGAAATTACCATTACAATGCAATGCATTCTTCATTACTGCAAAAGCAGTACTTGCAGACCAAATAAATAAAAGAATTTGAATCTCAAGAAAATTACCACTACTAAGTATTCTTCATTATAATAAAAGCAATACTAACAGATAAGAAGCAGAAACAGCTGCCCTGGAATTCGGCAGAACCGCTCACGGTGCATTCCACCTGCTACATGTAGAATCAATGATTGGGCCCTAAGATTGAATGCAAGGTAAGAGTAACTTATACGAGTTCCAATCTCTTGAAAAGTACCACTGCATTGCATTATTCCTTATTAGAAAGGCATTATTTACTGTTCAGAAGCTATAAAAGCAGGAAGCCAGTAACACCTGGAAACAATGAATGGCATTAAAGGAGAAAATGACCACTATGACTGAATGAAGACTGGCAATAGCTTATTCTTGCCATAAGTACATTCTCACCAGAACGTAGTGACTGGGAAACATAGTGAGGAGGCTTATCTTACAGAAATAAAGGCAAATCTGTCAAAAATTCAGAAAATTCACACATCCTGGAGGCATCCCCTAAGGCAATGTTCAATCTACACAAAAATGAGGCTCCAACTCAGGGGTCTTGAGTTTCACACATTTCAAAGGCTCCCATCTTTGAAGCTGAAGTTAAACACATTAAAATCAGGCTATCTCCTTCTAAAGAACTCCAGGAGCATAAAAAGTGCGTGGGATACCACATGTACCTTCTGAATTTCCTGTTGCTGTTTTTATATGGTTTCTAATTGTTTATTTGTCGTTTTGTTCCAGTCCTGTTTCCCTGAATTCTTAGAATAGTTTTGTCTGTGTTTTCCTTGATCTCTTTGAGGACCCTGTGTGCAAGGCTTTTGAATACCTTAGCAGGCAGTTCTTTTACCATTTCTTCCTTAGGAAGGTTTTCTGCCCTTTTATTTTGGTCACTTGCTTGAGTCATCTTGTCCTCCTCCTTTGTATGATTTGCTATTGTCTGTTATCTCCAAGGAATTAAGGTGTTATTTTATTTGTTAAGTGTGTGTTTATTGCTTTGTTTTGATCTTTTGTTTTCTTTTGCTTTGAAATATCAAGGAGGGCAAGGCGAGCATGCTTCATTGGTTGCTAGTCAGCATGGGAGTGCTCACCACCTGTCTCTGGGTGGGTGAGGCAGTGGCTAGTAATGTGGACACGAGTCTCTGGTCATTGACCATGTGGTGCAGCTGGGGGTGGGCTGGGCGGGAGTTGGCCGCTGCCTGTCATCAGTGCAGCAGCACCGGAATGGACTACATCATTCTTCAAGTGGGTGGAGTGGAAGACAGGGGCAAGCAGCAGGCGAGTAAGGGCGCTGGAGGGTGCTCTCCGCTGCTTGCCAGGTCAGCGGAGGGGGTGGGCGGCTGGCTTGCTGGTTTTGGGGGACAGGTGGCAGGCAAGTGGAGGCTCAGGGGTATACTCTTCACCACTCACCTGGTCAGCAGTGGGAGTGACTGACAGGTGAGCAGGGATGCAAGAGCCCGCTTACTGCCACTAGTCAGGTGTGCAGCACAGGGAGGATGGTGGATGGGACTGGGTGGAGGGGAAAGGGTGGGGCTTGTATTATGGTCACCAAGTGGGCAGGGTGACAAAGGTATGGGGTTTTCCACTACTAGTGATCAGGAGGTTGTGGGGAGGAAGTGCATGCTCCTCTGGTCACCAGATGTGGGTACCTGAGCACTTCTCATTGGCTACAGTCAGCGGATGGACCCTGGCCCCAAAAAAGTGCAAGGAGGGGGAGCTGCCCAGAGTCCAGTCAGTTTGGGGAACTCCTGCTGACACTCTATGGATTTATTACTTCATGTGCCCTAGCCACCCTACTAGTTAGGCTCCACCACTGATGTGTATACCTGTCTTTGGCTCCTGGATCCCTCCCTATTCTGTGAACAGCAGGATCCCTGGAGCTGTCACCCTCCCTCTGTACTTTCCCTCCTTAGATCTGGATCATGTGCTGGTCACCTTGCTTCACTCTGGGTATGTCTGGACAGCTTCTCTGTTTCTTAATTCCTTGACGTTTCCTTCTTGTGCTCTTCTTCTGGGGTCTGTGCTGGCTTTGTCTTAAAATGGCCACACTGTGCCGGGGCTGCTGGTAGGGCATCTCCACTCTGAATCGCTCCTCGTTCATTGCCATCGTTCAGTTTTTTCTTCCAAATCGGTGTTCAATCCAATTCTTTCTTCTTCCCTTTGATGTTCAGTGTTCCGGGATGGTCAGCTGCATCTGTTTCACTTGGTTTCTCAGGCCTTTGTTGTACAGGGACGGCCTGATGTATTTGACTAAGCTACCCTCTTGGCCCCTAACCTTTACCAAGTTCCTTGATAAAGCAAAAAGCTCAGAAGCCTTTAGGGGGTAAACTTTTTTTTTTTCCGACAGAGACGGAAGCCAGCAACAAACAGTTTACTGTTGTTGTTCAGTTGCCAAGTAAGTGATTTAGTTAAAATAGGAGCTGCATCAGCTCTGTTTATGAGCCCAGGAGGGTTGCTATTTGTAAAGGAGCCCCACTTGTCTGACCTAGGTTGTTGCTAAACTTGTGTTCCAAGATTGTTCCAAGGGATCTAAAAAGAAGGCTTACGGACCTATCACCAAGGTTGGTATTGGCTCAAATATCTTGTTTTCCCCTGATTTCATCTCATTGTCATAATATACAGTGGACAGTCAGACTGAGGCTATGTCTGAATATGGATGTTGTAACCACTATCATGACTAAATTGACCAGTTGATGCAGTCTAACAATTGAGTTGAAGGTCTTTAAAATCAGAATATTTGAGTAGAAAGGGAACTTGACAAGTGTTGCCTTGTACAACTTGCTTATTTTCAATTGAAGAAATGAGAACTACAAGGTCTGACAGAGGGTGAGCTGGAACTTGAATCCAGAATTATCAGGGCTCTTTCCAGTTTATCATACTCTGCAACAAGCTGTCTAGTATCTTGAGATACAGCCTGGTTCAGTAACTTTACATCTAACCAGATAAATGTGTAACACAGTGTGGGAAAAGAAAACCAGGGCATCACAGATTGAAAGGGCAGCATTCTGAGTTCTTGTATCTCTGTGGGTCTTTTCTAGGCTGGAAAGTAACATCAGATTTTCTTCCAGCTGTAAACCACTTGGAGAATTCAAAGTCTCTGATGGTTCCACAGGAAACTACAAAAGCCAAATACCAGTATAGTCCAGGGGCTAACGAGTAATGCTGTAATGTATGGGAAAAACATCTTTTCTGGTAAACTCTAAAGTACCCTTCAAATATTTTAGTGTAAACCCACTGCCACTGAGTCCATTCCGACTCATAGTGACCCAGTAGGACAGAATAGAACTGCCCCCATAGGGTTTCCAAAGAGTGGCTAGTGGATTCAAACTGCTGACCTTTTGGTTAGCAGCTCAGCTCTTAACCGCTGCACCACCAGGGCTCCTAAAGTGCCTTCAGGGATTGCAATTACCTAAGAATAGAAAAGTCTACAGACCTGCCTGGGTTTTCATCCAAGGACAGAGAAAAGGCCTTCCTACAGCCAAGCAAATGTAAAAGGACTGTGAGAAGCAAACACAAGGTTGCTTTTATGACTATAGCGCATGAGTCCTTCTCTTCAACTTACTGGCAACTTTAGTACAACATCATCATCATCATTATTTATATTCTTTTTATTTTTTTATTATGATTTTTTTTTTTTACCAAAGTACAGGGACTTCCTATGAAAGATGATAAAATTTTTGCACTCTAGAATTTAATGAAACCAAGGATTTTGACCTATCTGGAGTCCAAGTTTATAACTAAAGTTGTCACTCTCAAAAAGATCCCACAAATCCTACTTCAATTCCTGTTATCATGGGGCTAAGGAGGGTATTTTTCATAATAAAAATAGACAAGAATCAGCTGCTGTGCCCTTACTTATTATGGGAAAAGAGGAGAGGAGAAAAAAAGAGGATTTTTTCAAGTTTCTTTTTTTTCTTTCCCATTCCCTGCCTCATTGTCCCCCAAAGGAGCAGCCAAAAAAAGAAAAGAAAAAAAAAAAAAACTCATTTCCTAGGAACCCTTGTGGAGCAACATTAAGCGCTCGCTGTTAACTGAAAGGTCTGCGATTCAAACCCACCCAGTGGCTCCATGGGAGAAAGACCTGGTGATCTGCTCCTTAAAGATTACAGCCTAGAAAACCATATGAGGAAGTTCTACTCTGTCACATGGGGTCACTAGGAGCGAAAATAGACTGGATGGCACCTAACAACAACAATAACAGTCTTACTAAAGAGACCACCCTGGGACTAGAGGATTTCCACCAAGGATATGTATATGTCCTCCATTTGTGAGAAGTGGGGTGTGCATGCCATTGCTGGAAGATGCCAGCCTTTGAGACTATCAGTCCCTGAGTGGACCTCTAGAGGTCAAGCTAAGCCTCCTGTTGGGTTTTTTTCCCCAGTTGTTTGTTGAGCCAGTTGTTTTCCTGAGAAAATGAGGGGTTTGAGGAAGTTGGGTCACTGCCAAAGGCCTTTGGTTGGGGAATTTTCACCAAACATGTCATTTTCTACCAGGGGCTATTTGTTGTAGTCCTTCTGCCTGACTATCTGCATTGAGTGAAGGTTATAATTATAAAGAGAGTAATAGCATTTCCATCACAAACTTGTCATGTGCTTTCCCTGACTCATCCTAAGGAACTATGGGCCCCTCAAAGTGAAGGGCTTTTTTCCCTAAAAAATGCACTGTGGTAATGACCTTAATTGACACTACTGAAAGATGAAATGCGATTTGTTACTCAATTTTTATAAATTTTGTACTAAAAGGCAGGAGAAGAGACTTCATCTCCTCTGGTGTTCTGTGTTTGTGTTTGTCTGTTTGCTGTATGTATGGCTGTGTATTTTATTTGAAATCTTTATTGTAAAAGTTGCAACAATATTTGATGGCCATACCTCATGTCTTAGTCATCTAGTGCTGCTTCAACAGAAATACCACAAGTGGATGGCTTCAACAAACAGATGTTTATCCTCTCACAGTGTAGTAGGCTATGAGTCCAAATTCAGGGCATCAGCTCCAGGAGAATATTTTCTCTCTCTGTTGGCTCTGGAGGAAGGTCCTTGTCATCAATCTTCCCCTGGTTTAGGAGATTTGCAGTACAGGGGCCCTGGGTCCAAAGGATTGGCTCTTCTCCTGGTGCTGCTTTCTTGGTGGTATGAGGTCCCCTTGTCTCTCTGCTCACTTCTCTTTTTATGTTTCAAAAGAGATTGGCTCAAGACACAATCCAATCTTGTAGATTGAGTCCTGTCTCATTAGCCTAACTGCCACTAATCCCTTCTCATCAACATCATAGAGACAGGATTTACAACACATAGGAAAATCACACCAGATGACAAAATGGTGGACAATCACACAATACTGGGAATCATGACCCAGCCAAGCTGACAGATATTTTTAGGGGACACAGTTCAATCCATGACACCCCACTAAATGTTACTCAAATGTTTTCTTCAAAAGAGACGAATTATCATGCAAATATAGTATTGCTGGACAAGCTAGGAAGAATAAAGAAAAAATGATTTAAATATGAAAATAGTTGGAAGTTTTGCTTTCATGATATGGGGAAGTGGCTGAAAGAGCTATTACTTGTAGATGAGAGTTTTATTCTGCTTAGCTCAAGAGAAAGCAAAGCAACCCAAAAGTTTGTAATACTCTTGATGGGTCTCTTTGTGTTCCACTTCCCACCTAGAGGAGCCAGTCTGCAAAAGGGTGGGTTTCTATATAAAGGCACTGCTAGCTGCCTTTTAGGGAGTCCCTGGGTAGTACCAATGGTTAAGTGCTAAGCTACGCACCAAAAGGCTGATCGATTGAATCCACCCAGAGATGCCTCAGAAGAAAGCCATGATAATCTACTTTTGAAAGATCACAACCGTTTAAGACCCTACGGAGCACAGTTCTAGTCTGACACACATGGAGTCGCCATGAGCCGGAGTCGACAGCAACTGGTTTCATTTGGTTTGTGGTTTAGCTGCCCTCCATTCAATAAACATTTCACCACACCCTTGGGGGAGGAAAGAAATATATCTCCTACTACCACACCTTGGAGCGCTGGTGGCGAAGGAGTTAAGAGCTACAGCGAGCTATGACTACAAATATGACTATGACTACGGATCCACCAGCCACTCCTTGGAAACCCTATGGGGCAGTTCTACTCTGTCCTATAGGGTTGTAACAAGTTGAAATCAACTGGGTGGCTATGTGCAGTAGCAGTAGTACCACACCTTGGTGGCGTTCTTTGCCTCCCAGGAAGAGCAGAAGGCATGGACTCCTGAAAGGTCAGAGTGGGAAGGACTCTTGAGAAAGACCCGCCTGGACACACTTCAGAGAGAAAAGACACACTCTTCAAAGCTATCACCAGGACAACAGGCACAAACCAGGCTGAGCTAGGTAAACCAAGTAGGATCCCTAGTGGCACAGTGGTTAAGAGCTCCGCTGCTAACCCAAAGGGCAGCAGTTTGAATCCACCAGCCACTCCTTGGGAACTCTATGGGGCAGTTCTACTCTGTCTTATAGGGTTGCCAGGAGTCGGAGCTGACTCGATGACAACAGGTTTGGTTTGGGCTTGATCACAGACTTACTGAACTAGAACCAGCAGGGTGGGGGCCAGAAACCTACAATTCTGGTGTGTATCCACGTTTAGGAACCAGTGATTCTAGCCAAAGTTCTTCATTCCAGAGATTTGGGAAAGTGAATTCCTTGCCGCCGATCACCAAGTAACTGATGACACAAGAGCCTCTAATGAGTGCTCCGTGCTGCGTCCCTTCTAGGCACTTCTCTTGCATTGGCTCCCTGCCTTCAAAAGGCTGCCAGTCCTGCTGCTACCAAATGTGTGCCAAGGGTTTAACCTCTCTGAATCTCATTGTTCTCATCTTTAAATAAGGATAGTTGTTGTTAGCTGCTGTCCGGTTGGCCCCCACGCATGGAGACACCATGCACAACAGAACAAGTCGCTGCCTGGTATGCGCCATCCCCGTGATCATTTGAGGATAAGACCATTGTGATCCACAGGGTTTTCATTATCTCATTTTCTGGAAGTAGATTGCCAGGCCTTTCTTCCTAGTCTGTCTTAGATTGGAAGCTCCACTGAAAGCAGTTCAGCATCATAGCAACACACAAGCCTCCACTGACAGACGGGTGGTGGCTAGGCCTGAGGAGCATTGGCCGGAATCAAACGAGACTCCTTCACATGGAAGGTGAGAGTTCTACCACCGGACTACCACTGCTATGCACTACAAAATGAGGCCTTTTTAAAAAATAGAGAAGGGTGGGCTTTGAAAACTATCAAAAGCAGGGTGAATAGAAGGTCTTACTCTGATTATCTATACTGTAATCAATACTTTCTTGTTTACACAAATTACATAGAAATTCAAGAAGTAAAAAGACAATTAGAAATAAAATCATCCCTCACTAGGCAAGAGCCCTGAATGCATTCACCCTCCCAAGATGAAATAGAAGCAAGACATTAGGTGACTATTAAAACAAGGCTTGGATGGGACTGGGGCCTGAATTCAGACTTCTAGCCTCCTAAACTGTGAGCGAATAAATTTGTTTGTTAAAGCCATCCACTTGTGGTATGTCTGTTATAGCAGCACTGGTTAACTAAGACATCATCCACTTATCTCTTTGACAAATACTGATTGAGTGCCACAGTGTGTCAAACACTTTTCTAGGCTCCAGGGTGGATTAGCAGTGAATAAGAAAAAAACATATCCCTGCCTTCTTGATGCTTCCTTTCTAGTGGGTAAAAGAGTAAATCTATAAATAAGCAAGTAAACAAATAAATAAATGAAGCGTCGGAGAGTAATAAGAGCTGTGAAGAAGAATGCAGCAGGATAATGGAGGCAGGGAGGGGGAGTGCACTGGACAGCTTGGTCAGGGACGCCTCGGGAGGGGATGTATGCCCGGAAACTGAATGGGGTGAAGGAGTGAACTACCCTGTGATTTGGGGATGGAATGGTCCAGGCAGAAGGAACTGCAGCGCCATGTTCTAAGACAGAAATGAGCTGGGAACAGGGCAGAGCCAGTGGAGTGCTGAGGCGGAGTGGGTGCAGAGATGTGCCGGACAGGCAGGGCCCTGACCTCGGAGCCTGGGAGGCCAAGGTCAGGAGCCTGAGTTTATTCCAGGCAGCGGGTTTGAAGCAGGAGATGCTTCAGGTCTGACTCATTTTTAACGCTATTCCCGTAACTACCGTGTGGAAAATACACCTGTCTGGGAGCAGAAGCCAGTCAGGAGGCTGTTGTGGTGAGGGGTGATGGTGGCTTGGGCATAAGCGGAGGCCACGAGGCAGTCAGCATGGGATGCAAACCAAGAAAAAAACACATCCCTTGCGGGCGATCCCGACATTTTGGTTAGCAGCCGAGCTCTTGGCCACTGGGCCACCAGGGCTCAGTCAGGTCGTATTTTGAGGAAGCACCGAGATGATTTGCAGAACATCCCCAAGTGCAGCGGTGTTGGACCTGTGCCCCTGGGAAAGAGGGGGACTCCGTGCAAGAACCTCAGGGCTGCAAAGGCGGTGCAGACGTGTGCCCTTCCTTGCTGCTACCAAAGTAGCTTAGCTTTATCTGCTTCCAGGGTTGAAGTTCCAGGCAGCGGCATACCTAACAACATTATTTGACTCTGGAGCAGATGATTTTTTAACACTGCCCCTCAATACCACAATATTATTTTCAGTAATAATCATGGAATGAAAAGAATACTAATAGTGACTAGAAAGGAAATGCAGACAGTTGAGAATGTTCTTTTGTTGAATTTCATATATATACAAAACCATGCTAGCAGAAAAAAAAGCCTGAAATGAAAATATAAGATAAAATAAATATTTTAGTACAAAAAGGAGGGAAAGCGTAACTGTTCAATAATTTTACACGTATCTAACAGTTTTAAATTTTTATTCTTCACTTACAGATTAATATGAGAGTACTTTATATAAATGACTCATAACTAACTAATAAATAAATGTTAATAAAATGGATGTCTGCAAAAGGAATAATTTAGACAACTGCTAAATTGTAACTCTGATGTAATTTTTTTTCTTGGTTTGTACTTCAGTTTTGAAGCAATTTTAAAAAGAATCTATTTAATTTTTACCTCTATTCTTTCATTTTAGCAAACTATTACGTGCATGAACTAAATTTGTACTTACATAAATATACACATACACATCAATACATTTACACATTACACTTCACAGTTTATACCAGTTCATCATTTTAAACCTTTAATCAAATGAAAGCCCCAAGTGATCACAAAGAATCGCATCAACTCTAGTTCTGTTTCCCCTTCTCTGTGATCACTGGGCTGTCATTGTTTGTTTGAACGCTCCTGTTTAATCACAGGAAAACGTCCTACCACAGGGACCGAAGACATTGCTGCACATAGAGGATTCTACACATTTACGAACTCACTCTTCAAACAAACCTGTTAAGCTGAGTCTCCGAGTGTGAGCAGCGACTGTGTAACTCTCCAAGTTCTTCGAATTAAACGTCCATGGAGATTGCAGTATTTATTAAAGGATAATTAATAAGCTATGTTATTTGAAGTTTATGTATTCGGAAAACTCAGAGCAACCACAGTAATTGTTTAGAACTTAGACCAACAAAAGAGATTTTTTTTTTTTTTTTCCGTAGAGAAGTATTTTATCACTGACTGATGCAAAGAAACAGATTTTAGCTGGTTTTGTTAATGGTTTTTTTAATTTTCTGCAGACAATATCTCCCCTTATTGCCTGATTCTAAGGCCCTTGGGTGTCAGAAATGGTTTGGCTTGCACAATCTAAAGGTTGGTAGTTCGAAGCCACGCAGTGGTGCCCTGGGAGAAAGATCTAGTGATCTGCTTCTGTAAAGCTTACAGCCCAGAAAACCCTATGGAGGAGTTCCACTCTGTCACATGGGGTCGTGAAGACTCCCACCACTCAGTTCTTGCTATCTTGCCAGTTCCAAGTAGAATTTCATTTGCCCAGATGAAGAGACTGAGGTCAGGAAGGACCTGTGACTTCCACAGGCTTGTGATGCACTAGTGGAAGGAAACTGGGGCAAGGGCCTCCAGGGCTCTGTTGTCGGCTATCGATGTGCTGGGGAGGCACAAAACGGCTTGCCTTTGGACTGCAGCATGTCCCATTAATGTGGAACCAGGGATAATAGAAAGAGGGAAGTTGGGCCAAGGGCTGTGGAGAAGTGGACAGCTCAGCTTCCACCTAAGGACAGAGCCACTACTTGGCTTCAACCGACAGCTATCATGCAAGAATGCAGTCAGTGATGCCAGAGAATCCCAGCATCCCCCACTCTCTTCTCTAATGTGAAATCTCTTAATTTTTATATTTTGGCAATGAATTCAAATAGGAAGGAAGGGAGGGAGGGATGGAGGGAGGCAGGCAGAGAGAGAGGAATGGAGGGAGGGAGGGAGAGAGAAAAGAAGGAAGGAGAGAAGGAAGGAGGGAAGGAAGGAGGGAAGGAAAGGTGGAAGGAAGGAGGGAGGGAAGGAAGGAAGGAAATACCCTTTGCCACCGAGTCGATTCCAACCCGAGGAAGGAAGAGAGGGAGAGAAAGGGAGGAAAGAAAGAGAGAAAAGGAGAAATTATAAAAACCAATGCATCTGCATGCTGGACCCGGCCAGGCATCGCCAGTTTACCTTCTCTACTCTGATGAGCAGCTGTTCTATTCAGCAAATGGAATTTTCATTCCCTTACACCCACATCAAAGCGGTCCAGGTCTGCCCTTCTCAGAGCAGTTTACTTTTTCTTTACTTGTAGAGAAGCCTTCTGGGGTAGTAGGGAGGGCAGAAGACTGTGTACCCCTCCCCTGTCAATATTTTAAGCTCCTTCAGGCCACTGCTGCCCCTTTAGCTCCATGCCAAGCCTCCTTCCTGTCCAAGAAAAAGCCGGCACTGTGCCCTCCGTGGGAGGCATTCTGCTTCCACATCGGGACTCCTGCTTTCCACTGGGGACTACAGACTGAACTCACTCACACTGAGGCAGAGCGCGGGGAGCTAAGAGCCCAGTTCGAGGGGCTAATCTGGGCTGCCAACTGCAATTTCCCCCTGTAACCTGTCAGAAGCAAACAAGGCCATGCACAGCTTGGGTAACATGTTCACCACATGCTGTTTGGAAATAATCCTGTTTCACAGGGAAAACCTTCAAAAGACTTTTCTTTGTTTAGAGCTAGTGATAAAGACACACTAAGTCCTGGAGCCCAGAGGCTGTCAGGGTCTTACATCCTGCCAGTTCCTCCTTATCTCCTGGACACGAGCGGAACACGAACTACAGCTAAATGCTAAATCTACTGGACAGATGTCAACATCTGTCTGTCACAAGAGGGAGGGCTTCCCTGCCAATTGGGCTACTTTCTGGTTTAAGGAAACAGTGAAAACTTGACAGTGAGTATTAGAATTGGGCTGCACCTGTTTTGGTTTCTCTGCTTTTACCTAGTGTCTTAGAAGTGAAGTGCAGAAGGATAGATATTGACAAGTTGAAATTTGCTTTAAAAAATCACACACGCATGAACCAGTAAAAACCAGTTGCTGTCGAGTCGACTCTGATTCGTGGTGACCCCATGTGTGTCAGAGTAGAACTGTGCTCCATAGGGTTTCAGTGGCTGATTTTTGGCTCCTCTGGGTGATCTAAAACCACCAACCTTTTGGTCAGCAGCCGAACTGTTTGCACTACCCAGGGATTTCAACACTCACACACACATTCACACAAGCACACACGTGTGCACAGAAAAAGACAAGGTGAATGAACACCCAAATGTTTATAATCGTTATTTTCAAACGGTGGAATAACAGGAGACTTCTTTTTATTTTTGCTTAACTCTATTTTCTAATTTTCTAAATGTTTTAGGGTGGAAATTTATTGGTTTGGTCGTAAGAAAATAATCAATAAATAAAAAGTATGAACAAAGAAACCAACATGGCAGTGGAGTAGATGGATTCCCCCTGAGAATATTCAGATCCCCATTAATCCTAGTTAGCCTTAACTCCTGAGAAGTGGAGCTGTAGCTTCCAGAATCACATGACCTTACTCTCCCTCAGAAACTCTGGTGGTGCAGTGGTTAAGAGCTACGGCTGCTAACTAAAAGGTCGGCAGTTTGAATCTGCCAGCTGCTCCTTGGAAACCCTATGGGGCAGTTCTACTCTGTCCTATAGGGTCGCCATGAGTCGGAATGACTCAACGGCAACGGGTACTCTCCCTCAGTCTCAGGTCAGGTAGCAAGAGGTGTGGCCCACAATGTAGTCCACCACAGAACCCTGGTTCTCATTGGTAAGGGCGAGAAGCCTGGGAATCATACCTGTGCCAGGCACTCTCCATGTTGCACTTCACTCAGCATATATTCTAATTGTTTACATGTGTGTAAAAGCTATTGGGATTAATAAATTATAAGCTCATTTTAAAGTGTTACTATCTGTATTCTTTTCCTAGGGCTACCACAAAAAGTTACCACAAACTGGGTAGCATAAAACAACAGAAATTTATTCTCTCACAATTCTGGAGGCCGGAAGCCCAAACTCAAGGTGCCGTCAGAGCCATGTTCCCTCTGAAGCTCTAGGGAAGAATCTTTCCTTAACTCTTCCACCTTCTGGTGGTCCCAGACATTCCTTGGCTTGTAGCAGCATCCCTCCTATGTCTGCCCCTGTCTTCACACTGGCTTCTTCTCTGCGTGTCTCTCTCTGTGTCCTCGCCTCTTCTTCTAAGGAAACCATACATTGGAGTTAGGGCTGGCCCTAAGTCCGGGATGATTTCATCTCGGGATCCTTAACTAACTACCTACGCAAAGACCCTCTTTCCAAATAAGGTCACATTCTGAAATTCTAGGTAGATATGAGTTTTGAAGGGGCGCTATTCAACCACTACTGTTTGATTATATATTTTATCCATCAGTGGCTACTAAAAGTAGAACTACTGTCATGCGGGAATCTGTGAAATATTTGATGATAAAAAGATTTCATGTACTCAGAAAGGTTGGAAACCACTGTACGATATTTTTTTTTCTCTTCCGGAGCAGTTTGTGAGATGAGAGGCTTTCTCTACAAAGTTCTCAGTAACAATGGTAATAATTACTGTGATGCAAAAGAAGATGGAAGGAACACACAGAGTCACTACACCAAAAAGAAATGGTGGACGTTCAGCCATTTCAGGAGGTACCATATGAACAGGAACCGATGCTACTAAAGGAAAAAGTCCAAGCTGCACTGAGGGCATTGGTGAAAAACCAGGCTCCAGGTATTCAGGGAATACTAATTGAGACATTTCAACAAATGGATGCAGTGCTGGAAGTGATCACTCATCTATCTATGCTGATAAATTTGGAAGACAGCTACCTGGCCAACTGACTGGAAGATATCCATATTTATGCCTATTCCAAACAAAGGTGATCCAGCCGAATGTGGAAATTATCAAACAATATCATTAATATCACACCCAAGTAAAATTTTACTGAAGATCATTCAAAAGTGGTTGCAGCAGTATATTGATAGGGAACTGCCAAAAATTCAAGCCGGATTTAGAAGAGGAGTGGAACCAGGGATACATCATTGTTGATGTCAGATGGATCCTGGCTGACAGAGAATACCAGAAAGATGTTTACTTGTGTTTTATTGACTATACAAAGGCATTCAACTGCATGGATCATAACAGATTATGGATAACATTTTGAAGAATCGAAATTCCAGAACACTTAATTGTGCTCATGCGGAACCTGTACATAGATCAAGAGGCAGTCGTTCAAACAGAACAAGGGGATACTTCGTGGTTTAAAGTCAGAAAGGGTATGTGTAAGGGTTGTATCCTCTCACCATACTTACTCAATCTGTATGCTGAGCAAATAACCCCAGAATCTGAACTACATGAAGAAGAATGGGGAATCAGGATTGGAGGAAGATTCATTAACAACCTGTGTTATGCAGATGACACAACCTTGCTTACTGAAAGTGAAGAGGACTTGAAACACTTACTAGTGAAGATCAAAGACCACAGCCTTCAGTATGGATTACACCTCAACATAAAGAAAACAAAAATCCTCACAACTGGACCTTTAAGCAACATCAAGATAAATGGAAAAAAGATTGAAGTTGCCAAGAATTTCATTTTACTTGGATCCACAATCAATGCCCACGGAAGCAGCAGTCAGGAAATCAAAAGACGCATTGCATTGGGAAAATCTGCTGCAAAAGGCTTCTTGAAAGTGTTGAAAAGCAAAGATGTCACCCTGAAGACTAAGGTGAGTCTGACCCAAGCCGTGGTGTTTTCAGTCACCTCCTATGCATGTGAACGCTGGACGATGAATAACGAAGGCCAGAGAAGAGTTGGTGCCTTTGAATTGTGGTATTGGTGAAGAATATTGACTATAACATGGACTGCCAAAATAACAAAGAAATCTGTCTTGGAAGAAGCACAACCAGAATTCTCCTTAGAAGCAAGGATGGCGAGACTTCATCGAACATAGTTTGGACATGTTATCAGGAGTGATCAGTCCCTGGAGAAGGACATCCTGCTTGGTGAAGTAGAGGGTCAGCGAAAAAAGAGGAAGACCCTCAATGAGATGGATTAACACAGGGGCTGCAACAATAGGCTCAGGTATAACAGAGATTGTGAGGATGGTGTAGTACCGGGCAGTGTTTCATTCTGTTGTACATAGGTCACTTTGAACTGGAACTGACTTAACGGCACCTAACAACGACAACATTGCGTTGCTATCACCTAACATACCCAGTGCTTCATATCCATTATTTTACATCATCTTCAACACAATCTCATGAGGAAATCATCCCATTTTTTAGATAGAGAAACTGAGGCTCAGAGAAGCTGAATAATTTTCCCCAAATCAGGTAGCTAGGAAATGGCAGAGGTGGGATGTGAATTTAGAGGTAAATGTTTCTAAGACTTAGGCCCTTGGGTGGTGTTGCTCTCTCAGGAACTCAGTGGAAGTGTGTCATAAAAAAAGAGCTCTCTTTAGCACTAAGTAAACCATCAGAGATCTACCCCCTGGAACCGTGTTGCCTTGGCTCCCCCACAGACTCTATTTCACTGAGGAACAAGTTGGAGGGGTGGCCTCCGTGAGGGACCCATTAATAGCTGTAGTAAACCCATTCCTTTTTAATATGCAGATATTGCGGAGAACATGGTTCACTATGTCTCTCTGTGTTCATTCTGTGAAGCTGGGGTGAGACATTCTTTTAGAGCTAAGTAAGAGGAAAAAGCTTGGCTTCCTCAGAATTACAGGTATATTTTCTCCTTAAGACAAAGGAATGGGGTGACTGTTTGCCTGCGTTTCCATTTTCTGTACTCTAATCTTCTGATTCAATCACAGCCATTATGGATTACTTTATGGTCGAATTTCTGTGATCCAGTCCTCACTCCCTACCCCTGGATCTGACCTACTTTTCCAATTTATATTTGTCCTGTCTTGATTTCTGTTTTAATATTTCATTTACTATTTTATTGCCCTGTGTGCTCCACATTATTTTAGTTAATCCTTGCAACCACATCACGACTTCTTCCCTCGAAGCCCTTCTGGCAAGGCCAAAACCACCTGCAGTGGAGAGATGGGAAGCAGCCTGGGCTCTGCTCTGCTCTGCTCTGCTCTGCTCTGCTCTGGGCATGTGACCCTTCTGCCCAGCAAGAGGGGAAAGCTGGTCATGCCTAAGGAAACACCCACGGCATTCCACAGCATTCCATGGCATTCCACCATGTGGCCAGAGCCCTCAGCCTGGAACACAAAGCCAGCCTGCTGTGAGCAGAGGTCAAAGGAAGTGACAAGACCCAGTAGACACTACCTGGTCAGCTGGGCAGGCACACTGGACCTGCACAAGGTACAGCCATCAAAGTCTGGGAACCATCAACTAGGGACTCTGCAGCATGGAAAACAGAAAACAATGCTCTGAGTGTTTCACTGCCCAGAGTCCATCTGTGTCTAATGAGGACCTAAGCCCAAGAGAGCCATCAGCGTGGACACTAGTTCAATGAACATTATTCTCATCAACTGGTCTCATCAGTGTTTACCTTTCCTAAAAGAGAAAATTGCGATTTTTCTTTCTCCAATAAGGACATCTTATTGTCATTAGTTGCCATCGAGTAGTTCCCTGACTCACAGTGACCCCATGCCCGACAGAATGAAGCAATGCCCAGGGGTGCACTAGCCGCATAATCAGCTGAGGGTAGGACCATTATGATCCACACGGTGAAGAAAATATGGCAGATTTTCAGAAGCAGATTTCCAGTCCATCTTAGCCTGGAAGCTCCACTGAAACCTGTTCAGCATCATAGCAACACAAAAGCCTCCACTGACAAATGGGTGGTAGCTGGGCATGAGGTGCATTAGTGGGAACTGAACCCAGGTCTCCAGCATGGAAGGCAAGAATTCTACCACTGACCCACCAATACAACTCACAAGATAGTAAAAAGTTCCTGGTATAGGGGAGAGGTGAGGGATGAATATGCGAAGCACAGCACATTTTAAGGGCAGTGAAACTATTCCGCATTATACTGTGAAGGTGGGTACATGATACTGTAAATTTGTCAAAACCCACAGAACTGCATAACACACAGAGTGAATCCTAATGTAAACGATGGACTTTAGTCAATAAGAACGCGTCAATATTGGCTCATCACTTCTACAAATGGACCACACTAATGCAAGATGCTAACAGTAGGGGAAATTTTGTTCAGGGGAGATAGAGGGTATATGGGAACTCAATGTACTTTCTGTGTAATTTTTCTATAAACCTAAACCGCTCTAAAAAGTAAACTGTATTACAAAAATATTTCTTGGTATTATATAGCATTTACAACTAGTGTCACCAAAGCCCCTAGCAGATTGTACTGAGTAATAATCTCTTTCACCCAAGCCAAGAGTGTCATACCATTCATTTGCATGGGCATGGCAAAACATTGTAATATGTCGTCTTTTATTCACTGGCTCAAAATTCACTTACAAGGCTAAATTTATGACACTGTTAGAATGCACATTGCTTCAGTCTTTGGTAGTCATAATTTTAGTGAAAATGTTCCGGAAATGGAAGCAGACATCCACTGGAACAGAATTTTGCAGGATGTGAGAAATAAGGAAATCAAATTAATTTGTATAATTTGGTTGTCCAGTTCAGGGGAAACGTGTAGCATCATTAAATTTTTGCTAAGAAAATATATTGATACTTGATCCCAAAATTAAAAGAGACTCTTGCAATAATTTAACCATAGATTTTAAGCGTAAGATGTGAGAACCCTTGAAATTAGATACAGGTGCTTATGTGCTTTGTCATGGGGAAAGAAGCCACATATTTCATCAGAATCTGAAAGGGGGTACCATTGATCTGGTGCTCAATGCCTTTACTTTCTGGAGGAAGATACTGATACCCAGAAAGGTGACTTCACAGTAAAGCAGTGGCAGAGTTTTTACTAAACTCAGGCCTCTTACTTTCCAAAGCAGTCTTTCAATAGCATCACTATTTTTAGGGAGAGTCTGAGGCCTCTGTGAAAGGTTAGGCTCACCTCCCTATCTGACACCGTCCAGTAAGAATCCAGATAAATCTGCCATCAGCTTGGGTTACAGAGAGAGGCCCTCAGAAGGCAAACCTGCTTGACCAAAATGGGCAGAACCTTGCAATCAAATTTGTCAGTCTGTGAGTCTTTAGGTCTAATTTCTCGGTCTCTTTAACACTTGGGGAATTCTTCAAAGAGGCAATGCATCAATTGTCCTCATGGGCATTTTTATTAAATTATAAACAGATGCACGTTCTCACACTGAAACCAATGTGAGAAAGCTGCTCTATACCACTTCCTTCTCTATGCAAAACTCTTTAATTATCGTGAACTGTGTTGAATTGTCTCACCTCCCTTTAGCATTGCGGTGTTCAGAAAACACCAGATGCAAAAAGCAAGAGCAATTACTACACCATCTCCAAAACAAATGATCCTGCATTTTAACATTGCTTCCCCCAGCCCTCGTCTAGGCTACATGGAGTCAAACTTGCTTTCCTCCTTCGTTTTATAAAATTACTGCATAGAAACCATCTTCTTCATTAAATCAGGAGCTTGGGTCTTCATTCACACTTGCTAGCCTGCACCATTCTCAAGTTCTCAGGGCGAAGGCCTCCCTAGACTCTCTTTCCAATACTCTCCTCTCAGCCAAGCTGACTTCTAAAATCTGATTGCCTCTAAACATATGTGGATCACCACACCATATTTTAAAATATTGTGATAACAATGGTACCCAACAGTACTAAAGTTTGTCATACCAAGCTATGAATCAAGAAATGTGCTGAGCACTTTCATAAAAATCTCAGTTAATCCTAACAGTTTATAAGGTAGTGATATTATTATTTATTCCCTTTTATATAGGAAGAAACCAAAGTTTAGAAATTCAAAGATCATAAGCTTGGAGCAGCAAAAAGGGAATTTGAACTAAACTTCAGAGTCCCTTCTCCTAACCACCCTACCACTATCCAATACAAATAAAAGGAAACATGAACTTTAGGATTAGAATTTTTATTCAGATGTGGTCTGAGTAAATGGGCCACCTAACTGAGAGAACAGACAAGCATAGATACTATAAATGAAGTAAAGCACAAACTTTTAGACAAAAGTTGTCTTGTCCAATTTTTTTTGTTCAGCTTTTCTTCACCAGAATGAATTTTGGCTGTTCAAAAACCAAAAGAAGTTTAACCTACTTGTGATCACATACAATCCTTATAACCTCCCTGCTACTCCTCCACATTGGATCCACCCTTAAATGAGGTTTATTTGCTATCTTGAAGAATATTCAAAACAATGTGTTTGGGGAGGCGGGGCCAAGATGGCAGAGTAGTCAGATGCTTCCGATGGACCCTCTTACAACAAAGACTCAAAAACACAAGTGAATCAATTATATATATGGCAATCTGGGAGCCCTGAACACAAAAGGCAGAGTTGAGCAACTGGACTGAGTGGCAGCAGGAGTGAGAGACGGTACAGAAGCAGCGAGGAGTTGCCAATCCCGACCTGGTGAGAGCCTGAGCCCCTCAGGCCTGACCATCTCAGAGGTGAGTGGTGAGGCAGACAGGCAGCGCCCCTTCGGAGGTGCATTTTCCACACCAGGAGAGACCCAGTGCCAGAGAGTCTACACGGACACCCAGAATCAGTGAAAAGCAGCCCTGGATAGGCAAAAGATAAGTACTTGCATATGGCTTACTGCGCTGATCAAAAACACCCCCATTAGGGAAAAATCTCTCCCATTTACTCTCCCCCCTCCCTGCTCTGCACTAGGTCCTGGACCAGCTTCAGCAACTGCCAAGTCCCCTGGGCCAGAAGTAGGACCCATCACACACCCAGAGCCATTCTCCCTGCCTTAGAGAGTGAACAAATTAACAAACAGGGGAAAAAATAAACTGCCGACTCCCCTAAGCCAGGTACCCAGGGTAGGCACAGCTCCTTTGCCTAGGCACAGGCATAAGGGATCCATGGACTTTGAGTGCCTTTCCTCCTGCATAGACTTGCGTGGGCCCATTTCAACAGCGTAGTCCCTCATTACCGCAGTACAACAGGGTATATACCAGAAGTCTAACTTCAACTGTTTCAGCTGTGAAACTTCCCAGATACCATGAAAGATGATAAGATATCTATCCAAGATGCTCATCGAACCCCACATAAGGTAGATCCCGAAAGGAAGTCACCAAAACATATTATAATCAAACTTGCCAAAACTAAAGATGAAGAGAGAATTTTAAGAGCGGCTAGGGATAAACGAAAAGCCGCCTACAAAAGAGAGTAAAAAAAGAATAAGCTCGGACTACTCAGCAGAAACCATGCAGGCAAGAAGGCAATGGGATGACATGTATAAAGCCTAAAACGAAAAAAACTGCCAGCCAAGAATTATATATCCAGCAAAACTGTCTCTCCAATATGATGGTGAAATTAGGGCATTTCCAGATGAACAGAAGTTTAGGGAATTTGCAAAAACCAAACCAAAATTACAAGAAATACTAAAGGGAGTCCTCTGGTTAGACAATCAGTAACATCCGATAACAACCCAAGACTAGAACACAGGACAGAGCAACCAGATATCAACCCAGATAGGGAAGTCACAAAAGTAAATCAAAGCTAAAACACTGAAAATAGGGAAACAGATGTCAATATGTAAAAGATGACAACATTAAAAAAAAAGAGGCACTTAAAAAATGTAGAGAAGAATGTGTTTACTACATGTTCAGAAGATAGTTTCACAAGTATGTTTAGCATTGTTAGAATAAGCAACTCCACTCCCGAGTTGTCCATTGTGAATGGAAAACAAATTTTAACATTTAAGTTCTTACAAGGTTATTTAAAAGTCAGTCACATTGATCTGTAGAAATAATTCTTTTATTTTTAAATATGAGTCATATTATTTCAAAGTAATTAACTGCATTAAATACAATATAACATAAATTACATTCATCCTGTGTTGGGAAGTCAGTAAGCAGGGGTTGTTTTTAACTCTGATATTGCCTTTAATCTTACCCTCCCAGTACCTGGAATTAAGCTTTTGGTGTCTGTAGTGACTTCCATGCAAATGGAGTTGCATGTGTTAAGATCTAATTCTCTGGGGACTGGAAAGCTATGAGTTCCAGTTTTGTTAAATGGAGTCCAGACAATGTGGTTTGAGAAGAAACAAGTGTGAAATCTGACCTCCTTCCATGTTTCCTAAGAGTCTTGATGATTTTCTGTCCTTTAATTTCTACCAAGTGACAAAGGTGAAAAGACAATCTGCCAACCTAAAATGCATCCAAAATGTCTATCAAGAGACCTAAATAGAATATCTCCCTTGGCACACAGAACTAACATCACAGCCAAAGAAAGTGGGATCATGACCTGGTCAAGGCAGGCAGGGAACATGGGGCGGGCCTAAGGTGAGACTGCCCTCCTGGAGGCTTAGGAGACTTGGCAGACCTTTTCTATGTTTGTCTGCTCTCTCGATTTGGAAGCTAGTGGTTACCATATTGGACAGTGCAGATATAGAACATTTCTGTCATCACAAAAGTTCTATTGGACAGTGCTGGTCTAAACTACTGTATATATACATATACACACACATATATATACACATACATATATACACATATAAATACACGTAAATCTCCGGAATCCTCTGATCCTTGATGATGCTGTTTCCAGACTGAAAATCCCTAATCAAGTTTTCAATCAGTTAAAAGAATTAAAGACAAATAGGATTTGTTCTTCCTCTGCACCCAGCCTAGATGCATTTCAGGAAATAAGGGGAAAAAATGCTTTACTCCTTTTATACACGCAAATTACTTTTTGTATGGAAAAATGTAAAGAAACTCCCATACACCACATAATACTCAAGCATGCAACCATACAAAACTTTGGCTAGCAAATCTTTTCTTTCTAAGTGATGTAAATTTACAAGTATAAATTAGCTTGAGGAGGCAAATCTTAAAAATTTGATTTCAGAACTTCCAGGCAACATGGTGCTATAGTCAGAAGCACCATGCCATCCCTCTGCAGCAAAGATCAGAAAAAGTAAGTCAAACAGAGTCACACGTCAATCTTGAAACCCTAAGCATCAAATGAAGAGACAAAGAACTCAACCAAGCACCGAATGGAATAGAAACTGACCGAGAACAGAGAGCGAGGAGAGATACATGCAGAGGTCCCCTATCAGCTACTGTAGCACGGATCCACCATCTTGGACTCCTATTGGAGATCAGCAAACAGGGGGTACGAGAAAGCAGCTTTGTGGAGCTTCCAGCAGGAGACAGACAACTGGTCACCAGTGATACACGCTTTCCCACTCCCACCCTTCTTCACCCCCATTCAGTCTCCTCTGCTTCCTGCAGCCACAGTCTCTCGGCCTGGAAGCACAAGCTTCACCCCGGTGTTGCTTGGATTCCACCCGCCCACACTGGCCAGCTCCCTCAGCATCTTTTGTTGGCTGTTGGTGTCGCTTTTTTCTGTTTCTTTAGATTCCTTCCTTACATCTCACCACCTCCCCCTCCTTTCTCTCAAATACTGGCTCCAGGTGCCATCTTCGCTTCTTCCTGAAAGGCTGTGAAACACCGCTCGACTGTGAAACTGCTTCCCGGCCAATGCCGCCATGCTGATGGGACCTCCGGGGCTTTTTTGTTTGTTTGTTTGCTCTGATTTGTTCTGATTTGTTTGTTAGTTTTCTTTTTCTTTTCTTGGCTTGGAAGCCCCTTCTAGCCAGGCAGTACCGTGGGGCTTGGAAGCTACTCCCTTACTCTGTGCAGATGCATGGGGACATCCCTGGGGGCATTTCTTTTTTCTTGTTATTTTTTTTTGGTTTTGTTTTTTTCTTTGTTTCTTTTGTTTTCTTCTCTCTCTTATTCCCTTTTTATCTTTCTTCATTTCCAGTTTCTCGATTTATTCATTTTTTTCTTTTAGTCTTTTTTTTTCATTTTTGTTTTTCCTCATTTCTCAGTCTCTCGTCTCTCCACTCCAACAGCAAGCTCCCTTAGCACTCTTTTGTTTGTGTGTATTTTTTTTTTTTTTGCTCCTGTTCCTATCTCCTCTTTCTCTTCTTTCCCATATCCATCTTAGCTTCACACATCACAATCTACCCCCTCCTTCCTGCCTACCTGCACCGTGCACTGAACATCACACTCCCAAGCAGCACAGGCATGGCCTACTGGAACCTGCCCTGCACTGATTCCCAGTCCACACTGTCAGCCCTGGTGTGTGCCACAAACAACCCATCCCAGCAACTCCCCTTCAGCTGGACCTGCCCTGCTGTACCATATCTGAGTGACTGACCCTGCCCACTGGAGAAGGAGGTGAAAAGTATCATGCCCACAGATGAGCAAACAACAAAGAATGCACAGCCCGCCTGCTCAAACATAAACAAATAAAACAAAAAAGCAGGACGAATCAAACAAATCTACAATCAATAAATGAGGAAAATAACCACTGAACACCCCGAAGACAGCAGACAATATCAAAACACTTACAAAAACAGGACAGGATGGTTCCAGTAGGCATCCAAAATAAAACACCAGATGACTTTCCAGTAGAAGAAAAGGCACTAGACCTAACTGATATGGAATTCATATCTCTAATATTCAGGATTATCCAGGAGTTGAAACAAAAAGCAGACAAAAATGAGGAAAAAATAGACAAATTCATGGAAAATATAGACAAAAAAATAGAAGAATTAAAGAAAATAATACAGGAACACAGTGCTAAAATAAATTCACAACTAGAAATTATACAAATACAACAATTAGAAATCCAGAGGATAAACAACAAGATTTCAGAAATGGACAGTGTCATAGAAGGGCTGAGGAGCAGGTCTGAAACGATGGAAGATAGGATCAGAGAAATTGAAGACAAACACTTGGATACAGCTCTGTTTGAGAAAAAAATCAGAAAAAAGAACGAAGAAAAATTAAGAAACCCGGAGAATTATGTAGGATACAATCAAAAGCAAAAATATGTGAGTGATCAGAGTTCCAGAACAGGAGAAGAAAACAGAAAACACAGAGAGGATCATTGAAGAATTGCTGACAGAAAAATTCCCCAATATCATGAAAGATAAAAAGCTGACCATCCAAGAAGCTCAACTAACCCCATATAGGATAGACACCAAAAGAAAATCACCAAGGCATATCATAATCACACTCACTAAAACCAAAGACAAACAAAGAAT
>NW_004443975.1:13727152-13825275 GCF_000243295.1 Trichechus manatus latirostris | reverse complement strand
CAGATGAATGGATAAACAAACTATGGTGCATACACACAATGGAGTATTATCCAATGATAAAGAACAATGATGAATCTGTGAAGTATCTCATAACACGGATGAAAGTGGAGGACATCATGCTGAGTGAAATAAGTCAATCACAAAAGGACAAATATTGTAAGAGACCTCTACCGTAAAAACTCATGTAAAAGTTTACACACAAAAAGAAACAATCTTTGTTGGTTACAACGGATGGGAGGGGTGGGGGGAAACTAAAAAGACAATAGATAAGTGGTAACTTGGGTGAATGGTAAGATAGTACACAATACTGGGGAAGCCAGCACAACTTGTACAAGGAAAGGTCATGGAAGCTCCGTAGACACTGCCAAACTCCCTGAGGGACTGAACTGCTGGGTGGAGGGCTGTGGGACCATGGTCTAGGGGAACATCTAGCTCAATTGGCATAACACAGTTTATAAAGACAGCATTCTATATTCTAGCTTGGTGAGTAGCGTCTGGGGTCTTAAAAGTCTGTAAGCAGCCATCTAAGATACTCCACTGGTCTCACCCCTTCAGGAGCAAGGGAGAATAAAGAGAACAAATACAAAGAAAAGATTAGTCCAAAGGACTAATGGACCACAGCTACCATGGCCTCCACCAGACTGAGTCCAGTACAGCTAGATGGTGCCCGGCTACCACCATTGACTGCTCTGACAGGGATCACAATAGAAGGTCCCAGACAGAGCTGGAAAAGGATGTAGAACAAAATTCTAACTCACACACACAGACACAAAAAGACCAGATTTACTGGCCTGAAAGACTGGAGAAACCCCAAGAGTATGGCCTCCAGACACTCTTTTAACTCAGTACTGAAGTCACTCCTGAGGTTTGCCCTTCAGCCAAAGATTAGACAGGCCCATACAACAATCAATAATACATGTAGCTCAACCATGTATACAAGAGTAAATGAGCACACCAGCCCAGGGGCAAGGACCCAGGACGAGAAGGCAAGAGGGAACAGGAAAGCTGGACAAACAGAAATGGGGAACCCAAGGTTGAGAAGGGGAGAGTGTTGACACGTCACGGGATTGTCAACCAATGTCACAAAACAATATGTGTATTAATTGTTTAATGAGAAACTAATTTGCTCTGTAAATTTTCATCTAAAGCACAATAATAATAAATAAAAAAAAAGACTGCACTGAAAAAAACATTTTATTTCAACCACTCCAAGAGGACAATGGAGCATTGGTTAAGATGCTGCTAACCAAAAAATCAACAGTTCAAATCCACCAGCCGCTCCTTGGAAACCCTATGGGGCAGTTGTACTCTGCCCTATAGGGTGACTATGAGTCTCAATTGACTCGACAGCAACGGGTTTTTAATAGGACGATTAACAACAACAAAAAAAAACTGCTGTGCTAATTGCTACCACTGATGCAGGTTCCTGTGGGGCCTCTACTGGGCTGCTGAGACAAATTTGAATTCAAAATGTACTGAAAAATATTGTTTTAGAACTGCTTCATGTATGTGTATGTGTTTGTGTGTGTGTGTATGTGTGTGTGTAAGAGTTCACACCTGTTTACCAAAATTCAGACTTTTTCCAAGCAGATTGATCTGTCCCTAGGCCAAATCAGGACTTCAATGGGAGTCAAGTTACATCATTTTATTCTATACTTATTACCTTCCTCCAGAAGGGAGAAGTCCATACCCAAGGCAGATTCTCCCAAAGAAGGTCTGTAGGCAGGGCAGCCTTCCTTCAGCAGGGGTCTGCTCCTGAACCTCTGCTCTGGGCTATTCAATGACCGTAGGGCAAGCTGCAGTCAGAAACTATGTCCATCTGTGAATGTAGCAACTCTCATAAGCTTACGATTGGGCTCTTTGAGCCAAGGAAAGACCCAACAGGCCCATCACATCCTGGATGAAGGCACAGTTTTTAAGTAAGGTGTGGTAGTCTTGGGGCTATTCGGAAAAGATGTTTTCAGCTCTCTGTCTTCCAGGCACGTGGATTGCACCTCTGGTCCCCTTGTGATTTGGTGGGACCATGTGACCACTTCCAACCAATGAGCTGTGAACAGAAGTGTCATGTGACACTCTAAGCCAGAGCACTTCATTGGTGGAGGGAGACCCTTCAATAGTAATCTTTTGGTTGGTGAATTTTCTGCCAGCCTGGGTCCTGGGAGGAGAATAAAGCAGGACAAAATACCTATCTCAATTGCAGTAGCCACACAATATGAGTTAGAAATAAACTTTTGTTGTTTTAAGACATTGTTTTTTCAAGTGGTTACCAGCGCATAATCCAGCCCAACCCTACTGATACATGAGATAAATAATATACAGGGTGAGGGGTCCAGAGGGAGCCTGTTTCTAAAGTGAGATTGTTGCGAAGTGTGTTCCTACCTAGCCAATGATTGTGACATCTCCATTGCTTAGCAAATGTCATTAGGCCAGTATAGAGGAGGATATTGAGAAGGTGAATACTTTTGCCCTGTAGGAGCTAGTAATCTAGTGTGGAGAGAGAAGTCTAAAATAAATTCTATTTTAATGGATGAGTCCTAATTTACCCCTATAAACAAAATGTTGCAACAGCTCAGAATAGCTCAGTTTAGAAAACTCAGAAAGGCTACTATTACAGATTCCATTCCCCTGAGAGGCAGACTCTGAAGCAGAGATCTGCATGCAGGAAGTTTGCTGGGGAATGTTCTCAGGATCAATACCGGTGGGGGAATGAAGGAGGTAGGATTTGGAAGAAGGAAAATTTGGACTATGATGCAGCCACAACAAAGGTCTCAGCTGACCCTCTGGGAAGTGATGGAACTGGAATAACCCAGTTGTTCTTAATTGGGTCAAGGGGACCAAGCCTCTATAGCCCAGAATCAACCAGTCATAGGATTTGGCTATCCCCAGAAAAAGGGTGTGACCTTAGGCATGGAGCTATCTTTAGCCAAAATCATCCACCAGGAGGAGGGCTCTGTTGCCAGCTATCTGCCATCAATGTGCCCTTATGCTGGTGGAATAAATGTGGCTGTACTTACAGAGGGAGGGGAGACCTGGGCAGCATACCACAGCATCCACTACAAAGAGAAGTTTAAAGAATGATGAGTAGAGCATACCAGAAAGAGGAAGCATCATAAGCAAAGACAAAGAGGTGGGAAAGTATATGGCATGTTCACAGCATTTGGGGTGATCCAGTGTGACTAGAGAAAGAATACATGTTGAGGAATAGCAGAAAAGGAGCCTGGTAACACAGACTGGGATCACTTCGTGATGGTACTCAGTGCTGTTGAGAGATTCGAGTTGTCTTGTTGGCAACACGGGGACCCATAGGAAAGAGACTGGTTAGTTGTGTTTTATAAGGTATGTAGAATGCTTTGAATAAGGGAAAACTCTTGAATGTCTGAGGAACTAGTCTTGCAAACGAGACAGAGAGAGAAGATGGTTAAATATTGATTGGGTATTGAACATGTTGAGTATGTGGTAATGGTAGGGCATCAAAATGGAAAGACCCAAAGGGAAATTTCAGACCCAGGAGGAGTTCAGAGAGGACAGGTCTGGAGACATAGATTTGGCCCAACACTGGGGATAATAATGGAAGCTAGGGAGGGGTAAATGAATTCTGAAATGATGAGAACAGAAAGGCTGAGCCAACAGAGACCAGAGCCTCAGAACAATATCACTATTAGAAGAAAAGGAGTGGAAGAGAACCCAGTGAAGAATGTGCTACCAGAATAGTCAAAGAGGAAGATGAAGGTGCCGCCTATTATAAAGTCACAGCAGCCAAGGGAGGAAAAAGATAAAGAATATGGATGTAGTACATCATGAAGAGAGTTCATGAAGATGAAGCCTGAAACAGCCCTTTGGGTTCTGCCAATAGGATGTCATCCCATAGGCCTTTCAGTAGGATAAAGAACAGGGTTAAGAATCAAGTGAGCAGTGAGGAAGGGTTAGCATGGTCTTCCCCTATTTTTTACATCATGGCACACATGGGATATGATTTTTGTATGGCACCCTGGACAGATGTGATGTGACAAACCCAAGGACCCACTGGCCACTTTAAGGGCTACAAGCATCACTATCTGCCCAGTGATACCCTGACTAGGAAAACCCTAGCGTGCCCAGGCACAACAGGTAGGGAGCTTTACACCAAGCATACATGAGACCATTCATTTTAGAAGACTGGCTGTGGGAGAAAGAAGATCAAAGGATTGATAGGTAGGGGGGCAGCAAGGCTAAATGAAAAAAATTTATCTTTTTTTTCACCCCAGATTAAGAAGACCGAACCTTAAGTTCTCACTTCTCACTAGGAGCAGAGTTGTGGCCCAGAGCTGCTCTTTCTCCCTGTCTAGCTTGCCTTGAATCTCCTCTTCACACCTGACTTAGCCTACTTCACAGATCCTTCCTACCAAACCAGTTGAGATCAAGTCCATTTAGACTCCTTGTGACCCCATGTGTGTCAGACTAGAGCTGTGCTCCAGGAGGTTTTAATGGTTGATTTTTCAAAAGCAGATTAAGGAGACCAGGGTTTTCTTCTGAGGTGCCGCTGGGTGGACTCACACCTCCAGCCTTTCAGTTAGCAGCCAAACACTTAACTGCATCACACAGGGTGGCCCTTTTTGTCAACAGAAGAAGCCAATATAGAGAGCAAACCACTGGAAGGCAAAGAACTAACTGACGGAGCAAAACTTACCCGGGGTGAAGGAAGGTCAAGGGCACTGGTGTAGTGGCCATCCTAAAGAGAGTCCGATAACCTTTTCTAGAAGACCAGATGAAAATATGAAAGCATTGATGAGGCATTAAGAAATGCATTAATGCAGCAGTGAAATGAAAATTGGGTGTTACAAATAATTTGTTGTGAAAGAGGGAGTGTTGGAATGTGAAACTTAAGATACAGGGAAAATACATTCGTGAAGCACATTGTACGTTGAGCCGAAGTATCTGGATCCCGTGAGCACGAGGCAGAGTCCCAGAGGGGCTGTGGGAAGGATCTGTGAGCTAGGTTAAGCCAGGTGTGGAGAGGAGATTCAAGGCAAGCTAGACAGAGAGAAAGGCGGCTCTGGGGCCCAACTCTCCTCCTAGTGAGAAGTGAGAACCTAAGACGTTTGTGGTGGGAGGGGAGGAACCAGAATGGATTAGGAAGATATTTGGGACAGGAAGTAGATATAAAATTGAGTTGGACCATGAAGTGAGCATATTGACCCAGATAGCATGCATAGTATATTAAACTAACAATATACTACAGGAAAGGATATACTACCAAGGTTTAAACATATTTAACTATCGATAATTCTGAGAGATTCAGGGATTCTAAGGATCACAAAGAAACAGATCAAGACCCTATTGCTCAGTAGACAGGCGCTGTCTCTTGCATTCAGATGGTTCCTGTTCCTTCATTTTCATATCCTCATGGAGTTCTTACCTCTTCATATCTGACCATTACAGTTGGTACATTTCCCCTGAGTTGTCTTTCTTGACTAGAGGAAAGGCTGTACATTTGGTTCAGGTTTGTTTTTTTTTTACCAAGCAATGTTTTTCAGCAGGCAGTTACTTTATTAAAAGAAAAAAAAAAAGTGATGAGCTAAAATCTCATCAGATTTTTAAAGCAACTGGAAATAATCAATGTGCATTTACAACCCATTTCTAAATGTTCTTGGAGAACTGTGTTGTGAAATGTCCTGCTAATAGAAGAAGTGGTTTTGGAGAGATGCCTAATAACTTATCACAGACTGAATGAGCAGATGAATACGCTGTTGTTTGCGGGACCTTTGAAACAGTCAGCTGTCATCCTTAAGGAATAAGTGAGCAGAAGCAGAGACCAGAAACCTTGAACCTGCTCTGATCTTTAGATTTAAGTGGAAGCCGATTTGCAGGCACAGCCCTGCGTGCTGTGGCAGTGTGCTTGGCAGGGCTATTCACACTAATACTAAAGCAATGGCTACGTATTTCTATTTTCTTTCCTGCTCGAGATTGCTGAAACTTCCATCACAATACTTTGTCTCCTCTTCCAAGTTTTTAGCAGGGTAAATTCATTAAGAACCATGTTACTTCTATGAAACAGGGGTACTTGAGCCACCCTTGAAAGGTGGTGGAGTCCCTGGGTAACGCAAAAATTAACACACTTGGTGGCTAACCAAAAGGTTAAAGGTTCAAGTCCACTCAGATGCACCTTGGAAAAAAGGCCTGGAGATCTACTTCTGAAAAATCAAAGATTAAAAACCCTATGGAGTGCAGTTCTACTCTGACACATATGTGGAGTTGACTTGGCAGGAACTGGTTTTGCAAGACAGCAGGCATACCAGCTCACCACAGAAGTGTGAGAAGGCAGCCAGATTAAAAAAAGCTGCTGTTGCTCAATAGAACTTCCAGTTCTGCTAAGAAAGACAGGTTCCCTGTACCATCCAGGCTCCTACCACCCTCTGGAACCAGCCAGGCATTTACACAATGGCCTGAGTGTCCATGGGGGATTGAATGCTTGAAAATTACCCAGCACAGTTCCTGGCAAGGAGAAGGCTCTTAAAGTGTGTTTATTTCCTTGCCTCTCCCTACCATAAAAGAGGAATTAGGCATCAATAGCCAGGATCTGTCTCCCGAGAAAGGTTGTCACCTAAAGCTCCTTTGCTGTCGTTGCTAGTTGCAATCCAGTCAGCTCTAGCATATGGTGACCCACATACAACAGAACAAAACATTGCCTGGTCCTGCCCCACCATCACAATAGAAACAGTCGGCAAGCCGAAGTCCATTGCTGTGGCCACTGTGTATTCTGAGTGTCTTTCAACCTAGGGGGCTAATCTCCCAGCACTGCGTTGGACAATATTCTGTTGTAACCCTAGAGTTTTCACTGGCTAATTTCCAGAAGTAAATTGCTAGGCTTTCTCCTAGTCCATCTTAGTCTGGAAGCCCCACTGAAACCTGACTGCCATTGGTCACCCTGATGGTATTTGAAATACCAGTGGTAGAGCTTCCAGCATCACAGCAACACACAAGTCATCATAGTACAGCAAACTGGTCACAGGTGGTGGAAGGCTCCTTCCAAAACCCAACCAAACCCATTGCCACTGAGGCAATTCTGACTCGTAGCGACCCTATAGGACAGAGTAGAACTGCCCGTATGGTTTCCTAGGATGTAATCTTTATGGAAGAAGACTGCCATGTCTTTCTCTCATGGAGTGGCCTGTGGGTTTGAACTGCTGACCTTTCGGTTAGCAGCTGAGTGCTTAACCACTGCACCATCAGGGCTCCTTCGAAGGCTCCTTGCTACCCTTCTTACCACCAAGAGCCCGAGAGAGACCTGTTCTAATCATACTCCACTGGATTAGCAACAACGAGACCTCACCCACTTCTCAAAGTTGATCATAATGGTTGTTATGCGTTGAATTGTGTCCCCCAAAAAGGACATGTGGATGTCCTATACTTGCAAATTGGAAATAGGGTTTTCTGTTATGTTAATGAGGTCATACCAGAAAAAGAGCAGAACAGACACTGTCACATACGTGAGTAAGACAGACAGCAGATGAGAATCCATCTACAAGCAAAGGAAGGCCAAGGATTACCGACAGACACCAGAAATTCGAGAGAGGCCCGCAGAAGGAATCACACGGCTGAGACCATGACTTGGACTTTTAGCCTCCAGAGACGGGAGAAAATAAATTCCTGGTCTTTAAAGCTACCCACTGGTAGTATTTTTTCATTATAGCAGCAACAGGTAACTAAGATCGTAGTTACATTCATCATCATACAAAGCATTTTTTTTTAATTCTTTTATATCTGTAGTTGTGATTTTTATTGATTTCAAGCCTTATCCCTGGAAATTTCGGGTTGGAATCTGAGAATATACATTTTATTTAAAAGCTCACTCAGTGAATCTGCATCAAAGCCAGGTTCAAGATCTCTGGGCTTATGTTTAAGTTACCCATTTCTAAAAAATAAAATAAAATAACCCATTGCCGTTGAGTCAATTCCGACTCATAGCGACCCTAGAGGACAGAGTAGAACTGCCCCCACAGGATTTCCAAGGAGCGGCTGGTGGATTCGAACTGCTGACTTTTTGGTTAGCAGCCGAGCTCTTCACCACTGCGCCACATATCTTGATTTCTCACTTTCCTAAATGTCTTAAATTTTGCCAAGCATTTTCACACATGTTGTCCTATTTGAGCCTCACCAATATTCTTTGAGATACTGAGCAGAAAATAATTTTCCCATTTTATAGACGAGGGAAAGGAAATGAGAGAGTTAAAATGCTTTGCCCAGATTCACAGAACCAGGACTAGAGCTTCTGTAGCCATGTCCGGCTTCCTTCTGGCCTATCAGGCTGGAGTGGAGAGGAAGAAAGAGGGAAAAGTGTCCCACTTCTTTTAATAATACAGTTCTGCAGCCTCTCTTCTCTGTACCCATTGCTCCCTCTTCCTGCCACCTCTGCTTTCCCTTCTTCCTAGAACCCAACCAGGCTGGTAAATATTCCAGTTCCTTCTTTTCCACTCACCCAATTCAATATTTCTATTCTCCATTTCAAAGGATGTTTTGCAATAGGGCCTTCTGGGTCTTTTTATTAGGCTTTTCTAAAGCCTTTCTTTACATCTTTTTTTCTTTCATATTTTCTTATTAGATGAGAAATTCACTAAGGGGTGAATTCCAGGTCACCCAAAAGTTAGGAGGGAAAGGGGTCGTCTATGATCCTCCCCAAATCCCAGCCTACTATAAATCGATCGGATTATACCTGTAGTCAGATGAGCCCCCATCTCTTTAAGCAAAGGCTGGCTATGGGGTACCTAAAAGCCAGAAGAAAACAAGCCTAGTGCTATTGTCAGAAAGAAAAAATAATCATTTGGAAACAGAAATCAATTCCTTGCATCTATCGGAACGCCTGTTGATTTATAACCATAACATAATTTACTTCAACTAACTTAATTCCTGTTCCTTGTTCAATTCCCTTGCGTTTTTTAACTAATGTTTTAATTCTCTTTTGCACCCTCTGTGCCCTCAAATCAAAGCAAAATTTATCTTTCTTTCATTTGCCAAAGTCAGGCAAATTAAGAAGGGGAAAAATTTTAATAAAAGATAAAGAATTTTAAAGAAAACGTATTGTTTCATTTCAGTGAATAGGAACAGGGTACAAAGAAGCTTAATCATTATATTAAATCAAAGGAATGTAAATCACATTATTCATATTCATAAATTCTGACAACATGTGCTTTTGAAAAGCCTGGGATGGGAAGGCCTCTTGGTAGCAGAGGGGGAGGGAGGCACATTCTCTTGGAGTGAGTAAGCCTCTGTAGTCAGGATTAGAAGCCCCTTCCCTGTGTTCACTTCTTTTTTTTCTTACGAGGTAGCCATTTTATAACTTTAAATCCCAGACTGCCTCTCATACTCTTGGTATTCTATCCTCTCTTAAATCAGGAACTAAGAGATGATTAGACTCCTGAGCGTCGAGCTGGTCCACACTCATCTTGTAGTGGATTAAAACCTTGTGTCGTATATAAGGACTCCATTTCTCTCCATGAACCTTGAAAACATTATGCTGAGTGAAATTAGTCAATCACAAAAGACAAATATTGTAGGATTTGACTACTATGAAATACCTAGAATAGGCAAATGTATAGAGATCAGAGTTGAATAATGGTTACCAGGGGAGGGAAGGATTGGGGTGGGGGCCATGGATTGAATTGTGTCCCCCCAAAACAATCTGTCAGTTTGGCTAGGTCATGATTTCCAGTATTGTATGATTGTCTACCATTTTATCATCTGACGTGATTTCCCTGTGTGTTGTAAACTCTATCACTATGATGTAATAAGATGGATTAGCGGCAGTTATACGGATGAGGTCTATAAGATTAGGTAGTGTCTTAAGCCAATCCCTTTTGAGATATAAAAGACAGAAGCAAGCAGAGAGACATAGGAACCTCAGACCACCAAGAAAGCAGTGCCGGGAGCAGAGCACTTCCTTTGGACCTGAAGTTCCTGTGCAGAGAAGCTCCTAGACCAAGGGAAGAAGGGAAGACTGATGACACGGACCTTCCTCCAGAGCTGACAGAGAAAGCGTTCCCCTGAAGCCGACGCCCTGAATTTGGACTTGTAGCTTACTGGACTGTGAGAGAATAAACTTCTCTTTGTTAAAGCCATCCACTTGTGATATTTCTGTTATAGCAGCACTAGATAACCGAGATGGGGGAGTTATTGTTTAGGTAGCATTGAGTTTGTGTTTATGAGGATGGAAAATTTGGCAAGGGCTGCTGCTGATGGTTGCACAGCATGATTGATGTAATTGGTTTTATTGAATTGTACGCATGAAAAATCTCATATTGACAAATGTTGTGTTGGCTATATTTTTACAACAATTTTTTAAAAAATACCTGTTGTTGTAGGGGAAGAGCATCACAAAGTCTAGTGAAGCAAAAAGAAAGTTTTATTTGGCATATATTCAAAAAGGCAAAAGTGGGAAACTGACAACCGTTCTGCTAGAGCCATGTCTGGCCAAGTCCAAGGAAATAGCACAGAACAGACAAAAGTGGAAAAACGGACAAGCGTGCTGCCACAGCCATGTCTGCCTGAGTCCAAGGAACCCCTACAGACTAGGCAAGGATGGGAAACCAACAAGCATGCTGCCATAGCTGTGTCTGCCCGAATCCAAATACTGTTACAGAGTCATCAGTATATATTAACATGACAAATGGGCAAAACCATTGAAAGCTTTACCTGTTCACAGATTGGCTAGAAACTGTGATCCTACATTTTGAATCGCCTTTCTTAACAATCATTGGTACAGGTTTCAGTGAAGACAGTCAGGAGGGTCTTCACTGGTCCAACAAATTTCTATTCACTAAATGCTCATAGAGAAAGACAAGAGTGGAAAGTCTTTTGTGTTCTGTTTGATTGGCTTTATGTGAAAGTTTCCCTAAAAGATATTTTCCAAGATTATCTTAGCTATTGTCTTTATACCTCAGGGCCCAGTTGATGTGTCCTTGTGAGCCCAGCTCTAGCTGGGTCATGTTCTCTACGCTCCAGGAGAGGGAATAATAACTTCAATATTATTTCCTAAATCATTCATGTCATCTTGATCACCAAGCCGATAAACCATCTCGGCCACAATCCATTGTTCAGAGATTTTTTTTTTTTTTATGCCAGTTTATATTAGAATAATGACCACCCCTGAGTTAATAACAATAAGGATGAATTATATTTGGATGAAACATTATATAATTTTAAAATCTTCCCTAAGTATCATCTGGCTACACTGGCCCAACATGAGGCCATGTGTGCAGGGGTTAGAGAGTAGGCTCAAGAGCCACACTGCCTGGGTTCCAGCACCAGCTCTCTCCTTCTTTGCTGTGTGACCCCAGGCCAGTTATTTAACTTCTTTGTACTTCAGTTTTCTCACTTATAAATATGGGAACAATAATAGTACCTACCTCATTGAGTTATGTTTATAATTAAATGAGAAAATGTACATAAAGCTTTTAGCACAGGGCTCAATATCATGATTATTGATCACCCAATGCAGTAACCATGGTGGTTACTGTAATTCTCAATTTACTGATGTTAGCACCTCCAAGTCTTCCCCTGACTCATGGCAACCCCATGCACAACAGAACAAAACCATTACCCCATCCTGCACTAGCCCCATGATCAGTTGTGGATCAGACCATTATAATCCATAGGGTTTTCATTGGCTGATTTTCAGAAGTAGATCACCAGGCCTTTCTAATAGCAACACTCAAGCCTCCACTGACAGATGAGTGGTGGCTGCACATGAGGTGATTTGGCCAGAAATTGAACCCAGTTCTCCCTCATGGGATCTAACCCACGACTGCCCCCAATTCCCAATTTACAAATGAGGAAATAGGCCCAGTAAGATATTAGATTAAAGAGCTCTGGTGGTGGAATGGTTAAGCACTTGGCTGCTAACCCAAAGTTTGAAGGATCAAAGCCACCAGCATCTCCGCAGGAGAAAAGACCTGGTGATCTGTTCCCATAAAGAGTACAGCCAAGAAAACCCTATGGGGCAGTTCTATTCTGTCACATGGGGTAGCTATGAGTCTAAATCGACTTGAGGCACCCAACAGCAAACCACAACAAAGGTATTAGAGAACAAGCCAGAACTCATTCAGAGACACTGAGTTTCACACTCCAGGGGGCCGTTGTCACAGCATTGTCTATGTAAATGGTGCCCCCTGGAGTTAGGTGCAGCAGCCCTGTGGCTAGAAATGACATTTCTGTCTACTTATTTCACAGTAGTATTTCTGTAAACCATAGCTCTTCAATATATTGAAAAAGTTCACTACCAGCAATCAGTTTTATTCATGATTCCCAACCCCCAAAGTGACTATACTTACAATGTGTGTCATACGGCAGAATTGGTCACTGTCCTTGATAAATTTCTATGAGGCAAATCATTCCACTGACATAGAAGAAATTAGGTAGTCAGAAATAAAAACATATCCTTTTCGAATCCTGGAAAGGAAACTACCATTTACCTACTATCTAAGCATAGCTGGCTCTTTGCTAAAGGGAAAAGTAAGTGGTATTATGGAATGTGTCCACTACGAGTCGAGCAATAAGCTAGATACTGTACACACATTATCTCATGTGTTCCTCACATAATGTTATGTTAGGCACTGTTATTTTTAATTCTGTGCATAAGGAAACTGATGCCAGAGAGGTTAAATGACTTGCTCAAGGTCACAGAACTCTGAAGTGGCAGAGGTGGAATTTCAACTCCAAAATCCTTGCTCTTTCTGGGATGTAGTAATCCTGAAATCCCCTCGGATTATATCTGCTCGAGCACTGAACCTCTAGAGAAGCCACTTTTCTTATCAATCTCAATCTTCTGGACAATTTTGAGCAAGTTAAGAGTCCTCTCCAATTCGTTTTCTCACTGACAACATTGGGTCACAACTTATTTCTCTGAAATCCTCTGAGAAACTTGAAGAGCTGTGGGAAAAGCATGAGGTATATAAATGCACAGCAAGATAATTTTCTTGAAACAGCCACTAGATTCTGGGTGGCTGTATATCATCATCAAATTGCCTAAAAAGATAGATCCCACATGACCCTGAGCAAACACTTTGTAAAGTCGTGCATCTCTTAACGTCCATGATATGTTCTGTGAAATAGGACTTTATATGATTTGGTCAATAAGAAAGGTAGAAGGCAGAATAACCAAACCAGTAGGCGCTGAGTTGACTATAACTCATGGCAACCCCACATGTGTCAGAGTAGAACTGTGCTCCATAGGGTTTTCAATGGCTGATTTTTCAGAAGTTGGTCGCCAGACCTTTCTTCTGAGGAGCTGTTATACGGTAAACTTTTTATTTGTAAATAAGGAAAGTTCGTGTTAAAATAACTACAGAAAGTACTGTACAGTATATACAGAAGCCAGTAAACATAGGTGTTTATTATGACTACCAAGACATGTGTCTTACAGATTATATAAGTGCTGTACCATTATGCGCCTGGTAGCACCATCGCTTTGTATACAAGAGATATGAGATACACGTGCTGCGTGCAGGAAGCTGTTGTATTTGCTACATCCAGTTCTGAACTCTGTTATAACCCTATAGGACCACAGACATATACGTGGTCAGACATTGCCCAAATGGACGTTATTAGGTGCAAGACTGTAGTTAACTAATAGAAATATTTTATCTTCTCTGGTCTGGTCTGCCACGTGCTACTAATTCTAGATACTCATGAAACTTTGCAGTGAGTATAAATAGTTAACTTTAAATAATAAACATTCTCCTTTCCTCCAAAGGTTTCTTAATCAGTTTTTGTAAATGGCTTGAATATTAAAAGAGTTCACTCTCCAAACCACTCATGGTCTGAACAATGGGTACGATGTTAGACACCCATAACAAATCTGAAAAATGCAAACTCAAATCCATTAAAGCCTAGTTCAGTTATACTCAACCATTTGCAGCCTTGTAGAAATTGGAATAAGAATCAGGTTGTAATGAATCTTTGTGTACTGCCTACAAAGAGAAGTTCTGATAAGAAGAAAGGTCTTCAGAATTCATTGAATTCTCTCCATGCACGAACCACTGTGCTTGACATGTTGTTTTCATTATCTAATTAACTCTTTCAACCACACTTTGACCAGTTGCAGTGGAATCAATTCCAGCTTAGGGAATTCAGTCTTCTTATTTCTTTTTCTCCTTTTTCTTTTGTTCCCCAAACCAGGTATATAGTTTAACTTATCAATAAACATTAACGAGTACCTACAATTTAGTGGGCACTGTGGGGAACACATCAATATGAAGAACTCAGAGTCCCTGCCTTCAAAATGTGAACATCCCTTCACTCGACATTTATTGAGCATTAATTATTTTCGACAAGTTCAACTAAATAATACATGCCCTCTGTGACTCCCTGCCTGATCACCCCAGGCGGTCTTTGCCTCTATTGCTCTTCTGAATGCACACAGCATTGTATCCCTATCTTTGCTATGGCTCTTGTTACAGTCATCTCCATATGGCTGTCCGTGTAGATGTTTTCTCTTCCCTACTAGGTTATAAGCACCTTGCGGGCGGATTGCTGTGTAATTAACTTTGTAACTATGGAAGATAGTATTATTGTCCCTAATTATTCATTGTCTACCCTTCTATTTCTTCTTAGAAGCAATAGAATCAGAATGCTCCTTAGAAGTGAGGATGACAAGACTTTATCTTGCTTACTTTGGACACGTCATCAGGAAAAGCCAATTGCTAGAAAAGGACATCATATCTGGTAAAGCAGAAGGTCAATGAAAACTTTTTTTAAAAAATCTCAATGAGATGAATTGACACAGTGGTCACAACAAAGGACTCAAACTTACCAACAATCATGACAATGGTACAGGACCAGCAATGTTTCGTTCTGTTGTACATAAGGTCACCATGAGTCGGAGCTGACGCCATAGCAACTAATAACAACCCTTTGCTATGAGCAATTTGTCTGCAGATCATTGCCAGATGACTTGCAACGCCCCCTGCAAAGAGGAGAAATATATTTTCCCACTCCATTGATGGTGGGCTTGGCCAAATTATGTGCTTTAGCTAATGCAATATAAGCAAACATGATATATGCCACATCCAAATACAAGCTTTAAGAGCTGTTGCGCATTTTTTGCCAGCTCCCTTGCTCATTCTTTCTGTCAAAAGAATGCCAGTTAAGTAAAGCCTGATCCTTTGACCTGGATCCTGGAACGAGGAGGTCAACGGAGCAGAGACACAGCAGCCAACCTGCTGCTGCTGACATGCAACAGAAGTGAGAAATAAATGTTTGTTAGTATAAAGCCACTGGGATTTGGGGGCTGTTATTACAGTAAAACTGACTAATCAAGTACCAACATGGGGCCTAGCCCAAGGCCTCACCCAAGGAAGAACTTCAAGAACTATTTATTTAATAAAATGTAAGCAAATTACAAGCTATTTATTAAAGGTTCATATGAGCCACTATCATTGCAACACTTTGGTAGTCTAGATAGAATAATAGGATTGGCAGTTAGACGAAGTCCAGATGAGGAATTAAGCAACTCTAAGACTCAGGTTATGAAACAATTTAGTGGCAAGTTAGGACTAGAATTCAAGTTTCTTGATTTATACTCCACTGTTTTGTTATTTTCTATTTCTATTTTGTCAATTATTTCCATAGTCCCACTTACCAAAAAAAAAAAAATGTTAAATATCCCTTATGCAGGATTGCATTTAGGTGTTTCACATAACGGGTGGGGAGGGTTGCCAGTAATTAAACTGGAAGAATTAACAAGATGGTATCTGTAAATGCCAGGTCCCAGGAATAGGAATTGGGGAAGTCAGATACTGTGCAACCTGCTTCATATTTCAATACATGGGGATGGAATATGGTACCCTCATAAGTAGAAAATGATAGTATATTTTGAAATCCAATTTAGGAAGAATAATGACTATGCAGTGGATAATACCAACTACCTGAAACTAATTCTAAAAAAGTAAGAAACTAATCCCCAAAAAGACAGTGGATATGGAAAACTGAAGCTATATAGGAATGCTCAAATCCAAAAAGTCTAACAATATTAACATTTTTAAAAAATATGGGACTTAACTACTAAATGAATCTTAGGAAAGAATGCTTCAATTAAAAGAAGATCATCTTCATGGACGCTCAGGAAGGAGAGCCCAAGAGCCCTGACTAGGTGATAGAAGCAGATTCCTTAGAGCTCAGGGAATTCTCTGGAGGAGCTTCAAGGCTGCTTCAGGTAGAAGGGGCCCAACAGGCAGGGCTCAAGGCTTCAACCCCATCAAGCAGAGTGGTTCCATCTTTACTCACTAACATAATATGCATTTCCATAGTATTCAATAGCTAAATGTGTTTGAGAACCAATTCCCTTACAGACATATATTTCTCTATAGAGACATAACTTGTCCAGCTATCATAACTTCATGCCACTAACGCTTAAAACAATTCAATCCAGATTCTCTGCGCAATAAGCAGTCTTGTGAAGGTAATTTGGCTTCATCAAAAATTACATTCCAACAGAGGAAAGAATATGCTAACCAGTTGGCTTCAATATCTGGTTGCTCTGGAAGTTATATTTCTCATTGTAAATCAATAAATTCACATTCTGGTTCATATATTGCTCCCTTAGGAGGGTAGCTTCATAATGCTCAGCCTGACTAATTCTGGGTGAAGAGACAGTATCGAGTGTTGGGCCTGGAACGCTGAGGATTGCCCAGTGAAGCATGATGTCCCTACCAAGAAGCCTGGGCCAGGCACATTCTTGCATCATCACGTTCTGAAAAGGTGTGTGTAAATTAGCATCTTTTTAAATGAAACATATATATATATATTTAAAATGTATTAAGTCTTTCATCATATCTACATTCTTATTTCCTGCATTTCTAGTAGCAATTGATCAAAAATTCTAAAAGAACATGTTAAAAACAGCAACAGATTCAGACTAGTATTTACCCAAGTTAGTACCTTTCCATGGGTAGACATACAAACTAACTTACAAATGGAAAGTATTCGAGTAGAAAGAACCAAAGAAATCATTTAGCCAAAGATATGGTTCTATACTGCTTCAAGGCCACGGGACAAAGGACAATTGGTCAGGTCTCACCTCTCAACAAACACGTACACATACACACACATACAACATCCCTGTTTGCATCTGTTTTCGTTGCTGGATTTCTGAAGAATGTTAATTAGAACAAAAGGTTACTTGGCCAGAACATATCTGAGAAAGCAGAGGTCAAGGTGTTGAAATAAATTACTTAATTTCACACAGTCAAGTAAAGGCAGAACCAGAGCTAGAATCCAAGACTAACCTAATCTGATGGTACTGATGGTAGCAGTCAGAGAGAGAGACAAACAGAGATACAGAGAGAGAGAGAGATTGGAACATTGCTTCAAGAATCAAAGGTAAGCCAGTTTGTAAACCCATGGAAGTACTGAGGGTTTTATTTACTCTTTTTGATTTCTGTTTAAGACAGGCCTCATAAGGCACACCCAGTGAAAAAACAATAATTATAACATATCAGTGAATAACCACGGGAAGCTCCATGACGCACAAAGCCTTTTCATTTCGGAAGACTGACAAATCAGTCATGAACTGGGAAATTACTTGTTAAAGTTCAGTCTGGTTCCTGGAAAATGGAATATGGCTTTATTGTGACTCAAACACTTGGTGTGGATGAACAATGAGCAGTACATCTAATATGATACATGAAAGCAATGGAGAAACCTTTGCTTTTCACCACCCGAAAGAAGAGGTTGCGTGGGTCAAGAAGAATTTTCAATCCTTGATAGATAAAAGATGAAAAGCAGATAATGGATAATATTAAAAATCCAAGGAGAAATGCTTAATGTTATTTTTAGACTCCATTTTGATAACGTATTTTAAAAGGTCATCTGTGATATGGAGCATGCATCATTTATGATGTGAAGGTAAAAAACTAAATTGGTTTGGAGAAAGAAGTGGTTAGAGATTGCTCTTAAAAGAAGAAAAGGGTACTTAAATTAGCAAAAGGACATGACATGCATTTGGGGGTGGGCTGATTGTTTCAAACCTGTCAGTAAAAAGGCACTTCTTTAAAAGAGGAAAAGGAGGATATGCAGCTAAGAAATGAAACCAGTTAATGATATTTTTGATATGTGAGAAGATAAAAGAGATGACAAAATATTAATTTTCAAAAAAGGAAATAAAAATAGAAGAGATATAATTAACATGGCTTTGTCAAGAATAAAGTATCAGACAAATGTAATTTCCTTCTAGAAAGAACAGCAGAGATTATATATGGGGGTAGAGCCATAGATGGGTTGTATGTGTAATTTTAAGAGCTTTTTTATGAAAATAGGACCCCGAAACAGAAAACCACATAAAACAATTGTAGAAGCCAAGGAATTAGTGTAAGGTGACCACCCTTGTATCCACCCCATTTGGGTCAAGAACAGAAATTTGACAGCCTCTCAGAGGACACCCACATGCCTCATTTTGATCATAACTCTGCACGTGGAAACAGAACTCTGACTTGCATGGTAATTCTGTCCTTGTATTTCTAGATTTACCCAAGCATATTCTTTTCACCACCAGCACTCCACATTTGGATTTAGGGCCCACCAAATCCAGGCTGGGAGCCCTGGTGGTGCAGAGGTTAAGAGCTCAGCTGCTGAACAAAAGGTCGGCAGTTCAAATCCACCAGCAGCTCCTTGGAAACCCTATGGGGCAGTTCTACTCTGTCCTATAGGGTTGCTATGAGTTGGAACCACCTCGAAAGCACCTAACAAACAACAACAAAAAACCCAGGATGATCTCATCCCAAGATCCTTAACTTAATGACATCTGCAAAGATCCTATTTCCAGTAATGTCAAATCCAGAGGTACTTATCTTTTTCAGGGACACTATTTAACCCTGGTAGCGCAGTAGTTAAGCAATGGGCTGCTAACTGAAAGGTCGACAGTTCATACCCACCAGTCACTCAGCAGAAGAAAGATATGGCAGTCTGCTTCCGTAAAGATTACAGCCTTGGAAACCCTACGGGACAGTTCTACCCTGCCCTACAGGGTCACTATGAGTCGGAATTTTTTTTTTTTTTAACTCACTATAACAAGTGTATATCCCCAGTCTTGATAGTTTCATATTCATTATTTTTAATTTGTTGTGACTTTTAAGTATTCTTTCATCAGGAGGTCTATTATGTCTGGTTGGTCTTTATTTCATTTTCTTTTTTTTTTTTTTTTTGATGTTAGCAGTCATTGATGTTCGATGATTACATCCTTCAGTTTGTTGGGGGTTGCAGAATGGTGATATTTTAATTCTATTTTTATTCATTTATTAGCTGAAATGCTTCCATAACATGATGCTTCCTCTCATTTACTATTTGGTTGTCCAGTGTTATATTTAAAATGTCAACAGTATGAAAAATGTTTGATTTTTTTCCCTCATCAGTTTTTAAGATGATAATAAATGTATTGCCTATCCTCCTTCAAAAACGACAACTTTGGGAGTTAAGATGCAGCTTAGAGAGACACACCATAACGTCCTCCTACAACAAAGACTTGAGAAACTAACTAAAACAGACATAAATAACCATCTCAGATCCCTGAACATCAAACAGAGGGCTGAAGAATTGGACCAAGCACAGATTGCAAGGAGAGATAGAATGAGACCAGTGGGAATGCTGAGATTCATGAGGATCGTCCATGCCCTGTCTGCCGGCAAAGCAGAGTGTGGCCATTTTGGGACAACAGCAAGCAATGATCCTGGGTAAGGAGCCCAAGAAGGCAACTTCATGGAAAACATAGCCAGAGGCAGAGATACTGTGTAAATAAACCTGGAAAGAAATGAGGCAGGTAAGATGTGTGCTGGGTCCAAACACTCCTGAGAGGGTGGCATAGCTTTGACATACTCCTAGGAGGAGCATATCTTTGAAACGAGGGAAACACAGTGAGGTGGCCTGAATTGTCAGAGCCTCAGGAGAAGGGGTAGATAAGATAGGGAGCGCACATCTGCAGAGGAACAAAGGGAAAGTACAGGAGGGCAGGCAAGAGCTCCGATGTCCTTGGCAAGTGCAGAGAAGTGAGGGAGTTAAAACTGGTATAGCACTGCTTGTCAGTGACAACGTCCATCCATTTGGACGGGAGATGCCCATCGAATAGTAAGACTACAGAGTAATAATTAGAAGCCCCTTCCCAGAACCGGCCCCAGGCCACCCTCTCCTTCCTCTCCTGTTAGAGGAGGCCATACTACCTGCCCATTCACCCTTCTGTGGACATGCAGACCATCAACACCCCCACACCCAGACCCTGCCCCTACCCACCTGCCCCTCCCACAACATGGCGACACCCCTCCAACACCCTACCTGTATGTACAAACCATCCATGTATGCGCGGAGGACACCTGCTCTCACCCTTTCATGTAATGCCAATCCATGTCTCCACAGAGGGTTTGACTTGCCCATCTGGGTAGCACCGCCTCCCTGTAATTACGAAGATGACATGCCCTGCTCTCTACAGGCCGTACTAACTGCTTACGCCAATGTGGAGGAACCGTGCTATCCCTCAAGAGCTGTGGAGGGATCCTGACCACCCAACACCTGGCACCTCACATCAGGGAATGCACCTGTTCTTGAACCTCCATACAATCCTCTAAGGGAAGACATACATGTCTAAGGACATAGCACCCCTGTGTGTGTGCAACCCACCATACACACTAGTAGGAGAAGACCACACTCAGCCAACTGGCAGAACCAAAGTCATATACAGGCTAATAACACAAAACAACAATTAAAATAATGCAAATAAAAGGAAGCAATTCAAGAAGAAAGGGAAGAAGCTAAGCTCCTGATATATCAAAAAAAGACAAAATAAAATACCATCTATCTATCTGTCTGTCTGTCTATCTCTCTCTCTATAAAACCTTAATGTCTTGAACATAGCAATCAATTACAAATCCTATAAAAAGACAGGAAAAGATGGCTCAAGAAAATGAACAAAATCAAAACAAAGTGACAGAAAAGGTCTCTGGGGAGAAACAGATAATGTCATTGCCTAACAAAGACTTCAAAAAATTAGTATTAAGTCTCTTCAAAGAGATCAAGGAAAACACACAGTCACCAAAAAAAAAGTCTAGAAGAATTCAGGAAAACAATACAAGAACAAAATGACAAATTCAATAAAGAAATATAATCCTTAAAAAAAAAAAAAACCAAGAAATTCAGAAGCTTAACAATAAAATCACAGAAATAAACAACTCAATGGAAGGACACAGAAGTAGAACTGAAACAATGGAAGGACGAATCAGCAAGACAGAGGACAAAACCTTCAATATCACTCTGTATGAGAAACAAACAGAAAAAAGATTGAAGAAAAATGAAGAAAGCCTACGGGTTATGTGGGACACAATCAAGAGGTATAATATACTCATGTTGAGAATTCCAGAAAAGGAAGAGAGAGAGAGAAAGTACAGACAGAATTTTTGAAGAACTAATGACAGAAAAATGTCCCAAATATCATGAAAAGTGAAAAAATTTTCATCCAAGTAGCTCAACAAACTCCATATAAGATAGACCCCCCCCAAGAGAAATTCACCAAGGCATGTCATAATCAAACTTTCCAGATTCAAGAACAAAGAAATAATTTTGAGGGCAGCATGAGAAAAACAAAATATCACCTACCAGTGGAGTAGAATTGAGAACTCAGAAATAAATCTATCCATCTATGGATAACTGATTTTAGACATGGGCTCAAAGTACATTCAATAGGGAAGAAATAGTCTCTTCAACAAAGGGCGCTGGCAAAACTGGATATTCACAGGCAGAAAAAGGAAACAAGTCCCATACCTCACACCATACACAAAAACTAACTCAAAATGTATCAAAGGCCTAACTGTTAAAGATAAAACTATAAAGTTCCTGGAAGAAAACCTAGGAACAAAACTATGGGATCCAATTTTTTTGTAAAGAAGGGTTAGCAAACACAACTACAAATGCACAAACAGAAGATAAATTAGATAACTGGAATCTCATAAAAATTAAATACTCATGCTCATCAAAACACTTTATCAAAAGAGTAAAAAGACAACCTAGAAACACACTATATGACGCCCTGTCCTGAAACAGCTGCTAAGTTTTGAGAGTTCACAGGGCCTAGACTGTTCTACACCCTTGAGACCTCACTATGAACCCCCTGTTTTGGAGTGGGAAAATGTTATTTGCTCTTCTCACATTGGTTCCCTGTGCTTTCAAGTGATAACTTACTGGCTATTTTGAGTTCTCTTGTTCTCAGATTTACTAAACATTCCACTGCTTTCCTCTACTTCCTCCATTTGGTTGTTTTCCTCTACTCAATTGCATTTTGGGGTTCAGGAGTACACCCTGCTCGTTTTATTGTAAAAGTTATAAATGGACTTTCAGTTTTGCTATTTTCTCTGACTGTGTTGAAGACGGGATTTGAGGAAATTTAAAAAACTATGTTGCTGCCTTCCTCTTTCTGGAATGACTCTGATCCTACACATTTATTTTGATATATGCAAAGACCCTAGGCCATGATTACAAAAATTCAGGGAACATAAATTTCAGCTCCAGATGATATTTATAATTCCCCTACACAGAGACTAACACATGTATAGGTTAAGGAAGCAATAGCATAAGTGTACTACCCTCTTTACACCAGTCACAGACAGCATCCACAGTCCCACCAGCTTACAGCGCAAAAGCTCATCCCTTTAAAATAAAAACCAATCTAGGGCGGATATTGGACAGGTTTCTTAAATACACATGCACACATACATGCACACACACTTGAGCTGTTGCCTGCTGGTTTAACCTCTGGGGTTCATCTATCAGAAAACATACAGAGAACAGCAACAGAATGATATTGATCAACTTAATTCAGGTGCATGTTAGCAGGCACTGTTTGAGTATTCTAAATCGTGGCAAAAGAAAACCATGACATTCCATGAAGTAGCAGGATTTCATAGGTTTCATTGTTATGTTTTGTTATTAAAATTTTTCAATCTGACATATTTTTTTAAATGGAGCAACCAGAATAGCAAAATCAATGATTCACTGAAAACTGTTAACAATACTAGGGTGAAAGTTATCCCCACAAACTCTTAAATATGTATGGGTAGAGACAAATCATTGGTAGCTACGAAACCAAGCATGACAGCATCAACACTTGCACAAGAAGAAATGGAGGGAATGCAACTGGGTTTTAGGCAGCCCTGAAAACAGCAGAACTTCAAAACCACCAACAAGTAGTCACTGGAAAGCATGATGGGCCCATCCAAGAACAGCAGCCAAAGCTAGAAGAGGTTTCTGCAGAATTGAATTCATCGTGGAAACTCTACAGGAAAAGCAGCTGGTTTCTTTGACATCAACCACAGGAGAAAAATGAGGTGGAGAGGAAATTTATTAAGTAAAACACATTGAAAGAAATTTATCAACCAATGACATTGTTGGGAGATTTTTTGGATACCAATTTAAATAACTAAACTGTAAAACAATTAAAAAGACAACCAATAAAACACATACACTGAATTGATACTTAATTATAATAAGAATTGCTATTTATTTATTTAGGTGCAGTAATAAAATTGTGGTTATGATGTTTAAAATAGGTCTCATTTTCTAGAAATATTTACAAATTAAATTACATGATCTTTGGGATTTACTTCAAAATAATCCAGTTGGGGCATGGGTTGGATGAGAGTATGGATGAGGAAAGATTGTCCATGTACTGCTCATTGTTGAAGCACAGAGACAGGTACACTCTCTTCATTATACTAAGTCTCTGCACTTCTGTATAAGTTTGAAATTTTCCATAATGAAAATTTTTTTAATAGGAATTTATTTCAACAAGTATTTTAAAAGGAATACCTATGACAAGGCCAGCAGAGTGCTAGACCATTTGAGGAAAATGCATGTCTTTAAGGAGCCATGAAGATACCAGTTATCGTTGAGTCAACCCAACTCATGGTGACCCCATGTGTGTCAGGGTAGAACTGTGCTCCACGGGATTTTCAATGGCTGAGTTTTGGAAGTAGAGCACCAGGTCTCTCGTCTGAGGCACCTCTGAGTGGACTCAAACTTCCAACCTTTCAGTTAGCAGCTGAGCTAACTGTTGTTGTTACCCATTTGCACCTTCCAGAGGCAGCCTAGGACGATAAGGTAGACACAAACAGAGACAGCACATAGAAGGCCATGTAGACCATTCAGGGCTCCTTGGAATGACAATCAGTTGCCTTTTCTCTTACAGAATAGTCTAAAAGAGAAGGAAAACTCAGTAAAGATTATATTCAGGGAGGCATTAATTAAATAGTTTTCAGCACTGGTAGATACCATAGAGAGATGCAAAACAGAATAGAAATGCACAGTTCAGTCATTCTAACTGGAAATTATCTTTTAAGAAACAAAAAGATACACATTTATTTATTACCAGCATACAAAGTAAATACAGTTCAAACCAATCCTACCCGTGCTGAGGAACACAATTCCAAACAAGTACCAGAAAGCTCCAGAAAAGAAAAGTCGGGGTTGTTATGGTTGGAAAAAATAGGATGGACAGTGTGCTGGAAAACGAAGGGCCAAGAAGGAGTACAGTTGGTCCTCAGATAGGGAGCAGAAGATCTCATTTGAGTCCCTTCTTTTCCACTTTCTAAACTTGGATCTTATGGTTCTGAGCCTCAGTTTCCTGATCTTCCATGGACACTGAGTCGGATCGAGGATTCAGTGTGGGGATTTATAAGCAGGTGCACTTTGTGAGCTGTAAAGGTGGCACTCACCATCAAGGGAAAGGACTGCAGTGCCTGGCACACAATGGATGATTAATAAATCTGACTCCAGCACTGGTGCTCTAGGCAAGCACGAGACAACTCCTGGCATCGAGATTGTCTCCTGTATTGCACTTCAAACTAAGAAAAAAACTAAGGGCTTCCTTCCAAACTAAGGGCTCAGCACTTTTCACTCAGCATTACAAGGCCAAGAGGAAATCAGGTTGTAAATTGGCCTTTGGTTTTTTTTCTGTTTTTCTTTTGATATTTGTTTGAAATATTGGCTTAAAAAAAATGTTTCCATAGTTTTAATGTAGCAGCAGTGGAATTTTAAGAACAAGAATGTCTGGAATAAAATCTCAGTTTCATCTCTTCCAAGCTCCATGACCTTAGCAAATTACCTTACCTCTCTAAACTTTGGTCTCCTCATCTGAGAAATAGGAATAACAGTAAGTATATAAAGTGCTTTGTCAGTCCTGGAACGCAATAAATGCTTACAATAATAATAATAAAACTACTACTACTATTATTATTGTGATTATTAACAGTCATGATGGGCAATTTCTTTGAGGTCCTCTTTTCCCAAATTTGTTGTAGTCCTGTCTGGACTAGCCAGTGCTCTAACTTGAGCACAAGAAACAAAGAGCATATGGGTGAGGGAGAAGGAATATATTTAGTACTTCTTTTGGGACAATCTCTTAGAAAGCTATGTGCCGCCTACCCTTCACTCCATCAGATATGGTCTTAGATGATTCCCCTAAAGAATAAAATTGACAGAATGGTACTGGAAACACTGTCCTGGATCTTATAGCCACTAAAACATAATGACTATAATACTAAATAACACATCTTTAACATCATTCTAGTTTACAACATGCTTGCATGTACATTTGTGTATTGATTTGACCATTTTTAACATGTGTCTTTACTACCCACTGGTCTGAATATTCCATTTAGCCAGAGTATGAGAATCATGTATTTGAACTTCACCCAGATAAGAACCTATGTATGGATAACAACAGAGAAATATTTGTCTCATACTTCTCAGATTTGAAGGTCCCTGGGTGACTCTATGAGTCGAAATAGACTTGACAGCAATGGGTATGGGGTGGCTCAAAGGGTTTGCTCTCAGCTACTAACTGAAAGGTTGGCAGTTTGAACCCATCCAGCAGCACTGCAGAAAAAAAGTTTTGGTGATCTGCTTTCTTAAAGATTACAGCCAAGAAAACCTTATGGAGCAGTTCTACTCTGTCATACATGCGGTTGCCATGAGTCGGAATTGACTCCGTGACAACGGATTTGGTTTAGGGTTTGATTCTCAGGTTTGAGATAGGGGATCAAATCAAAGATTATTTCTCACACGCTTAAAATTGAGGAAAGCAGATTGTTCCAATACTGAATATTACCTTCTTCTTGATGTTTCACTGATTATTCTGTAAGTCCCCTGTCACTTCTCACTACCGTCAAGAAGCAGTTTGGCTCATAGACTATGGTTTCTTAAGAGTTAAACTGCATGGAGCTCTTCTTTCAAAGACCCACTTTTCACCTACACATCATGGAAAAATTGGGACTAGTGTTCAGATGAGACCCGTAAAACCAAGATTTTGCCACAGTCTGCAAAGACTCAGATTCTCAAGCTACAGGGTCTGAATTGCAGTTACATTGTGAGGAGATGAGAGTTGGGTCCTCCTCTCTGCTCCAGAAGACACAGTTAAATTATGAGGAGGCTGAGTGAGAGCTCAAGGCAGATCACTTCATTTCTGATCTCCACAAGGCCCTTCCAACCCTGGTTGTCTTCCTCAGAACAGACTATTCCCATCTTCAGGTTTGTGCCTCGTACATCTTCTTGAAGGCTCCCTACGGAGCAGAACACTCAAAAATAAACAGCACCATAAGGATTTAATATGTTCGGTTCATTTATTTAGTACAAAACAGAGTAGAGCAAAAGATGCTCACAACACTGTAAATTTAGGGACCCAAATGAGCGAGATGGTCCATCCTTGCTGTTTGCCTTGATCAAGGATAGAGCTGCATGACACCCTACTTTATCTATGTTTCCACCCATTCCCCTAGGTTTGGATACTCAGGGAGAAAGTCCTATTCAGAGAGGGTTTTTGAAGAAGTAACAATTGTCTTGCCTGTTGTAACTGATGAGCTCAGATTTATTTTAACATGGCAGGCTCCTGAGACAGTATGACTACATTGCTTTATGCATTGACTTTATGCACAGACCCTCAACCATGCTGAGATGCTGTCAGATGTGAGTTAGTAAGGTATGGATGGATTAGCGTGTATGCATCCTATATTCTCCATCTCCCCCCACCAAACCCATGCCAGTCCCCTGCACAGAGAAGACAACTCATACCACATGCGCGAGTCACAGCTGGGATGCAGAAGCAGATTCCACAATCCTCTCTCACATAGGTTACAGATATAACATAACTGGCCAGCTATTTACCCCTTCCAGACAGACAAGGTTGTGGGTGAGGTGAGCCGCCTTCCTATATGGAAGTGAGCATTTTATCATGACTCTGGCAGAATACAATCACATAAGTGAGATGAGGGATGACTGTACACTGCAGGCCACAACCTGAGCAAATTTCTCTCCAAGAAAGCTAGGACCTTTTTCCTTACCCTACCCTGGTTTCCCAGTGGTTAAGAGCTAGGCTGGTAACCAAAAGGTTGGCAGTTTGAATCCACCAGTCACTCCTTGGAAACCCTATGGGGCAGTTCTACTCTGTCCTATAGGGTCTCTATGAGTCAGAACTGACTCCACGGCAATGGGTACCCTTGCAACTTACAAGAAAACCAAAATTCCAACAGTCTGTTAAGGACTAACCTCTAGTAGGATATGGACAACCTCTTACCCCAAATATCTTAGCTCTATTAGCCATTTTCATGGAAACAACCATTATTCATTTGGTCGGACCCTTCGTTTTCCCATAATGAAATGAAGCCATGCTCAACTTCATCAGGATACTCCTGAATTTAATTTCTTAAGCCTACTATTATGAGGGTGAATGAAAAATAGAGTTGTAATATTGCCTTTTTAAAACAACATATCAAAAAGAGAGCATCTCCAACCTGGAAGGTATTGTGCTGAGTGAACTTAGTCAGTCGCAAAAAGACAAATATTGTATAAGACCACTATTATAAGAGCTCAAAAAAAGGTTTAAACACAGAAGACAACATTCTTTGATGTTAGTATTCACTAACTAGAAAGTAGACAAGAATTATCTTAGGTGAAGGGAAAGACAGCATACACTACACAGGAAGTCAGTACAACTGGACTAAACCAAAGCTAAGAAGTTTCCTGAATATAACCAAACACTTCCAGGGACAGAGTAGCAGGGGCTAGGGTCTGGGGACCATGGTTTCAGGGGACATCTAGGTCAACTGGCATAACAAAGTTTTTTAAGAAAATATTCTGCATCCCATTTTGGTGAGTGGTGTCTGGGGTCTTAAAAGCTAGTGAGCAGCCATCTAAGATGTATCAATTGGTCTAAAACTACCTGGAGTAAAGGCCAATGAAGAACACCATGGACACAAGGAAAGTATTAGCCCAAGAGACAGAAAGGGCCACATAAACCAGAGACTTCATCAGCCTGAGACCAGAAGAACTAGATGGTACCTGGCTACCACCAAAGACCTCCCTGACAGGGAACACATCAGAGAGTCTCTGACGGAGCAGGAGAAAAGTAGAGTGCAGAACTCAAATTCTAGTGAAAAGACCAGACTTAATGGTTTGCTTGAGACTGGAGGGACCCTGGAAGGCATGGCCCCAGACTCTCTGTTAGCCCAAAACTTAAACCATTCCTGAGGCCAACTCTTCAGATAAAGATTAGACTTGACTATGGAACATAAAATGATACTCGTGAAGAGTGTGCTTCTTAGCTCAAGCAGATACATGAGACTAAACGGGCAGCTCCTGTCCGGAGACTAGATGAGAAGGCAGAGAGGGTCAGGAGCTAGTAGAATGGACAAGGGAAATCCAGGGTGGAAAGAAAGAGTGTGCTGTCACAGTATAGGGAGAGCAACTAGGGTCACAAAACAATGTATGTATAAATTTTTGTATGAGAGACTAACTTGAATTGCAAACTTTCACTTAAAGCACAACAATTAAAAAAAATAAAAGAGAGCACCTCCAAACTGTTTCAGTCGTATACTTCAGGATCACAGAGTCTAGTAGAAGCCCTCTTGGCCAATCTCCACTTAACTGTTTCACCAGATAAACCACTAGCCTACTGGTGTGTCAACATACTGACTGAGGCTGGGCACCTAAAGGCATAGGAGGTGACCCCCCCTAAGTTACTAATGAACCTCTGTTTCCACAAGTGGAAAACTGACCTACCAAAATTCAGTTGTGTTTGCTCCCAAACCTGATTATGACAGTTGTTCTTCTTACTCTAATTACATAATTTAATTCAAGTACATTTAGGACATATGAGTAAAAAGTGAAAAGTATTTGTTTCTATAAAAATGATATTGAATGCTTTGCAAAAATCAATAAAAGTGACTTTCTAAACAGTGCTGTCCAATAGAAACAATGTGAGCAACATATGTAATTTTACATTTTCTAGTAGGCACATTAAAAAGTAAAAAGAAACAAGTGAAATTGATTTTAATAATATGTTTTAAGTGAATATATCCAGACTATCACCATGTCAATCGTATAAAAATTACTAATGAAATATTTTATGTTCTTTTTTTATACTAAGTCCTGGAAATCCATTATGTATGTTACACTTCTGGGACATCTCACTCCTGATCAGCAACATTTCTCATGCTCAATAACCACATGTAGTAAGGGGTTACCATATTGGGCAGCACAGCTCTAAAGGACTGCAGTTCAATTAATAGAGGCAAATATTCCAGACTGGGGAAAAATTGTATTAGAAGGATACTGTACTCACATGGTATTGCAAGCATCTGTAAGTTCTCCCTCCACATTAAAGAAACTGAAATTGGAAATTTTAAATTATTCATTATGGGTATGATTAATGCAGGAAAGGAAACCAGGAACTTGAATCAGTGAACTGATTCTTAAAGAGGACTTCTTGGCTCTACATCAAAAAATTTGACAACTGAACCCTGAGGGACCAAATTACTGGGCTGAGGGCTGTGGGGACCATGGTTTCGGGGACATCTAGCTCAACTGGCATAACATAGCTTATAAAGAAAATGTTCTACATTTTACTTTGGTGAGTAGCATCTAGGGCCATGAATGGCCATCTAAGATACTCCACTGGTCTCACCCCTTCAGGAGCAAGGGAGAATGAAGAAAACTAAAGACACAAGGGAAAGATTAGTCCAAAGGACTAATGGACCACAACTACCACGGCCTCCACCAGACTGAGTCCAGTACAACTAGACGGTGTCTGGCTACCACTGATGACTTCTCTGACAGGGATCACAACAGACGGTCCTGGATAGAGCTGGAGAAAAATGTAGAACAAAATTCTAACTCACAAAAAAAGACCAGATTTACTGGTCTGACAGAGACTGGAGAAACTCCCAGAGTATGTCCCAGACACCCTTTTAGCCCACTAATGAAGTCACTTCTGAGGTTCACCCTTCAGCCAAAGATTAGACAGACCCGTAAAACAAAATGAGACTAAAGGGGCACACCAGGCTAGGGGCAAGGACTAGAAGGCAGGAGAGGACAGGAAAGCTGGTAATAGGGAACCCAAGGTCGAGAAGGGAGAGTGTTGACATGTTATGAGGTTGTTAACTAATGTCATAAAACAATATGTGTACTGTTTAATGAGAAGCTAGTTTATTCTGTAAACCTTCATCTAAAGTACAATAAAAAAGAAAACGGAAAAAGAAAAATAACCACTCTTAATCATATTCCAGTTTCCCTTTTCTATATTGTGTGTGTAGCCATTGAGTGAAGTGGCTGTCCATGCTAGCACTAGCCATCCAACAATGGGAGATGTCATTATGGAGGGGAGGCACAAGTTGATTGTTGATGCTGTTTAATCCAGCTATACAAGAAAGTCTTAACAAGGGTGGTGGACACCAAGTGGCACTTTAAGCTCTTTTTGGTCAATGTCCCTACAGTGTATAGCTTACAGGACTTGATCATTTCTAGGGCTGACGATGATAATGTTAACAAGTTAAAAAAAAAAAAAATTCAACAACTGAATGTAGGTTTTAAATTAAATGGCTTATGATGTGCTTATATTTTGTTGTGTTTTGTTTGTGGAAGATTGTCTACTTTACCTTATGTTATAGATTGAATTGTATCTCCCAAAAATATGTGTCAAATCAGCTAGGCCATGATTCCCAGCATTGTGTGATTGTCCACCATTTTGTCAGCTGATGTGATTTTTCTATGTATTGTAAATCCTACCTCTATGATGTAAATGAGGTAGGATTAGAGGCAGTTATGTTAATGAGGCAGGACTCAATCTACAAGATTAGATTGTACCTTGAATCAATCTCTTTTAAGATACAAAAGAGAGAAGCGAACGGAGAGACAAGGGGTCCTCATTACCACCAAGCAAGAAGAGCCAGGAGCACAAGTCCTTTGGATCTGGGGTACCTATGCTGAGAAGCTTCTAGACCAGGGGAAGAATGATGACAAGGACCTACCCCCAGAGCTAACAGAGAGAGAAAGCCTTTCCTGGAGGTGACACTGTTACTGAACCCTAGAAGGTGGGTCGTTGTCTGGCATGCTCAGACTTGCCAATAATCTGGACTTTGAGAAAGAGAAAGTAACTTTATTGCAATGCACAGAGCAAGAAGCTGGGAGGAAGTTCCTCAGATCCGACTCCCTGAGCTACAGCAAAGAAGGGCTTATATGTGATTTGGGCAGCAAGATGGCAGCCACACAGGCGGAGTGGGGAGTGAAAATTCTAGAAGGCAGCCAGGAAACAGGAGGTGATATTTTTCTTGTCGAACCTCTAACTTCGGAATAGTGTCTGGGTGATGATATTCCTTCTGATTCACTCTACCTATTGCTGAGTCCTCTGCTGAGGTCAATGAGTGGTCACAGCTGGCCCTTCTGTGCATGTGGGGCAGGCCAAATCTAGCTTGGGCTGGTTTAAGGACTAATGGAAATTTACTGGCATTTGTGAGGTCAGGCTACAGCACCTGAATTCAGACTTCTAGCCTCCTAAACTGTGAGTGAATAAATTTCTGTTTGTTAAAGCCATCCACTTGTGTTACTTCTGTTACAGCAGCACTAGATAATGAAGACAACTTATTTTCTTGATCAACCGAAAAATACAGGTAGCTAAAAAAATCACCCATATGAAAGGTCAGCAATTAGTTTGAAACAAGGATGAGAATGTAAGGGGGCAGGGAAACTAGAATAATGGAAATGGGACTACTAGAAAGGAAAATAATGAGAATATTCACATATTGTGAAGAATGTAACTAATGTGACTGAACAACTTGTGTAGAAATTGTTGAATGGGAACATAAACCGCTATGTAAACCTTCACCAAAAACATGATAAAATATTATTTAAAAAAATACAGGTAGCAATTACATTTGCTAAAAGGGCTTCTATTGTACTTGGAGTGCCTTCAAACTAATTAATTTCAACTGAATCCAACAATATTTATCACATATTTACACAAATAACACATACCTTCTACATTTGTTTGTCAACTGCTCCCTCTCCCTGGGAAGGTATTTTTTTGTAAGTATGCTACACTAATTCTTTTTACAGAAACATGTAAAAAAAAAAAAAAAAGGAAAAAATTGGCATAGTTGCACTAAAGAAAATACCTCATGGAGGGATGGAGCCCGTTGGCAAACGAACGTAGAAGGTGCACATTATTTGCATAAAAATACGGTACCGAACATCTCCTATTTGTGAAATTCTTTGCTATTCCTAACTCCAGAGATTACACAGATTAGTGGGGGACATGTGAGAAATAACAAAACATAATTACAATAAAATAAGTTAAAAAAAAAAAGTCGAAAGACAGAGAGATCATGTTTAATTGGAGAATCAGAAAAAGGGTCAATGAAAGAAATGGCATTAGAGATAAGTCTTGAAGGATGAGTAGATTTTCCCCACAGAGATGACAGAAAGAAGAGTATTTTCATGATGAGCTTACAGGATTTTTTTTATTGCCAATTCTCCTCTCAATACTGTCAGTATCTACTGTCACAGGACCATAAAGATTTATAAATTCTCAAGAAACAAATGCAGCAGTTTTAACTGATCGTAAGTTCAGCATGGGCTAGAGAAGTATGATGTCAAGTATAGTAGGAAAACAGAATCTAATGGTTGTTTAGTTCACACTTGAGTGTTCAGAAGATTTTGCAGAAGGATAGCAAGGGGGAGCAGAGAGGGGCACTTGTCCCCGAGTGCAAGTCCAAGCGGATGCGAGCTGAGGCACGGAATGACATTCCGAGGAGCCACAAATACGAAAGGTGCCTGACTGGGGCAGCCAGACAAGTGGGGGGAAGGCATTTCTGCTGATGTGTCACTGCTGTCAATGTCTAAACCAGTTGCGTTTGAGACAATTCTGATTCATAGCAAACTTATAGGACAGAGTAGAACTGCCCCATAGGGTTTCCAAGGAGTGGCTGGTGGATTCAAACTGCCAGCCTTTTGGTTAGCAGCCAGGATCTTAACCATTGAGCCACCAGGGTTCCAGTCAACGTCTATTCATCTTGAAATTGAGGGAGGATGCAATTTAGAGATTGCCCTGGGCACTGGAATTGGGCAGGGGGAGGGCACAATTTAGAGATTGCCCTCAGGCATTCATTATCCCCCTTACACCACTGGGATTCTGAGGAAAGAGGCAAAGGGTATTGAACTGTTAGGAAAGGATTCTTAGAGCAACTGAGAGTTTATGGGATGATTGTTCAAGCAACTGTTTATCAGTTAGATCAAAACAAGGAGAGCCTAGTGGCTCAGGGATCAGCTGAGAGGCAGCGAGGGGGTAGTGCACTTAATTTGGAGCCAAAAGGCAAATAGTCAACCCTACCTGCTAGCTCTGTAAGCCTGGGCGCATCACTTAGACTCTCTGAGCCTCAGTTTCCCATATCACAGGAGTACTATAGGCATAAAACGAGACAAGTCCTTAGCCAGCTGTGAACACTACCCAGATTTTCGATACTAGGTATTGCTATTATCATTATCATTAGGAAGTTGCTGTATTTATCCCTACATGTGGAATGAAATTCGGCAATGGAGAGCAGGCAGTAAAGCACTGACAAAAGGAAACAGGCAAAATACATTGAAGAGAGAAAGTCACCCTTGGTAATTGACTGGACTGGCAGGGCTGGGGACACAGAGCTAAGGATCAAAAATTACTTCTTCTCATTAATGGCAGCCAAAGGAAACAAATCTCAATGTACAGATTAGGCGCCATCAGAACAGCAGTCTTTTCTACCCAAGCCACTCCTTGGCTTGCATTTCCTGCCCCATTCCATGTCCTAATCCCAGCAGCTCCCCCTAGAGATGAGATGTTTTCTGTTCTTTCTCTCCACGCTCTCCACTCTGAAACTGAGCAGTGGGGAATGGAGAAGCATGTGGTTCAGTGGGCTAAAAATTATTTTCATTTATCAACCCATACTTTCAGGGACAGGGATGACAAATGAAATGCTGAACCACTGTTTCTGGTACAGATAAAATATGCTCTAAAAATTGATAGGCTGCACACCCCCCATTCTTCTCATTGCTGGCCACCAATATATCAACGGCCATCAAGCGATAACAGCCCACAACCGCCGGTGGCCAGACACTGATTTCTCCTATAGTCGGCAGCAGTTGAAGTTGTGCACATGTATGTGTGCCTCCCCCGCCCGCCCCCCACAGAGCACTTTAAAGCTTATGGCCAAATGATTCAATATGTTTCTCTCAGAAAAAAAAGTATTTTCATTTTCTAGGGCAAGAGTTTTTCCATCCTTCCAACTCTTAAATGAAACTTTATTAAATTGCTTATAAGGATGTACAACCACCTCGATTCCAAACTCACTCATCCAAAAAATTTAGTTGGATACTAAGTATGTGGTTCTTCTTGATCCTCTTCAGTGTGCCTTGGGATGGGTTGGTTCTTAAACTCCAGAGGGAGAACACATAAACCATTCACAGGATGATAGATACTAGGAAACAGGCATCATAGGCTCTGCAAATCCAGTCGTATATACTTTTCAGTGCTGTCCATTGTTTTGAAATATGTTGTCCAACTTTCCCTCCATTAGAGTGGTTAATGGAGCATGAACTATATTTGGCAAGATCTATGATATAGGAGCAGGCTAGGCCCTAAGCAAAATTATGAAGTAGGAAAATTATATTTATAATATCCTTGGATATCTTTTTCTAACATTTTACTTACCTGGCTACCAAACCCTCTCTCTGTGTGGCCTCTTTTCTCTAGTAGTACTCTACAGTCAAGACCTTTCTCATCTTACCCTAGCATATCGACACATATATACTGTATTGTGTTCCTTCAAAGGCATGATTTCTGTTCATGAATGTTAAACTGAAGAGAGCTTCCTTGTGGTAATTCAAAGCCTTGTACTAACAAAAAGATTGTCTATACTCCTCAAATCACATCCTCTAACAACACCACACTCAAGTTGTTGTGGAGTAAAGGGAAATACATCAAAGTGCTTGGTGAACCACAAAGGACTTCATCAATAAAAGGAATTGCTATACACATTATTCCTCTGCCTACACATAGAATCAGTGGTGTGCTGGACCTGGCCTGTACTGACTCACAAGAACCAATTTTGCACATCTCTTCCCAACTCCACATTCAGTGACATCACATTCATGGCTTGAAATCAGACATAATGGGAGTATTTGCACCATGGAAATTGGCAATTGCTACATATTAGGACTTTCTTTTTCCTTCCTATATTGTCCTTATATAGGAGTAGAATGCATCTTAAACTCTTTTTAGTCTTATAGCTTGTCTTAGTTTCTCAGTGCTGCTATAACAGAAATACCACAAGTAGGTGGCTTTAATGGACAGAAATTTATTTTCTCACCATTTAGGATGCTAGAAGTTCAAATTCAGGGCACCAGCTCTAGGGGAAGCTTTCTCTCTGTCCGCTCTGGGGGAAGTTCCTTGTCTTTTTACAGCTTGTGTTCCAGGGTTCCTTGGTGATCTTCGTGTGATACGGCATCTATCTTCCCCTATCTGGGCTTGCTTCCTTCTGTGTCTAACCTGTTCTTTTTATATCTCAAAAATGATTGGTTTAAGATTGGTTAATCTCATTAATATAAAAAAGAAAACCCTATTTCCAAATAGGTTATCCACAGGTCAGAATCCATTGATTCTGACTTATAGTGACCCTGTAGGACAGAAGAGAACTGCTCCATAGAGTTTCCAAGACTGTAATCTTTATGGAAGCAGACTGCTACATCTTTCTCTGATGGAGTGGCTAATGGGTTCGAACCACCAACCTTTCATTAGCAGCCAGGTGATTAACCACTGCACCATCAGGGCTCCTTATCTACAAGTATAGGGGTTAGGATTTACAACACATATTTGCGGGGGACACAATTCAAGCCATAACATAGCCCATTGACTTAGTCCATTTTTCTGATTAGGCCACCCTCCCTTGCTAACACGACACAAAGGATTTAGTCACACGCATACACGTCTCCGTCCACTCTAACAACTTGCCCAACCCTTTCTTTCTTGTTCACGAGTAATCTGCAACACTCACATTGCCTGAAACAGAATATAAAAAATATTCATTGATTAAATGAAAACACACAGGTGCACATCCATACATGTGCACCATACACACACACACACATACACACACACAACTGAGTCTGAGTTAACATGAGAGAGATTTGTAAAAAACACCTCGATAATAAAGGGCATTTTCTACTTTCTGTGTTAGAATATTCACTTGGTTTATTGCCAAAGGCCTAACCTTCCTGGAAAGGCAAGTATTAACAACTGACAGGATCAGATGTTATTTAAATATTGCAGAAAAGCATGTTATGGTACTATTAAGTTTTAACATCCTCTTAGGAAAGAGATTAAATTTTGAAATGCAAGTTGTCCAAAACAAATTTTAAGTCCTCAGGATGTACCAATAAGTTTAATGAACTAAATCACCTAACCTTATCTCCTCCCTGCTTATAACTCAAGGGAATCCCTACTGCTCTTCTTTCCTTGGCTCAAACCACTTCCTCATGTTCCATCCACTCTTTGGTTGGGCTCAGTTGAAATACCCTGTGAAAGGTCCCCAGTGACCTTCCAAATGTCAAGCCCCTGGCCACTTCTTAGTTTTTTAAATTCCATTATGGCATTTGACACTGTTGTTCTTTCTCATTAGTCTCCTGGCCACATTAAATTTCACCAGCCTGCCAATAGGCATCAGCCTCCTCTCTGGAATTCCTCCATGTCTCTCCACAACTCCTGACTTACTTACCCTTCCCCCCATTATTTGACTCTTGACTCCTTGGTGTGCTCCACACTTTGACTGTCATTCCCCACCTTGCTCACAGGATTGTCACATCCCAGGCATCTAGAAGGTTCTTGTTACAAATCTATTGACTAAATGAACAGACATTTCATAGTCACGTGTACACCCAGGCGCACACACACACGTTGACACAACCTGTATCGCATATGCACCTTGTTGTTGTTGTTGCTGTTAGCTGTGGTTCAGTCAACCACTGACTCATAACAATCCCATGCACAATGAATGAAACACTGTCCAGTCCTACACCATCCCATGACCAGTTGTAGATTGGACCATTGTGATCCAGAGTGTTTTCATTTCCTGATTTTTGGAAATAGACCACCAGGCCTTTCTTCCTAGTCTGTCTTAGTGTAGAAGCTCTGCTGAAAACTGTTAAGAGTCATAGCAACACACAAGCCTCCACCACCAGACAAGTGGTGAAACTGCACTTGAAGTGCTTTGGCTGGGAATCAAACCGGGGTCTCCTGCATGAAAGCTGAGAATTCTACACACATCTATCCATCGATATGTGGACTTCCACCCCTGCCTTCCAGCACCTGAATAAATGAATCGTGCCTTCTACAGTCACAATACAAACATCAGACCCTGCGGACAGCAACATTTAGGGAAACACTTAAAATCTAACCTTAATGGTGCAGGCAGTACCCTGATGCGTTCTATCCAACCAAGAGGACCCCCCATTTAATTCCTGAAACCCAGAGGACATCACAAGGAGATAGTTAAATCTAGGTCACTCTTCCCAGTTAAGGGCATACGCAGATTCAGTTAGTGTTAATAGAACCATTCATAGAAAGGCCAGCAAGTAAGACCTCATTCTCAGACTAAAGGGTAACTAAGATATTTTATAAGAAGCTCAGAGGCAGGAACATGGTAGGCACACCAGAAAAACAAGACTCTGGATGGGACTTGACATCTGTCTCTGTCCAAAAGTTGGTGGCATTGTTTGAGTAACCCCCGAGTTCATGGACTTGTCCTGTGACTAGGGGATAGGAGTGGCGGGTAGTGGGGCCAGCAAGGAGGAAGTCATGGAGTTCCTCCTTTGCAAGAGTGTATAGACTAGTTAGAATTACCTAAATATTACACGTGGCAAAAACCCAAGAATAAAAGCAAAGCAGTATGATGAAAACTGCAAATCTGATGTAAAAAACAAAGCCCACAGCTGCTGAGGGAATATAGGGGAAAGGAAAAGATCAGCGATGTTTTTATCATCACAGAACGTTGGCCCTGGAAGGGAAAAGGATGACATCTAATGTGGTGGTCTCATTTGACCATGAAAACTAAGTCACAGAAAAAAATGACCCTTCTAAAGCCACCCAAATAGTTTACTTAACCAGAGAAGGTTTATGGGTAGAAGTGAGATGAGCTTAGAAAAAGAGGAGGTGAGTTTTGCTCAGGGATATTTTGGTGGAGGAGAAAACATAGGTAGGTGGATAAAAAGAAAGAGGCTTTAGAGGAAGGAGAAGAGCAAATGATCAGATTGTGGGAGACACAAGTAAGAATGACTGGCATGACATAGAGAGAAATGATGAGAAATGAGGTTGGGGTGTCAGGTGGGGGGGCAGGTGATCAACCTTTATGAATGGAATGTCGTAGTTGGATGAAAAAGCAGCATTTAATACGAATCAAGTCACAGGGCTTGATAATGAATCCCTGTGCTATCAGAACCCAACCTCACCCAGAATCATCAATTGTTGGAGCTGAAAGGATTTGGAGGATAGCCAATGAACTTGTTTTACAGAGAAATAATCCCAGGCTAAGAAGAGGGCCGACCACCGTCTGTCAGTTTGTCGTACTGTGGTGGCTGGTATGTTGCTATGATGCTGGAAGCTATGCCACTGGTATTTCAAATGCCAGCAGAATCACCTACAGTGGACACGTTTCAGCAACAGACTAGGAAGAAAGGCTTGGCAATCTACTTCCAAAAATAAGCCAATGAGACCCCTATAGATCACAATATTGCCTATAGATATAGTGCTGAAAGATGAGCTCTGTCAGTTGGAAGGCATTCAAAATACACAGTGGCCATAACAATAAACTCAAGAATACCAATGATTATGAAGATGGTGTAGGACCGGGCAGTGTTTCTTTTTGTTGTACTTGAGGTTGCCGTGAGTTGGAGCCAACTCGAAGGCAACTAACAACAACAACAGCAAAAAGGTGGGGCAAATGTGTGGTAGTTGGAGACACGCTGATTCTGGTTTCAGAGCCCAGTTCTGCCGTGTATCAGCCATGTGTCTTCCAGCCACCTACTTAAGCTCTCCGAGCCTCTTTTTTTTTTTCTTTCATTCCATAAGATGAAGAACTATTTATCTTGTAGAATTGCTCCCTCTCCCTTTGCTCTGAGAGAGAAATTGACTTGCCCAAGTTCGTACAGTTAATGAGTTACAAAGCTGGAGTTGGAATCCTTATTTTCAGACTTGAAACCCAAAACTCCAGTCCCAAAATGTGCTGCCCCACTTGAGTAGGCTTCTACCCAAAGAACTTAAGACCCTTTGATGAGGGTAGTTCTGGAATTGTCATAAGAGACTATGGGAATTCACCACCAAAACTTCATTTGCTTTCCTTCCTGTAGTTTGTCTGTCTCCAGTGAGCTCCCAGTCTTGATAAGGGAACAAATTCATCCCAAACAAACCAAAAATAAACAGGGCAGATCAAAGACAAGCCCTCTATGAAAGCATGTCAGCTGGGGACAAAGGATAAAAGCTTTTTTTTTTTTGCTGAATGTAAAAGCTATTTTGGCTGCATGATTTCCTAGGGATTATAATAATAACGGTCCGGATTACCAATACAATTCACATCTGAATATGCTTGATGTTTTTCACAGCCTGAAGATTGTGAGTGAAACTCTTGAAAGCCAATCAGTCCTGACCAGGCAGAGGCTCAGGGTAGCCACAAAGACTCCTGAGGTGTAGGAAAAGTTATCAATATTATTACAGGGCTGACTTTCATTGGGTACCCTTTGAGGGATGAGCTATAGGAACACATGCATTTAAATCCTGGGCAGCATGTAAACACTGAGATTTCAAAATAAAGATTTTAATTTAATGAGTAAGGCTAATACTTTTATCAATGGGACAGTGGCATTTTTTTTTTCTTTCTTGTGATTTTAATAATGTACTGCAGTTCCATTCAACATATATTAAGCATTGACCACGTTCCAGAGAACGTGTTGAGAATAGCATTTTAAAAAATCACCATCAAGTCAATTCTGACTCATGATGACCCTATGTGTTACAGAGTAGAAGTGCCCCACAGGGTTTTATAGGCTATAATGTTTATGGGAGTAGATCGTCAGGTCTTTCTTCTACATAGCCTCTGGGTGGACTCAAACCAGCAACCTTTAGGTTGACAGCCGAACACTTAACTGTTGCACCAACAACTCTTCTTATAGAAAGAGATAGAGAAATGTAGATATAGATGCTACCACCCCAGTTGCCATCGAATTCATTCCAACTCATGACACCCCATGTGTTACGGAGTAGAAATGCTCCATAGGGTTTTCTTGGCTGTAAACTTAACGGAAGCAGATCCTTTAGATTAGTAGTTGTTTTAGTCATCTAGTACTGCTCTAATAGAACTACCACAAATGGATGGCTTTAACAAAGAGAAAGTTTATTCTCTCACAGTCTAGTAGGCTGGAAGTCCAAATTCAGGGTGTCAGCTCCAGGCAAAGGCTTTCTCTTCTCTGTTGGCCTTCTCATCAATGTTCCCCTGGACTAGGAGCTTCTCTGTGCAAGAACCCAGGGTCCAAAGGACATGCTCTGCTCCTGGCAGTGCCTTCTTGGTGGTATGAAGTCCCCCTGTCTCTCTGCTCACTTCTTTCTTTTATATCTCCAGAGATTGCCTCAGGACACAGTCCAGTCTTATAGACTGAGTCCTACCTTATTAATACAACTGCCACCCATCCTCCCTCATTAACATCATAGAGGCAGAATTTACAACATACAGGAAAATCACACAATACTGGGAATCATGGCCCAGCCAAACTGATATACACATTTTTGGTGGGACGTAATCCAATCCATGACAGTAGTCAAGTACAAACCTTTTGTATCACCCAGGGACCTCGGAAATAGCATTACAGACGTGCATAAAAGAGAATGATTCTGACTCCACTGTTCCAAAGCTTGCAATGGCTCCCCATTTCACGCAGATCCCAGCTTCTAGTGGTTTCCTCAGCATTCTTGGGCTTGTGGCTTCACCACTCCAATCTCTGTCTCCATCTTCTCATCGCCTTCTTTTCTGTGTGTCTCTCTTATAAGGATACATGTGATTGTATTTAAGGGCCACTCTGGATAATCCAGTATAAATTGCTCGTCTCAAAATCCTTTTGCCATGTAAGGTGATATTCACAGATACGGATGTGGACATATCTTTTTAAGCCACCATTCAACCCACTACAGCCCTGGAGCAACATTTTAAAGGACCACCCCCACCAGAGGAACATGTCTGAAGCTTTTCCCACAAGCAGCACTCCCCACATCACAGTATGGGCTGAATTCCTCCCCAGCCTCCCTGTGCCCTCTCTTCCTCTCCTTCTTGCACCATGCATGCTCTCTGTGCACACTCTCTCCCCAAAGCTCCATGCTTGTCCCCCCTTCCTCTCTCTGAGAACTTCCAACCCGGCTCCTTCTCTTTCAGGCTATGCCTTTATTTCTTTCCTCCTACTCAACACAAATGCAGATAGCCTGCTGGTCAGACTCTTCTTTGTTTTATTCAGCCCCTATGATTCTGGGCGTATTTATTGCACAGACTGTCCAGATCTGGGGGCAGACCGATGTGCAAGGATCATGGAACCCCTGGTGAACACCTGATCTGCCATCAGGGTGCAGCCTTTCCTGATGCTCCTCCTGCCCTAGCTGTGTGTGTGTGTGTGTGTGTGTGTGTGTGTGTGTGTGTTAGAGGGTGAATCTCAGGTTCAGTTTCATGACGTATTATCATCCTAGGTTTGGACAAGGGCCTTCTCTTCATTTATTTATCTATTCCTTTTTATTTCCATTCTCCATTCCCATCCACTCCATAAACAGTCATATCTATATGTTTACCTTTTTATTTGTAAGTTATTGTAAAATATGTAATGCTATTTTCTCTGCATATATTTTTAATTTACAAACTTGATATTGTGTTATATATCTCTCCTTTTCTTAACTTTTTTTTTACTCAGCACTATGCTTTTAAGATCCATGCATATTGCTATGTGTGCTTCTAACTGGTGCACAATAGGCTGCAGAGAGCACCCACTACATTGTACCTCTCCACTCTCCCACCCTGCCCCCTTCCCCTACCACTACTACCACTAGCCACACATACATACCAAAAAACCAAAAAAGCCATTGCCAATGAGTCGATTCTGACTCACAGTTCTACCCCCAGAGTAGAACTGCCCCATAGGGTTTCCAAGGCTGTAATCTTTATGAAAGCAGACTTCACGTCCTTCTCCCACAGAGAAGCTGGTGGGTTCAAACCACTGACTTTTTGGTTAGCAGCCAAGCACTTTAACCACTGGATCACCAGGGCTTACACATACATATACTGATATGAAAAACATGACGGTATGTATTTCTTTATGCATCTGTGTGAGGATGTTTTTTAGGGATGTATTCCAAGGAGCAAAACTGGGTCCTTGGAAGTAGGCATAGGCATGTTGTTGCTGTGTGTCATCTAGTTGATTCCAACTCATAGTGACCCGATAGGACAGAGTAGAACTGCCCCATGGGGTTTCCTAAGCTGAAATCTTTATGGGAGCAGATTGTCAGGTCTTTTCTCCCTTGGACTGGCTGGTGGGTTTGAACCTCGCACTTTTCAGTTGGCAGTCAAATGTTTTACCATTGCACCAGCAGGGCTCTTCGGCATAGGCATAGGTGTAGGAAGGTCTCTGGGTGGTGCAAACAGTTTGTGTTCAGCTGTTAATCTAACAGTTGGTGGTTCCAACCCACCCAGCAGTGCCACAGAAGAGAATCCTGGCAATCTGCTTCCTTATACATTATAGCCAAGAAAATCCTATGAAGCTGTTCTACTCTGTAATACATGGGGGTTGCCATGAGTCAGAATCAACTCAATAACAAATTTTTTGTAGGTATAGGTATATATAGATTACTAAGATAGATAGACAGACAGACAGATAGATGATAGATAGATAGATTAGTTCATATACTTATTTTGACTAAGAATGTGCTGTGTCAGACAGAACTGACCCCTGCTTCCTCCAAACCCCTTCACTATCCGGCAAACATTTCTAGCACAGCACTTGCTAGAACACCAGAATGAAAGGAGCCCCCTTACTAACCACCACCCACATACACACACCTCATTCTCAAATCACAATCAGATTTCAAATTTAAAATGCCAGCTTCTCCACAAAGTCTTCCTTGATCCCCACAGCTGAAAACAATCTCTCCGTTGTCTAAACTTACAAAATGTTTCACTAGGACACCTATCTTAGTTATACACAAGTTTAATCTCCCCCATAAAGCTCTAAACGCAGAGTGCAGGATTAACGTGTGAGTCATTTTGGTGACTAGGTATCTTGGTGGTTAGAAACATGGGCTTTGAAGTCACAGACCTAGGGTTTATTCTCTGCTCTGTCACTTATAAGCTGTGCAAACTTTAGGTGAGCTAATTAAACCCTTTTAGCCTTAGCTTCCCCGACTTCGTACTGCCTATCATAAAGGTTTATTGAAGAATTAAATGAAAAAAACCTGTATATAAAACACCCCAGTGCCTACCACATAATACAAGCTTACCAAGTGGTAGCTGCCATTATCATTGTCATCTTTGTCATTGTTATCAAGCACCTACACAGAACATTGCATAGCTCCTTAAATAGTGGATGCTCTGTAGTTGTATCATGATTGAACAAGTCTCAGAAATGTTAACTGCCTTGCCCAGGATCACTTGGCAGGGAAGTATCAAACCTGGTACTTGAACTCAGGCCTCCTCCATGACCTATCTTCTCTAAAACTATGATTCCTGGGACTTTTAAATAAATATTTTTAAGGCTTAAATGGTGAGGAAAAAAAAGAATTGGGAGAATTTCTATATCATTTCAGAGAAATAGGTAAGCATATTAGTTTCCAAGGGCTGCTGTAACAAAGTACCACAAAGTGGGTGGCTTAAAATAGCAGAAATGTATTGTCTCCCATTTCTGGAGACTAGAAGTTCAGATCCAGAGTGTCTGCAGAGCCATGCTCCCTCTGAAGTCTCTAGGGGGGAAGATCCTTTCTTGTCTCCCGTTGCTTCTGGTAGCCCCAGGCATTCCTTGGCTTGTGGCTGCATCATCACTCCAATCGCTGCCTCCTCTTCACATGACAATCTTCCCTTTGTGTCCCTCTGTCTCTGTCTCTTCTCCTTTTCTATAAGGAAACTACTTATATAGGATTGGGACCCACCCTACTTCAGTATGACCTCATGTAGTTAACTGTTAATCTTCAAAGACCCTATTTTTAAAGAAGGTCGTTTTCACAGGTACCAGGTGGTTAGGACACAACAAATCTTTTTGAGGGATGAAATTCATTCAACAACAATAAAGGACTATGCCAAGCCTCTTATCTCATGACACCCACTTTGCAGATGGCATTGATGGAGCGCTCTCTGAGATAATACACATTAAAGTACTTAGACCAGTGCCAGCACGTAGCAAGCATATGCTCTTGCCATGCTTATGATTACTGCTTTGGCCCACAGACATGAACGGCTTTGCTTGCTTCTTCCCATGTGAAGCAATCACTCCCCCACTTACCCTGAGGAAAACTTCAGCTTGAACAACCTTCTAACCTTTTTTGAAAGAAGCTGTTATGATTCAGTAAAACACAATCTTTGTGGTCCAAAGAACTTTTAGAAGCTCATTAAAAAGTTCCAAAATCTTCATGAACATCAAATGGCTTTGCGCAATCAATATTTTCCAGCTCTGTAGTGAAAGAATTGGAATAATGAGGGTTAAACAATTCCTTCCTTAAAAAAGAAAAGAAAAAAAATAAAGAAGTCTGTAACTGAATAGAAACAACTGAGGCATCAGGGAACACATGTGGGAGGTACCAAGTCCTACTCCTCAAGGAAGGCCCAGCACACCAACCAGTTTATCATCAATAGTGCCCTGTGCTGAGGTAGGGGTCCTCGGAGTCAGGCAAGTCCAAGCAGGTTATTTACCCAGAGTTGCCAGACTATGGATCCCAGTCAAGGAGGGAAGAAAAGTATAATATCCACAGGCATTTTAAAATAATATTGTGAATAAAAGCCTGCCTCCAGAAGTGTGACCAGAAGTGTGTCCTGATGCAAATCTGTGTGTGGGTCAGGGCAAGCAGGTTAGGCATAAAGACCTTAAACAAAGCCCATGGACCAAAGGCCACTCTTGTGTGAAGGCCTGCAAAAGCAGAAGCTGGGAGCGTGTGTACCAACTTCAAATGTTATTCCTGAAGGGGAAACAGGCTTTATAAGGCCAAACATGGCTGCCCTCACACTTTCCATCAGTTCACTGCTGTTTCTGTTAGTTCACTGTTGTTTGTCAACCCATTGTTATGTGACCGTGCTGAGGTGGCCTTATGTAAGTAACATCCCTAGCATGTAGCCACTATTGTTCCTAACCACTATAAAACCTCCACCCCCTACTGCTGGGTGTAGAGATCTGCTTTGGTCCTGCAGCCACGCAGGACTTGCCTTGTTTCTAAGTCTCTCTAATAAACTCCCTTAGCTGCCACCCAAATTTGCCTGCCTCTTTCTATAGTCTCTTAGTGCCTTCCATTTTTAGAGACAAATTTCATGGTACTAGTCCATGTCTAGACAATAGATGAGCCAGCCAGGAGACTGAAGAAATAGTGAGTGAGAGTGAGGTATCTGCAGGGGAAATCCCAAGTTGGCCAGCAACCTCCATGTGGGGAGGTCTGGCCTGTATGCTTGATGCATGAGGACCGCCGCATGAGTACAGGGATGCCCCCAAAACGCCAAGTGGCATAGCATAGTTGTAGGAAAACACATGTCTTCATAAGTGTAAAATTGAAGCTAGGAGAGCAGTAGCGACTGTATGTGGCCACTGCTCTGGGAAGTTCAGCTGGCCACCAATGCCCAGCTAGCTACTGAAGGACACAGAAGAGCCCTGCAGGAAGAGCTACAATTAAAAAGAGATGTGTGCAATCATGCGTGGCAACAACTGACATATTAAGTAGCCACACCCAAGAGTAGGATGAGAAATTAGTGATGCTTACCTGCAGACTTGTAAAGATGAGGGGAAGGAAAGTGCCAAAGGCAAAGATTAGTGCACTGTTCATGAAAGGTGACTGGGATGCAAAAATGTAGACTCCATGGGAGAGCAGATGGAGTAGTGAATCAGATGCAGAAGTGATAGTGGAAGGGGAGCCTGACAATGCAGAGTGGCCCCTCTGGGTATGGCTGCTCATTACTCATAAGATGAAAGCTACCCAGGAACTTGATGAACCCAGACAAGAAATCCCACCAGACAGTTCCATGACAATGTGGGAATACAAACACCCCCCACCCCCGCCCTGCCAGAGCTAATTGAGTTGTGTGGGAAATTCCAGCAAAAAGAGAAGGAAACTATTGCACGTTGGTAACTATATCTGTGGGATATCAGGGGAGATGGTGTCTCTTTAAATGGAGCCAAGGCAGGGAAAATGAGCGGTATAATCACCCACCCTGCTCTTTGGCAGTGTTTACACACAGCTTGGAACACAGAGGGCATACATGCCCTCACAAATTAGATTATATTGTGTTACAAAAATGTGTAACAGAACTAGGGGGATCTTCCCAGCATAGTTGGGAAATGGTCTTCAGTAGAATGTGGTTTTGGTTAGCCTTTAGAAGAATATAAAGCCAGAGCAACAATATTGCTCCTGGGTCCTACTGCCTTTCGTGAGGAAGTGTCCCTTGCTACTGGGTAGACCTCATGCATTCCTAAAGACTAGGGGTGGGGCCAACATCACCTGCAGGTTAGGGCCCTGCAGGGGGACCAGAGGCCCCATGTAGAAGTCACAATACATTAATCAAGAACAAACAAACAGCAGGTGCTAGCTCTAGTCAATACCGGGGCAGAGTGCACCCTTATCTTTGGAAGCCCTGAGAGGTTTCAAGAACCTCTCTTGGCAACTGATGTATATGGCAGAAAGTCCATCCATGTATGCCAGGTACTTCTGACCGTGCAAGTAAGACATACTCCCCTAAACAGTATCAAGTTTATACTTTCTCAATATCAGAATACATTCTAGGGGTGGATTTCCTCATGGGACTGACTTCGACCACATCTGTGGGAGAATTCTGACCATGAATGAAGGTGGTAAGGCAGTCAGTTCTGAGGGAGAATGTGGTATGGGTACCACTGACCCTGTCCCCAGCACAGAGTGGTAGACGTCAAGCAATATAAGTCACCCAGAGGACATAAAGAAATTAGCCAAACTATTTTAGAATTAAAAAGAGTAGGTATCCTCCAGGAAGCCTAAAGTGTTTTAATAGCCCTGTGTGGCCTGTGATGAAACCAGATGGTTCCTGGTGTGTGACCCTAGACTATAGAGAACTAAACAAAGTGATCTCTCCTATACATGCTACAGTCCCAAACACAGCTTCCTTGTTAAAAACCCTGAGTAGAGACCTACGCACTATCATGCTGTGTTAGATCTGGCCAATGCGTTCTTTAGTATCTTCTAGCACTGTCTGCCCAAGATCAGTTTGCCTTCACCTGGGAGGGGTAAAAATGGACATTCTAAGTTCTACCCCAAGGACATCTACATAGTCCCACTATTTGCCTTGGTGTGGTTGTTAGAGATTTGGCTTTTTTCCCCTTCCTTGCTATTGCCCCCTAATTTCATTACATTAATGACATCATGTTAACTGCTGAAGATGTTTCTCTGTTACAGGAGTGTCAAGACACCCTAATTATTCACCTACAGGGGAGAAGATAGGCCATGAATTCCCACAAGGTGCAGGGACTGGGAATGTTGGTAAAATTCCTAGCGGTCGTCTGGTCAGGTAAGACCCATGTGTTGCCTGAAGCCATAGTCGATAAGATACAAGCTTACCCCATCCCTCGGACATCAAAGGAATTGCAGGCCTTTGTGGGTCATTTGTGGTATTAGAGAGTATTTGTTCAACACTTGGCCCAGTGCTTGAGACCACTTTATTGACTAATGAGAAAGTGTGCCTCTTGGGACTGGAGTAACGAACAGCAGCAAGCTTTTGAGAAAGCAAAAGTGTTGGTTGCAAAAGTGAAAGCTTTGGGCACAATATGAGAAGAGTTACCCTTCCAGTTAGACGTGAGCAGCACCAAGGACAGCTTTGGCTAGGCCTTGTGACAAGATCAGGATGGAACTAAAGTCCCCCTAGATTTTTGGTCCCAAACGTAGAGGGGGGCCATAAAACTGGTACAGTCCCATGGAAAAACAATTGTTAGCAGCCTATGAAGCCCTCCACCAAGTAGAGCCAGTAACAGGGGCAGGAACTGTTACCCTTTGCCCAGCTTTCCCCATAAATGGATGGGTCAACTGGCTGTTTTCCAAGCCGTCATCAGCTATCTCCCAGCTATGTTGACCAAATGACATGCATATCTGCAACAGCGCAGTGCCCTTTCTGCCTATCCATTGTCCCAAGAGTTACAAGCTGTACTCGGTCCAGTGACATATCAAGAAGATCCCCCAACATGGGCTAGCACACCACCAGAGCCACCTCCCCTCTCCTCCAAGACAGAAGGCCTTCTGCCAGCAGATGCCTGGTACACGGATGGCTCTAGCCAAGATACGCCACCACTGTGGATGGTAGTGACTGTGCAAGCCTCCACTGTTACCATTTGGTTTAAAACTGGCTCAGGGCAAAGCAGTCATTGGGTTGAATTAAGGGCTGCGTGGATGATCATCACCCATGAACTCTGGCCCTTAACCTTGTGTACGGACAGTTGGGTGTAACCTGTGGGCTAACTATGTGGATAGGTCAATGGCGTAAGGATCAATGGACAATAAGTAAAGTCCTGTAAGAGAACACTTTGTGACAAGACGTCTGGGATGGTCTCCAAACCCCAGATGCTGACCTGTTTTTTTCAGGTAGCAGCCCTTTCACCCTTTCCCCACTGGGAAACCAAGAAGCAGATGCTATAGCACAAGTCAGAACAGTGAATCCCGAGGGAGAAGCTGCCCATTAAATTCACCAGAAAAGCAGACACGATAGTGCTCATGATAGTTGGAAAACAGCCAAAAAGGCAGGCATAGCCTTAAAGTATAGTGACCTAGTAGGTGCTGTACAAAGTTGCCCCATGTGCTCACACCAACGCCCAGAATGTCTGCACCACAATTCTGGGAAAATACATTAAAAAAAACACAGCCAGTGACAGACTGGCAAGTAGATTATATAAGGTCCCTACACTCCAGTGAAGGAACAAAGTACACTCTCCTTTGCGCGGACACTGTTACCAGCTTGACACAGGCGTTCCCATGTAAATGAGCAAACCAGGGTGCTACAATAAAGGGGCTACAAAAATGGAATGGAATGTACAGGATACTCTGAAGGGTTGATAGTGACCAGGGGACACACTTTACAGGTCACTATGTGCTCAAAAAAGTGGCTGAAAATGAGGTACTGTGGCATTACCACCTGCCCTACAACACCCAGGCTGCAGGCCTGGTGGAAAGGAAGAACAGTGTCCTGAAACAACCAATACAAACACTTACAGGCAAGGCTACCCTGAAGAGGTGGACCAAAGTGCTTCTTGAGGCATGAAGGTTGATAACTTTGGTTCCACTGGGTCCTTAGCCAGACTAGGAGCCTCGAGTGACCCTCCACAATGATCCAAGAGATGTCACTAGCTCCAGAAGTGTATCCACCAAGGTTATTGCCAGAACAAAACAATATAGTCCTCCAAACACCCTAGGACCTGGTGCTGGGAAATGAATTCATCACTGACACCTCTCATGGGTCACCACATCGGGGTGGATTAGTTACTCTGTCCCTCTGGAGGCAAAAGAACTGCTCAGGTTAACATGACAGCCCACCATCCTACTGCACAAAAGGGCTCACAGTCACACTTCACATGGAAAGGAACGATGGGTATACCACAAGGGATGTAAGTGAGTCTCCTTTTCTGGCATACAGTTAAATGGGTGACTTTACTCACAGCCCCTCAGGTGACCTTCCCAGGGCAACACGTACAGTACACTCAGCCAGGAAAATTGCCTAAAATGGCCACTATTCTCACCACCGAAGAGGAAGCCACTAGTATGATCCTAATAGAACAGGAAGATTTACTCCTCTCGTTACCTACTAAACACCTGTCTTTCCAACCATAAGTATGGCCTACTCGGCTTTCTTCCCTTCAGGGCTGCCAACCTCTTCCTAGAGTGGGCTCACAGCTTTGTTGTAGTCCATAACAAAAGCAGCTGCTATGTCTGTGAACAACTCCCTTTCTCAAGCACCAAAGGCAGTCCTCGGAACGTGGAGCGGCTGACCAGAACCTACTGGGCAGCTGTGAGAGACATGCAGAGGAGTATGGAAGCGTTTTTAACTAATTGGGGCATAACGGGGCGGGGGGCACAACGTCACCTTTTCCTGAATTCAGACTCTTGAAGACACCCGCATCTTGGTAAGAGACCACAACGCCTCTCGGTTGCAGATGTGAAAGTGTGTTTACCACCTCTGGGATTGTTTAGGTTAGTTGGTACCTGAACAGGGTGTACTAGGGAAACCTGCTTCTGTCTGTTTTGAACCAAAGAAAACCCCATGAGTTCCCCTCTGTCTCCCCAGCCCTGCCGCATTGTCCTCCAAGTCTTCTGCCTGCAAAGTGGGCTGGGCTCCTGCATCCCACTGCCAAGATAATATCTAATACCACTGACTGGTTGCAATATAAACACCCCAACTGGAAAGCAGGAGTGTATTTCACTCTTAACAGTGCCAGATGGCTGTGTGGCCACTATATGTGGTCCTGATTACCATACGACTGGATAAAGTGCTGCACGTTATCCTGTGCAACAGGGACCATCAGGGAAACTATATCACAACCTCTAAATTATTCCATGTTGAAAGCTAGGTGGACCAAGCATAGTCTTTTCCACTGGTATGATTCCCTTCTAACTGTTTTTGTCCCCTACCCCCTCTGTGGGCTCCTTAGAAGTAATGGGACAAATCAAAGCTCTAACTAATTTTATTAAACAGGCCCTGAATGATAGCAGAGAAAGCTTTTGGCTATTAACTGCCAAAACCACCCAAATGAGGAAGGTAGTATTTCAGAACCAAATGGTTCTGGACATTCTAACAGTCATTCAAGGTGGGATATGTGCCATAATAAAGACTGAATGTTGTACCTATATACCAGACTACCACCAGAACATAACTGATCTGTTAGGTCACATGAAGAAACAACTAGAAGCCTTAGACGCACCTGATGGCTGGTCTGCTGTGGCCACCTGGTTTTCCTCTTTCCCCTGTAGCTGGCATGGTTTTTTGATAGGTCTTGGTCTTTTGCTGAGTATAGGAATTGTGTGCTGTGTTTGTCTATACTGCTGATGTGGTCTATGCCTCCAACTATAGCAATGCCATCTGTCCCTACAGTGACACCTCCTCTTGGGGCCCTCAGGGACTTTGCGGAAGATAGGGAGCACATCAATTCATAAAAGCCAACCTTGAGGAGTGGACTGAACAGGAAACAGGCTTCGCAAGGCCGAACATGGCTGTTCTCATGTTTTCTGTTAGTTCACTTCTGTTAGCCAAGCCACTACTATGTGACCCTGCTGAGGCAGCCTTATGTAACATCCCTGGCATGTAGCCACTATTGTTCCTAACCACTACAAAATTTCTGCTGCCTACTGCTGGGCACAAAGATCTCCTTTGGTCCTGTGGCCACCCAGAACTTGCCTCATCTGTAAGGCTCTCTAATAAACTCCTTTGCTGCCACTCTAAACTTGCCTGCCTCTTTCTTTTGTCTGTTGGCGCCCTCCATTTTTAGAGACAAATTTCACTTTACTAGTTCGTGCCTAGATAACTCCAATCCCTGGAAATATAAGTAGTGTCTCCTTGTGGTGGCCAAGACTGCAAAACCTATCAATCTAGACTGTTAAAGGCTAAAGAGGAATGATAAAATAAGTTATAGAAAACGGGACATTCAGAGCTACACTGACTGGACACGAAGTCAGGACTGGGTTGATTTGGGAGCATGGAGCTTCTTGTGGCCCAGTGTCCTCAGGGGTGAGGACAGCAATGGAATAAATAAGTTACATAGAAGGTTCTGTGGGATATCACCATTGAGGCAGGAAGAGGCTGAAAAGGGAGGAGTTAGATGTTGTGAGTCAGACAGTCAGCAAGGATCTTACTGCAGCACCAGCCTGGTGAACTCGAGTCACTAAAATATATCACAGTCAGTAACTGTCTTTTATTTAAAGAGAGAGAGAGATTTACTACAAGGAATTGGCTCACACAATTGTGGGGAGCTGGCAAGTCCACAACCTGTAGGTCAGGCAAAAGGCTGGAGACTCCTGCAGGCTTCTGTCCCAAGATCTGTAGGTCAGTTGATGAGAACAGTGCAGAGCAAGATGTTCTGGAAAAATATCTATGTATAGTCTGGAGGCAGAATACACCCTAGGGAAACTCCTTTTTTGCTTGTAAGGCCTTCAACAAATGATTGAGGTCCACCCATATTATGGAAGGTAATCTTTATAACTAGCAACTAGGGTTTGACCAAACAACTGGGCACAATAACCTAGTCAAGTTGACACATACAACAAACTATTACAGAAGCTGCTTATTCCCTGCCCTGTTTTTGTTATATTTGCTGTGTGAGGCCCACTAGGACCCACAGGTACAAGTCCAGGCCTGGAGGACATTTCAGATTCTCCATTAGGTCTGCTCCCCATTATGGGAGATGGACATGTGAGGACTGACCAAGACTCAAATTGTAACAAAGCTGGATTTTGCATGGGATAGGAAGGCCAGGCGTGGGGAAAAGAGCTCTGAAGATTGTCATGACCTCCACAAAACCACATTCACACCTGGTAAATGCAAACCCTTGTCAAGGGAGTCCTAGTTAAGTGCTCTGGGCCCTCTGTGTAAATTGTCCATACCAGTGCAGCCACACAGATTGCCAAGCTGAGTGCTCCCTGAGCACCAGGGGAAGTGAACAAAGATCCTGTTTCTCTACTCATCTGTCCCTTGTGTACCCAGTTTATCTTTACTTCTAAGGCTCCATTCAGGCAGAACCTTCTCGCCCAGCCTACCACAGGGAAAGGGGGTCACATTACCAGCCCATCCATCTTCATGAAATAACACAAGTGGAGCTTCAAAAATACTTAGATTGCAGTTGAGCACCAAGTAATCGATGCCATCACTAGTGATAAATCCAACTCAGGCATCTTAATGACTGAAAGCAGTTATTAAGACAACCACAGTGACATTGCCTAGTCACAGATATTTTAGTCTTGACTGTCTGCATCTGTGTACAAGGTGGAGGAGGTTCTGGGCCCAACCGCTAACCATAAGCAGAAAAATCAAAAATAAAATTGAAAAACTTTAAAACAGTGGGGTTTTGCTCAGTTCTCTGGGTAAAGTTTATTGTAGCTTCCTCCTGTAGTCAGACATTTTGCCAGGATCTAGAGACTGTCATAAGATAGGGATGATAAACTTGTCCCTGGGTGAGGTCTCGAGGCTGGGTGTGGTATACTATATAAGGCAAGGTCACCCTTCCGGAAAAGTCTCAGTGCCACGTTATGCTCAGCCTGTGGGATTCATGCCAGAAGACCCATTTTACCTTGCTTTATTCACTGCCCCCCATCTACTTGCTTTGTTCACCTCAAGGAGCTGACGATAATCCAGCAAATCATAGGAGTAGATTGGGGAAAGAAGTAGCTGATGCTGCCGTGATGGCAGATGCCCTCAGTGACGGGCTACTTTGAGCCAGACAACGACGCCACCAGTGCCTGAGAGCAAGAGGAAGCGCAACCCGTCCTCTCGCCCCCAGGCTCTGAACCACACATGTGCTTGGAGTCCCATTGTCCTCCAGTTGTAGCCATTATTCCCTTTCGAAAGGCAGGGCCATGGGTTGCTATGACCCAGGACTGAGTAGAGGGGCAGAAGCACCATTCTCACTCCTTCTCTCCCATGCTCTGAAGCCCACACCCCCAAGCAGAAGCTTTGAAGTCCAGACAAGGAGCTAGCACATGAAGTTTCACTGCAGATTCATGCTTTATTGGCAAGAAGTGTGACAGTGTGAGGTGAATGAGGACAGCAACAGACCCAAAAAGGCCGCAGCTCTGGGAGCCTGCAACAACTGGCTGGAACTATCAACAACACACTTACATGTGGGAGGATCATACACATGTCCCAGGAAATGTTCTGAAGCAGGTAATCTAGCGGGTCAGAAAGGTGCCAGCCACAGTCCTGCCCTGCCTCTTACCCCTTGGTGACGCTGGGTACCTCATCTGTAAATCAGATCCACCCGTTCAGTTATTTACCAAATGTTCATTGACTCCCTCCTGGTGTCAGGCGCTTTTCTAGGCATTGATGATATGTAGTCACCAACTTACGATGTATTCGAGTTACAAGGAACCACACTTAAATGTCTTGACTGCATCTGTGTACGAGGTGGGGTTTTTGTTTTTTTTGGTTTTTGTTTTTTGTTTTTTGTACATCTTATCATTAGCAATACGTACTACATACAATGTTGCAGCAGATAATTTGCTGATGTTATCATTCTCAGACATTCACTTGCAGATGTTCGATGTTATGATTTATAAAGATACTGATAATAAAAGGCAATAATCATGAAAGTTAAAAAAAAAAACGAGGTATTCGATTTACGTCAGAAGAGTTTGACAATGGAGTCATTGGAACAGAGGCCCATTGTAAGTCAGCGACTACCTGTATGCAAGCATAGAACAAGGTCTTCAACTCCAGGTAGTCTACAGCCTGCTGGAGAAAGTAGATAATAAAGAAACAAATAGATACATGTCATGTAGTGATGGGTTCTCTGAAGTAAGACAAAGAAGGGCAAGGGAAGAGACAATGAGGGTCCTTCTTTACACAGAGTTCTGAGAAGACCTCTCCAAGAATATTACACAGATGTGTGAGGGGAAGTGCTTCAAGTAAAAGGCAGAGCCAAGTGCAAAAGCCCTGAAGGCAGAAATGAATTTGGCAGGTTTGAGGAACAGCAAGATCAGTAGGGCTCAATGGCTAAAAAAGGAAATCGTTGTTTGGTAAAGTGGAGGGCCAATGAAAACGAAGGAAGCCCTCAGAGAGATGGATTGGCAAAACAGCCGAAACAATGAACTCAAACATACAAGTGATCATGAAGATGGCACAGGACCAGGCAACATTTCATTCTGTTACAGATGAGTTGGAGCTGACTCTACAGCAACTTACAACAAGATCAGTAATACCTCCCTCACTGGGCTGTTGTAGGGATTGCGTAATGTTATTAGCATCATTACTCTATATGAGGCTACACATTGTTAATTTAACTTGTTAGGAGGTTGAGCAGACAACTCAAAACAGAGCAATGGGAAAGAGAAGACAAAAGGATACAGGCCTGCTACAGCTGTAGGAATACCCAGATATGTGTGTGTGTGTGTGTGTGAGGAACCTGGAGTACAAGCAAAAACACCAGCATTCTGCTCCTGGCTCTACTACCTCCACTTGCATGGCCTTAGTTACATCACATTTTTTCTGGGCCTCCTATTTGATCACGTAATAAACTAGAATTACCATATCTGTCTAATATGCGAATAGTAATAGCCCCACTTATTCAGGAACTACTTTGTCCTTGGATTAATTTATATATTTAAACTATTTAGTCCTCACAATCAACCCTATGAAAAAGGAATCATTTTCTAGATAAGGAAAGTGAGGTTCAGAACAATAAGTAACTTGCCCAAGGACACACGGATGGTTTGAAAGAGAAAACAAACATAGAATCCTTGCAAATTATTTAATCTTGTTCTCAGACCCATCAACAGCACAATTCTTCCTTCTAATGAAATGTTACCTAAAAGCCCAATGAATAATATAATAAAGGTAAAGCTGCTTTGGTTGTGTTGGGGTGTCTCAGGGTTCAGTCCTGTCTACGGGATGCCCACCTCCATCTCCTAGTAGGCATTGGTGCTTAGGGTTCCATGGGTCACAGTTTGAAAACCCCTTATCTAGTCTGATCCTTCATTTGTCATACAAAAATCTGGGGCCCTCAGAGATTATAAATCCAATGCAAGCTCTTTGCTGGCCACTGGTAGAACAGATGTCCTATGCTCACTGTGCTGCTCCCATATACAACCAAAAAACCAAACTAGTTGCTATCAAGTCGAATTTGATTCATGACAAACCCATGTGTGTCAGAGTAGAACTGTGCTCCATAGGGTTTTCAATGGCTGGTCTTTTGGAAGTAGATTGCCAGGACTTTCTTCTAAGGCACCTCTGGATGGACTCGAACCACCAATCTTTTGGTTAGCTGCTGAGCATGGCAACCATTTGCACCACCCAGAGACTCCCCCTAAATACAAAACCCACAATCAAACCCACTGCTAATTCCAACTGATAGTAACCCTATAGGACAGAATAGAACTGCCCAACAGGGTTTTCAAGACTGTAAATCTTTACAAAAGCAGACTGTCACAGACTGGGTCTGGTAACTCTTCAGGGCAGCCATGCTCCATGCAGAGGCTCAGCCTTTAAGGTAGTTTCAGTCTTGTGTCCCGTCCTTCCCAATACATGTTTCCATGATGGTCACAGTCAAGACTCGTGTGCTTGCTTTTAAGTGCTTCAGGCAGAAATGAGCCCAGTCACTTCCCATTCCAGCTCCTGCAAAAAGAGCTGGGAAATGTAGTCTCCCACGCGTCCAGAAGGGAGGAAGGCTGAAAATATTGAATTGGCCCTAGAAGGAATACAACAAGAATGCTCCTTAGAAGTGAGGATGGTGAGACTTTGGCTTACTTACATTGGACGTGTCATAAGGAAAGACCAATTATTAAAAAGGAGTATCATATCTGGTAAAGCAGAGGGTCAGCAAAAATGAGGGAAGCCCTCAATGAGATGGATTGACACAATAGCTGCAACAATGAACTCAAACACACTAACAATCATAAAGATGACGCAGGACGGGGCCACGTTTTGTTCTGCTGTACGTAAGGTTGCCATGAGTCAGAGTCAGCTGACCACGGCTAACAACAAAAACAATGCTAATCCTAGATCCAGAGCCCTTGCCATGACAACAGAGCTCTAGGGAAAGGGATGAAAGGACAACCGAAAGAAGAAAGCTGAATTTGTTAAATGAATGTGTACGTCTCCAAAAAGTTTTTAAATCATCCCGAGTTTTCTCACTTTTGCTGGAGAATGGAGAGACAACATGTGGCCAAAGGGCAGGGGAGGGTGAGGAGTGGGAGGGAAGTGAATTACGTGCTCCGCCCAGCCTACCACTTTGAAGATATTTTGCTAATGAATCACCCTACTTGAGTTATCAAGTTGATGGATTTCAAGGCAGGGCTGGATCAAGGAGAAAAGTTCACAGTAAACAAGTAAATGTGTACAACTTGTAATAGACATTTGCATGCATGGAGAGCAGTCCTGTTGACAAAGCACTTCCATGGATGGGGTCGCATCGGCATCCAGAAGATCCACAGGTGCCCTAGGCAGGGAAGCTGCTACCCTTGAGTGACATTGTAACCCAGTCTGTGAAGGATACAGAGCACATCCTGGGCAACTCCATAGGAGGAGGACTCTGGTCCAGACAGGGCGGGCTGGGCAACCTCATCTGGCTGCAGAGTCCAGCTCTTGCAACTGAAGGTGGAGGATCCAAGGAACTCATGCCCTCTTCCTGACCCTCCTTTCTACAGCCTGAGTCTTAGCACCAGATGACAGCCAGCCTGTTCCAAACTTTTGCTCTCTGGGCCTCAGGCAACAGTGAGTTCAGGTCAAAGAAGTTGTGATGCCCTGGGGGAGGGCAAGTCAGATGCCATCCTGGGTGCTGGTGATCTTGACATTGGCAGTGAGACCACTGTCAGGGTCTGAATAAACGGGCAGTCTCCCACCCCTGCCCACAGAGATCAGTAAACCAGTTGCCAGCAAGTCTATGCCGACTCATGGTGAAACCATGTGTGTCAAACTAGAACCATGGTCGTAGGGTTTTCAATGGCTCATTTTTTAGAAGTAGATAGCCAGGCCTTTCTTCCAAGGCACCTCCAGGTGGACTCAAACTCCAACCTTTCGGTTAGCAGCCGAGCATGTTAACTCTTTGCACCATCCAGGGACTCCACCAGTAGAGAAGGAACAGGCATTTGCTGGAGAAAGTGTCAAGGCCGATAACGTAGAGCTTGTTCAGAGGAGGCCTCCAGCCCTAGCTGGGAAGAGGTAGGCAAGATGTTTGCTGCACAGGCACCAGGGTCAATAAGGTAGCTGACAGGAAGCATGAGGACGTGGGCCAGGTGGAGTACTGGTTACATGCCAGCTTGGCTGTTTCAGGCCTCACCCTCAAGCCTGCCCCTATACTTCCTGCCCTGGACACGGTAGGCTGGGAGGGTGTTGGGGCAGGAGGCCAGTGCCAAGGCAGGGGCTCCCTCCCAATGTGCCTTCAGTCCTCGCAGTGGCCTGTGAGACGGCACTGTTGGCCGGGTCTGCAGTTCCTTTGGATTGTTCCCGGCTCTGGTCCAAGAGCCTCCAGCTCTTCATCTGGAGCATAGCTCCAACCGTTTCACCCCTCCAGGACATCCTTTCCGCCCCTGCTGCTGATTAAATTTGCTCATTTTCCTCCCTTGGCAACTCAGCTGCTGTAAGAAGTACTCGGAAGCTCTCCAACTGTCTTGGGTTCGTGGGAAATAATAGGCTGGCTCTTCAGGCATTCTCATCACCTTCTCCTCTGAATGACCTTCCCTTGAATTCCAATACAGAGTGGAAATCCCCACGTCTTCCAGGGACACTGGGTCCTGGAGTGAAGACAGAGAGCTAAAGCCAGGCAGCAGGGGAACAGGAGAGCTCCTACTGGTTTAATCGGATCTCAGTACTTGGGAGCAAAAACATTTTGCCCCTTCAGGTGGGCAAATCATTAAACAAAGTGGTATGCAACCCTGGATGCTTGTTCAAATTAGCTGGAATAATTTTTTTAAAAAACAACACCCAAACCCACCCAAACTAAATCAAACCCGTTGTGGTCAAGTCCATTCCGACACATGGCGACCCCATAGAATAGGGTAGAACTGCCCCATAGGGTTTCCAGGAGCAGCTGGTGGATTCAAACTGCCAACTTTGGGTTAGCAGCTGACCTCTAAACCACTGTGCCACCAGGGCTCCTCCCACTACCCCAATCCAATTAAATTAAGATGTCTGGGGTTTAGGTTCATATATTCATACATTTTTTAAAACTCTCCAGATAATCATATTTGATCTCTAATTGCCTATTGACAAATCAACCCTTGAATGTATTTTTTCTAAGCCCACTCTGTGTGTTTTCTTTCCATCCCTCCAATAATTACGTTTTGTTGTTAGTTAGGAGCCCTGGTGGTGCAATCGTTAAGTGCTCAGCTGCTAACCAAAAGATCAGTGGTTCCAACCCACCAGCCACTCCACAGGACAACGTTGGAAACCCTTTGAGGGCAGTTCTACCCTATCCTATGGGGTTGTTATGAGTCAGAATGGAATCGACTCAGTGATGGTTTTTGCTTTTGTTTTTTGTTGTTTGGTGTTAGCTGCCGTTGAGTCAGCCTCCAACTCAGGGTGACCCCCATGCATAATGGAATAAAATGCTGCCTGGTCCTGCGCCATCCCCACGATCAGTTGCAGATCGGGATGTTGTGATTCATAGGGTTTTACTGGCTGATTTTCCAAGTAGATTGCCACGCCTTTCTTTCAAGTCCATCTGATAAAGTCTGGAAGCTCCGCTGAAATTTGTCAGCATCACAGCAACACGCAAGCCTCCAGGTGATGGCTGCACATGAGGTGCATTGGCCAGGAATAAAACCTGGGTCTCCCGCATGGAAAGCAAGAATTCTACCACTCAACCACCAATGCCACCCAATAATTACAGCACCTTATAGTCCCACAGTGCAATACAAACTATGTTCATATAGATATTCCACTCACTCCCTTAGGCCAAGTTCTTCTCCATCTCACTGTGAAGGGAAGCGATTGGCTCTTATCCACAGCTCTAGCCCCAGCATCTTACACAAGATCTAGCATAAAGTGGGTGTTTGATGTTTATTGAATGATCCTGTGAGATTATGTTATCACAGGTTCATTATTATTACTTCACTTTTTATTATTATCACAATTTTACAGTTGAGAAAACTAAGGCCTAAAGAGGGAAAATGTCTTTGCCCAAGATTATACAACCAGGAAGAGAAAAGACCAAGGCTGGAACCCAGGTTGTCTGAGTCTGAAATAACTTCCACTTCACTTATTCCTCTCATCGGTCTTTGCCCCAGTTCTGCCCATAGTCCCTCATCGTTCTTAACACTGCCCTTCAGGAATATGAAAGTTGCTAAGTCCTGGGCCATGCTCTGAGAAGGACCCAGAGACCTGGAAACAACCAAGGAAAACATGGCCAATGTGCCCCAGACAGAAGAGCCATGAAGTCTGGTGGGTCCCAAGCTGGAACAAATCAGTGTCCTGGAGCTGAATTAGATAAGAAAGAAACAGTTGAGCAAATATGGATCATGTGTTTAATCAACAAATAGCTGTGGATGAGGATGCTTGTGGCAGTGACGTTAAAAAAGGAGCATTGAAACCCTGCCTTTCCATCAACAGGTCAAGCACTCTGTTCTGTGGCAGCAGACAGAGTTCTTAATAGGCAGGGTTATGAACAGCATTGAATGAAGTTCCAAAGAAGGTGGGTTCCAAACCTATGGATACCCTGATGTCCTCAGCCTCCCCTTTAAAAAATGAACATATGCCCTTCTTTGAAATAAAAGTAAAGGATTCCAAGAGCAGCATGGGGTAGTACAGTGGTTCTCAATGTACGGTCCCCAGACCGACATCATCAGCATCACCTGAGAACTTGTTATAAATGCAAATTCCCCGCCCCCACCCCAGACCTACAGTATCGGAACTCTAGGGGTGAAGCCCATCAATTTGTGTTTTATCAAGGTGTGTTGGAGCCCTGGACGGGCAGGGGTTAAGAGCTGGACTGCTAACCAAAAGGTCAGCAGTTTGAATCTACCAGCCACTTCTTGGAAATCCTATGAGGCAGTTCTACTCTGTCCTGTAGGGTCGCTATGAGTTGGAATTGACTCGACAGCAACAGTTTTGGTTTTTGGTCCAGGTATGTCTCATAATGCTAAAGTTTGAGATCGGCCAGAGTAATGCATAGAGCACAGACTTAGTGATTAGACACAACTGAATTGGAATCCCGGCTCCACCACTTACAAGGTGAGTAGTTTTGCAGTACGAAGAAAGAGAATGGCCTTCTATCAACTTCTGAACATGTGTAGGAGGCCACCGAGCTCCAAGTGCTCCTGGTAAGGCTCTTCACATGTGTCTTCCATCAGAACACTCACAGCTGCCTAAGAGGTCATCAGGTTTCATCCAATCATGTCCAATATGTATACTTCCCTCAGTCACCACATAAGCCCAAGACCAGAGGTCATCTCTCTCATTTATGGCCTCACATCCTCATATGACTCTATATATCACCAAATCTAACCGCAACCCCCTCCCTCCTCAGCTCCCAGATCTTTCCACTGGACAATCATTAGCAAAGCCTCCTATATGTTCAACATCTACTCCTGCCCAGACTGAAATCCTGCTCTACCACAGAGGGCACTCAAAAGAAAAAAAAATAGTAGTTGCTATCAAGTCAACTCCAACTCATGGTGATCCTGTGGGTGTCAGAGTAGAACTGTGATCCACAGGGTTTTCAATGACTGATTTTTTGGAAGTAGATTGCCAGGACTTTCTTCCAAGCCACCTCAGTGGACTCCAACCTCTAACCTTTCAGTTAGCAACCAAGCATGTTAACCATTTGCACCACACAGGGACTACAAGGTCACTCAAGTGGTGGCTATTTTCTCTCCCACATCCTTTTTAATGTTGTCCCTGGGCAGGGGTGGGTATCCTTATTCCTCATCATTGCTTTCAGGCAGTAGTTCTCTCTCCTCCCTAAAATTCTCAATTGCTTTCACGCTCAGGCCATGAGATCTACTGTTACCACCCGTTGTTGGAGTCATCTACAGATGTGCTTCTCAGATTTTAATGTGCATATGAATCTCCAGCAGTTCTTGTTAAAATGCAGATTCTGCTTCAGTAGATCTGGGAGGAGGCCAGATTCTTCATTTCTAACCGGCTCCCTGGGGAAGCAGATGCTGCCATTCTGGGACCACTCCTTTGAGTATCAAAGATCTACAGGTCTCTGCATCACTCTCCTTTATTTCTTGGTAATGTTATTATCTGCATAACTGTCTTCATCTCCAATATTGCCTCTGATATCATTCTTAGTTATTTTAATGTATATGCAAACAGTCTTTCCAAAACTCTGGCCTCTCAATTCTTTGGTTTGTTTCACCTTTAATTATCCTCCTCCCCACCTCACTTATCACATCCCTTTGGTTACACTATAAACCTTGTCATTAGCAGTAACTACAGCTCCTCCATGATCTTAATTTCATGCATCCTACACTCAATATATCTGCTAGCTCCCACTATTACTCTGACACAAAAGTGCTATGACCCATTTGAAAGCTCAGTCCACTACACCCATAAAATCCGTCTTGTCCCTTGACTACCTCATCTGTTTATTCCCCTCCTTAACCTGCAATTAGATTCTGTGACCCACCATTTTAATCACTCCCTGAATACACCCTCAACTCCCTGCCCCTCTCTCCTCAATTCTCCTTACCTGGCAAAACTCAAAATCTGAACTCATAGCGACCCTATAGGACAGAGTAGAACTGCTCCAAAGGGTTTCCAAGGCTGCAATCTTTATGGAAGCAGACTGCCACATCTTTCTCCTGACGGAGCAGCTGGTGGGTTTGAGTCGTTGACCTTTAGTTACCAGCTGAGAGCTTTAACCAGTGCGCCACCAGGGCTCCTATATTTCATACCTTCTACTCTCCTTTCATCTCCGTCTCCTCCCTGCTCTCGATTGAAAACCCTATGGAGTAGTTCTGCTCTGTAGCACATGGGTGGCCATGAGTCGGAATCAGCTCTCCTCTCATCCCCATCTCCTCCCTGCTCTCCACAGTAAGCTGATAACCTTGCTTCTTGTTTTACTGAGAAAATGGAAACAACCCGAGTAGATTTTCGGGAAATTTCCCCTACAATATCTACCCACCTACCTCCATCTGTGTCCTATACTCTATTTCCCTCTTGTTACCATGAATTCACTTTCCCTCAGTTTCTTGGCAAAATCAGCTTCTCTGCTTGTGCACTAGAACCCAGTCCTTCTTGCCTATGCAAGGGCATTGCTCCCGCTATCCTTCCTTCTTCCTTCTGCATCAGCAACATCTGCCTGTCTCTCAGTAATTCCCAAAGGCACACAAACTTACTTCCCATCTTAAAGACAAAAGCAAAACAAAAACCTCCTCTAGACACCCATAAGCCTTTTCATTCACCACCCATTTTTCTGCTCTACTTCATAATAAATAAAACTCTCGAAAACATAGTCTATACTCAACTCCCGTTCTACCCCTCTTGTTCTTATATTTTGTTTTGTTTGTTTCACTGGAGATGTATATTTACATAAAGATCTCAACTAGTTGCCATAGAATCAACTTTGACCTATAGCAACCCTACGTGTGTCAGAGTAGAACTGTGCCCCATAGGGTTTTTAATGGCTGTTTTTGCAGAAGTAGATCACCAGGCCTTTCTTCTGAGGCTGCTCTGGATGGACTTGAACCTCCAACCTTTCAGTTAGCAGCCGAGTGTGTTACCCGTTTGCACCACCCAGGAACTCCTTACATAGAGAAGGGCGCCTGAAATGTCTAAATACAGTTTAAAGAAGAAATACAAAGCAAGCACTACCGGACGTCTCCATTTAGAAGTCCAACAGGCATCTCAGATCTCTCATGCCCAAAACAGAACTCCTAATTCTGCCCCTGAAATATGTTCCTCCTACAGTCTTCTCCATTTCAGTAAATAGCAATTCCAGCCTTCACATTGCTCAGGTTAAAAATCTTAGAGGCATCATTGATTCCTATGTTTCTCTCATATTTTACATCCAACCTATTAGCAAACATATTCGTTGTCTAACATCAAAATGGGGCCTTGGTTGTGCAGTGGTTAAAGAGCTCAGCTGCTAACCAAAGTTCAGTAGTTCGAATCTACCAGCGGCTCCTTGGAAACCCTGTGGGGGCAGTGCTGCTCTGTCCTATAGGGTTGCTATGAGTCAGAGTCGACTTGACGGCAGTGGGTTTGGTTTTTGGTTTCACACCAAAATATATCTGGAATCTAACCACTTCTCACCACCCCCACCTCTACCATCCTAGTCCAAACCTCCACACAGAAGTCCAAGTTATGATCTAAAAATACAAATTGGATCATGTTACTACTCTGCTCAAAACACCCCATCCCATCTCTGGATAAAATCCAGAGTCCTTACCATGGCCCTCGAAGCCCTGCATAACCCAGGACCTTGTTACCTCTCAAATTTCATCACTCTCTCCCTTCTCCCTTCATTCTGCCAACTGGACTCCTTGCTGTCCTCATATGCACCAAGCAAACTCCTGCCTCAGGGCCATTTCATTTGCTTTTCCTTTGGCCTGGAACACTGTTCCTTCAAATACCCACATGGCCCAGACTCTGCAGAACTCTGTTCAGATGAATTGTTCAAAACGTCTTTCCTGGCCAGTCTTAAAAAAGCACCCCCATCATTCTTTATCCCCTTACCCTGCTTTATTCTCTTTCATTCATTCATTTACGTATTTGTTTATTTTTTAGTTTCACCTTAGAGAATATAAGCTGAATAGAATACAAGAATATGATGTTTTTAGTTTCCACTGCTCTATCTCCAGCAGCTAGAGTTTTGTATAGAAGATAATATGTGCTCAGTAAATAATTGTCAGATGAATCAATGTGCTAGAAACTCTCCTCCAGACTGTGCTTTTCATCACTAACCTGCCTATGCTGCCTGCCAGAAATTTCTTGATTTTTCCAGATCTATATGGTGGACATAATACCTATCTCATCAACAAAACTATGTAAGCACTTAGCCCAACATCTAGCACATATTAGGGTTTCAAATATGTTAATATTCTTCCCTCCTCCCTTCCTTTCCTTCTTCTACGGCGGAGGATGACCAAATGTCTCATTTTCCTGGATCAGTCCTAATTTACACCTCTTGTCCCAGTGTAATTATTAATAATGCTTCCTTTTACTATCAAAATGTCATGTTTAGAATGATTAATGATATAGTGGTTATCCTAATATTAGTTCATTTGCCCCTGATATGTCAATTTAAGCTCATTTAGAGATGGTGGCCTTATACTGAGAAGTCATGGATATTTTCAGCAGAGCTAGTTCTTAGATGCAGTGACATATTAAATTCATTTGACTTGCCTGCCTCATAGATTATTTGTGAGTAAAATATGTAGAGATGTTGAACTTCTAGACATATGGAAAAGGACGTTATTTATACTTTACAAAACGATATTATAGAGAAGTGGTCTTTGAGTCAAAAGACACAAGTTGAAATCTCCATTGTGACGTTTTCTAGATTGACATCTAGAAAAGTCATGAGACCTTCCTTGTCTGTAAACTGAGTCAAAATTATCTGGCCTGCTGCCGCCTGCTGGGACACGGAACACATCAGGTCAGATGACACACGTGAAGACTCTGTAAACTCATTACAGCTGTTTGGCTACCCAAGGAAACTTTGTTTGATGTCCACCAACAAAGCAATCTCCCCAGACTTCTTTGGGGGTGTTGTTACCCCACCTACCACCCAACTCTGAAAGAACCCAGGTGGTGGGAGAGACAGGGAGCGGGCTTGGCTTTCATAGCTTGTTAAGCAAATATGCAGTGGATGGAGCCCTAGGAAAGTAATGAGGCAAGGGTCCAGAAGGTGCTTTTTCTTTGCAAACTTATATTCTCCAAAGGTGTCAAGTCAACCTTCAAGAATGTACAAGAAAAGTGACAGGAGAAAAGGGGCAGGTGTTCTGGGGAGAATTGAAACCCATTTTTGCATTGGGCTGCTGCAAAAGACCTCTTGGAAGCATAGATGTCACTTTGAGGACTAAGGTTTGCCTGCCCCAAGCCATGGTATTTTCAATCTCCTTGTAGGCATGGGAAAGCTGGACAATGAATAAGGAAAACCGAAGAAGAATTGAAGCCTTTGAATTATGGTGTTGGCTAAGAATATTGAATATACCGTGGACAGCCAGAAGAATTAACATATCTGCCGTGGAAGAAGTACAGCCAGAATGCTCCTTAGAAGCAAGGATGGTGAGACTTCATCTCACGTACTTTGAACATGCTATGAGTCAGAGCGGACTTGACTGTACCTAACAACAACATTCCTGAGGGTTCCAAACCCTTGCCCCAATTTCATGCCTTCATCACTCCTGCCTCTCATATTTCCCCTACCAACACACGAGAAAAGCCAGGAGATCCAATGCTCAGTGTCAACCTCTTATAAAGCCTGCTGACTCTGAGAAAGTGCTTTGGCTGAATATAGGGAATAGGTTTCTATCAAGCAGAGCTTTTCAAAGATGAAAAATCTGTCTTTGGAAGGGACTCAGTTTCCTTTCACTGAAAGTGTTTAAATTGAAGACAGTCAGCCTCTTGGTGGGTTGCCATGAGGAAAATTCAGGGCATTGGACTGGATTGGATTTTTAAAAACCTGTGCAAGCAAGAGCTAAAACCATTAAACTTTTAGATGAAAACAGAAGAAAATCTTTGTGAAGCTGAATTAGGTAACTGGGACAGAAAAAATCACAAAATATAAAAGAAAAAAATTGATAAAAATGGACTCCAGCATGGTTTAAAAATTTCTTTTCAAAACATAGTTGATAATATAAAAAGGCAATCCACAGACTGGGAGAAAATTTTTATAAAACATAACCAAAAAAGGCTTATATTCAGAATTTATAAATGTTTACAACTGCATAATAGGAAGAAAAATAACCCTATCAAAATGTGAAAATAATTAGAACAGACACTTTACAAAAGAAGATATATGAATAGTTAATAAGCATATGAAAAGATGATCAGCATCAGTAGTCATCAGAGAACTAAAAATTAAAACTGTAATGAGTTATCACTACAAAATCCACTAGAATGGTTAAAATTAAAAAGGCTGGTAATACAAGAGTTGGCAAGGATATGGAGCAAAAGGAGGTCTTATATATAGCTGGTAGGAATGAAAGTGTTATGGCCACTTTGGAAAACAAATGTTAGAAAGCTAAATATATACTAGTATATGACCCAGCAACTCTACCCCCCAGATATTTACCTGAGAAAAAAACATGTACCAAAGATGAATATGCTGATATTTATAACAACATTATTTATAATAACCTCAAACAGGAAGCAACCCAATGGTCACCCACTGGAGAATGGATTTTAAAAATGTTTTTGGCATATTCATATTATGGAATACTATTCAGCAATAAAAAGAAAAAAAATTAGTACAAGCAACAATATGGAAGAATCTCAAAAACACGATGCTAAGTAAAAGAAAGCAAACACAGATGATACTGTAATCTATGATTCTACTTGTGTGAATTTCTAGAAAAGGCAAAACTATACTGACAGAAAGATTAGTGGTGTCCTAGGGCCAGGCATGGGGTAAGAGATTGACTGCAAGGGGACTCAAAAGAACTTTTCAGAGCGAGGGAAATAGTCTATATCTTGATTGTGGTGGTAGTTACAAAATTGTATGCAATTCCAAAATTCATCAAATCGCATACTTAATTTTACTCTATGTAAATAATAACTTGTGTTGAGTCGGTTCCAACTCACAGTGACTTTATAGGACAGAGTAGAACTGCCCCATATGGTTTCCAAGGCTGTAATCTTTATGGAAGCTTTCTTCTGCAGAGCAGCTGGGTAGGTTCAAACTGCTGATCTTTTGGTTAGCGGCCGAACACTTAACCACTGTGCCACCAGGGCTCGCTATGTAAATAATACCTTAATAAAAAGTTAACAACAAGAAAACCCTGCCAAATCAACGCTAGAGAGGAACACAGATGGTGAAGAAGCTGGTGAGTAAAGGCCAGCTGGCCAGAACAATCTCTTTTCAGGAGTCACATTCCCAAGACTAGGCCATGTGTCCTGCTGCTTTCACCCCAGTTTTGGAAGTTAGTTTGAACATGAATGACAGCAACAAATATTCCAAACTCCAAATTATTCCTGAGCAATGATCATTTAAGATCTGGTCAAAGGTAGTTCCTGCTTTATGACTTATTATTATTTTTAATTCTAGCTATTTATCTTTTCTGAAGCTGGACAATAATAAGGAAGACAGAAGAATTGATGCCTTTGAATTACGATGTTGGTGAAGAATATTGAATATCATGGGCTGTCAGAAGAACAAAAAAATCTGTCTTGGAAGTACAGCCAGAATGCTCCTTAGAAGCAAGGATGGCAAGACTTTTTCTCACATAGTTTGGACATGTTGTCAGGAGGGACTAGTGCCTGGAGAAGGACATCATGCTTGCTAAAATAGAGGATCAGCAAAAAAGAGGAAGACCCTCCATGAGATAGATTGACACAGTGGCTGTAACAATGGGCTCAAACATAGCAATGATTGTGAGGATGGTGCAAGACTGGGCAGTGTTTGTTCTGTTTTACATAGAGTCGCTATGAGTCAGAATTGACTCGAGGGCACCTAACAACAACATCTTTTCTGAATGATTCTGATCCCGGATCTGTAGGTGTGAATGACCTTACTTCAGAATATTTAAGTTCTATTGTCCTTCACGTTCAAAGAAGGAGTGATTGATGGAAATGTTAGTTAAGTATCAATCAAAGAGATATAAACCACCCAAAGTCATTTGTTGGTGCTGAGTAAATATTTGGTAGAACTGATACTTGGAGACATAGATTCTAGACTTAGCATCTCAACAAGAGGTAGTAAGCAGGGAAAAAGAGAAACTCCCACTCAAGATAAGACTATTGTCAATAACTCCAAAGTACATGAAAAAAGAAAAAAAAAAAACACTAAGCAAGATAATTAATGAAATCATGCTCAATTAAATAAAAATAATAAAGCAGTCTCAAGTAATAAAAGTAGAAAAATACGAACTGAAAATACAAAAAATTCATTATAGTAGTTCTCTAGGTAAAGGGTCAGTGAAAAAGAGGAAGACCCTCAGTGAGATGGATTGGCACAGTGGCTACAACAATGGACTCAACATAGCAATGATTGTGAAGACGCAGAACCGGGCAGTGTTTCATTCTGTTGTACGTAGGGTTGCCCTGAGTCAGAACCGACTGAACAGCACCTAACAACAACAAGAAGTAGTTCTCTGGGAGTGGCGAGAATAGGACTGAGGAGGGTGCCATAGTCAACTATGATGGATTCAGTTGTGACTCCCCAAAATATATGTTGGAATTTTAACCCCTACAGCTGTGCAGGAGCCCTCATGGCACAGTGGTAAAGAGCCTGGCTGCTAACCCAAAGGTCTGCAGTTTGAATCCACCAGCCACTCCTTGGAAACCCTATGGGGCAGTTCTACTCTGTCTTATAGGGTCTCTGAGTCAGAATCAACTTGGTGGCAATGGGTTGTTTTTGTTTCGTTTTGTTTTTTTAATTCTTGTAGATGTGATCCTGTTTGGAAATAGAGTTTTCCTTGTTATGTTAATTGGATTATTATCTGACTAGGGTGGATTCTAAATCTAATCACTTCTGGGTTATAAAAATAGCAGAATGAACACAGAGACATACACGCGGGAAGGCAGATGCCATGTGAGGATCATCTACAAGCCAAAGAACACCAAGGAACCAAGGAAAGCTACCAATAACGAAGGAAAATACACAGCCAAGACCCTGATTTGGACTTTTACCCTCCAGAACTGTGAGACAATAAATTTCTGTTCTTTAACCCTTTCAGGGACCATGGGGTATGTATGCCCATGTTACATTTTCTGCCCCTGGAGGTTTATTGGCAGGCATTTGAGCCACTTTAGATACATTCTGGTATCATGGCAAATACTGGTGCAACTGCCTAAAAAACAAGGAAGTTGGTCTACACCACATTTGAGTGTTGAGAACCATTTGTATGAAGGGATGTTTCCCAGAGAGGTGATTGTATGAAACTTTTGTGTCTTTTGGTTTCTGTACAGTGAGATAAAGCTTGTAATTATGTTTACTATTTCCTTTGTGTTATTGAGAAGGTACGGTTACCAGCATTTGGAAATAATCAAGTAAACGAGTTATTTTGGGGGTGAAAAAAGTTTGTGATGCACTTCCTGGGCCATGGGACTCACATGTCCCATGTGTGTTGTGCTTCATAGAACTTAGTACCTTTACGGCCCATTCTAAATCCAACTGATAACAATTATGTGCAGCAAGCGCAATGTTTATTTAGTATTTTGTGTGCATTTTTGGAAAGTTGAGTAAGTTATTTTGTGGCTCAAGTGTAGCCAGGAAGCGTGATGAACCATGTGACGGATACGTCCCATGTGTGTGATGTGCTTCATGGAATATGGGCCTGAATGTCCCACTGGCAATTGGCATCCCATTTTTATAAATAATAAAAAACTACCAACAAACAATGATTCAGCAACCATTCCATTAGTGAAAAAACATAGCGTCACTAAGAAATTTCAAAAAAAAAAATTAGTTTATCCATGAACATGTTAAAGCCACCTATTTGTGGTACTTGTGTTACAGCAGCACCAGGAAACTAAGACTTCGATTTAGTGTATAATATTTTACATTTCAGAAAACTAAAGCAAGTATGATCAAACATTCCCAGAATACACAGATTTTTATTTTATCTTTGAGTTTTTAATTTTTATGTATTTATTTTGCAAAATAGAAAAACATTTTTAAAGGAAAGCAGAAAAATTCTCATACAAGTTCCTCCAGGGCAGAGACCTTGCCTTCATTGTCTCTGCTCCCTCTGCATCTGGCATGGTGTTTATTACTCAGGAGATGCTCATCAAATATTCAATGAATGAATAAAAACCTACCTAAACAGCTAATGTCACAGGAAAGACAACAGGGTCTAAAGATAAACCTGTTCTTGGATCTAATTCCAACTTAATCATTTATTAATTCATTCTTTCAAACATTCTCCCCAGGGAATAGATCAGGTGCTGCAGTTAACACCAATAAATAAGATATGGAGCCCACACTTAGCATATAGAATCCACATGTGATTCCATAGGCTGCGTGCACTAACAGAACATGAGGTTGTAATGATTCTGTACTGAGGAGTCCAGCTCACAAGCTACATACTGTAGTTTCCTTCCAGGAAAATCTTTTCAAGCACATTCCCTTTCTCTCTCAAAATTAGACTCCCTTATGATGGTTTTTTAAAGCCAATGACTCTAGTATAACTGCAAAAAATGCAAGCAAGAAAGGACAGGAAAAGAGGAGCTGTCCAGATCAATAACGCTTTTCCCCTCTGAGAATCCAACTGCTTCCCCAAAGTACTGCAAGGAACTTTCAGACAAAGAAAAACTATATTCCATTGCTTGGTCTAAAAAGTGTTGCCCTGGCATCCACTGCCTTTGAGAGAGAAGCTCTACATTGGTGAGGGACGGGAGCATGCCAGGAAACTGAGGATGTGAGGGTATTTTCCCAGGCTGTATTAGCTCTTCTTCTCATGCTCTGCAGAGATGGAAATTTTATCACTGGCTCACACACATAAAAAGTTGTATTAACCTGTAATTTTTTTTAGGGCAGAATAGACCAAAATTTTCCCCTTTCACAGTATGCTCTGAGATGAGGCGGCTGAACACTGACAAGGAATCTAAACCCCACTAAACCAAAGCCTCCCACTTTAAGGTGGGCACCTTCCTCATGATGGGGAGGACTCTTGATAAGAACAGATTGATGGAAACTTCCTTTTTAAGGAATGGAAGGAAGGGATTGCATGGGCCCTTTGATGATAAGTCTTTGGGCAGAAGAAGAACTGGGGTCACCAAGACAGTACCAACTGAAAAAGGTAGCTGTCATGGATTGAATTATGTCTCCCAAAAAGTGTGTGTTTCAATTTGGCGGGGCCATGATTCCGAGTATTGTGTGGTTGTCCCCCATTTTGTGACTGTAATTTTATGTTAAAGAGGATTAGGGTGGGATTGTAACACCCTTACTGAGATCACATCCCTGATCCAATGTAAAGGGAGTTTCCCTGCGGTGTGGCCTGAACCACCTTTTATCTTCCAAGAGATAAAAGGAAAGGGAAGCAAGCAGAGTGGGGAACCTCATACCACCAAGAAAGCAGTGCCGGGAGCAGAGCTTGTCCTTTGGACCTGAGGTTCCTGGGCAGAGAAGCTCCTAGACCAAGGGAAGACTGATGACACGGACCTTCCTCCAGAGCCGACAGAGAAAGCCTTCCCCTGGAGCTGATGCCCTGAATTTGGATTTGTAGCCTACTAGACTGTGAGAGAATAAATTTCTCTCTGTTAAAGCCATCTACGTGTGGTATTTCTGTTATAGCAGCACTACATGACCAGACAGTAGCTCAGGAAGTTAAGACAAGAGTAGGCAGTAACAGGAGGTAAGAACTGGTCATGAGTCCATGCAGGCTGGTGGCAGGAGCAGGTGGGAGTCAGAGATGGGGGTAGGTAAAATGTATCAAAGGCCAGGCAGATATAGGCAGGCCAGGGTGCTCTGGAATAAGATCACAGAATGATTCTGTCGTGGCCGCTCATTGGGCCAGATATTCTACTGTAAATTCACGATCTCACTTAGTCCTCATGCCAATCACAGGAAGCAGCTATTATAATTCTCATTTTAATGACAAAGAACGTGCAACCTGGAGAGATTAAGTAGCTAGTGAAAAGTAGAACCTGGACTCAAACTCAGACCCTCTAATCCACAGCCCAGACTCTCAGCCCATAACATTACCCAGAACCCCCTCCCTGTACCACTTTTCACCATCACCTGACAGGGAGCATCCATTGGGAACTGCTTAAATCTTTAGGTTCTGCCTGACTAAACACAGTGAGGTTCTCCACAGTGTCTTAGTGTTTTCTGTGTCTCCAGCCTCTGGCCTAGTGGAAAACAGGGACCCAGCTGCCATCACAAGTGTGCCCACAGAACCCATGACGGTAGGGAGAGAAGGTAAGGAAGTCTGGGCCATGGGGCTGCTTGTTGGCCCAGGTGTGGTGAGGAGCTATGACTTCCAGTCACACAATCTTCCCAGTTCCTGGCTGCCTGATTGAATGCCCATAAATTAGAGATGCTGCTTAGCTCTAAAACAAATTAAGCAGACTTTAACTGTCCGTGAAGAACAATTAGGCATCACTGAGCAGCATCGAGGTTTGGGATCCAAGAAGAAAGAAGGGTTGCCATCTGTCTCTGTGATTAGTGGTATTCGAAGCAAGAGAGAAAAATCAGTGCCAGGGCTGACTCAGTGCACAAGGAGGAGCACCTATTAAGTGTGAGACACGGTGCCAGATACGAGGGTGTTGTGGGGGGCAGATACAAAGGGCAGGGCATGCCCTGCCACATACTGTTACATTCTCAGTTTCCAGGGGTTAGGATGTGGGGGCCACCATTCAACCTACTACAGAAATATAACTCAGTTCCTATATTTTATTACTTTGGTTTTAGCTAGATCGTACTTAGCTTCGTTTCCATCAGAGGATGAGAAATATTAATGGCAAATACAATATTTTATTGCTGCCAGGTTCATTGTAGCCAGGGCTTCTTGAAGCCCCTGAATAATGCATAAAAGGTAGAAACCCTTCTGGCTCATAGAAATCTATGATGCTTTACTGCACTTATAATGTCCAGTAGCATGATGGGAACAGCTTAGCTCAAAGGAATATATACAACCAAGATTTCTAGGCTAGGTTCTTGCCCTACTTTACAATATCTTTTCTAGTGTTCTCTTGATCTGCATATTTCTTCCATCATCACAACCTCACAGCCCATAATAAATCATGAGAGCCATTATCCAAAGGGCAGAAAGTGGACATGTTCGTATTTCCTGCCAGGGGGTCCTTTTAATGCACACATCTTCTTAGGCAATTTTTAAACTTTCATCATCCTCAGTGGTCTCCAAATGCCATTCTTCAGAGCTGTGCTGATGTGTTTCATAAGAATCACCTGAGGAGCTTCTTAAAAATGCAGATTCTTGAAGATTCTGGTTCAAAAGTGTGGACTGGAGCCCCATGACTGCATATTTTTAACAGGCTTCCCAGGTGATCCTGATGAGTACAATGAAGTTGAATGGTCTGGCAGTATACAGGTATTTCTGTCATTTAAATGCTAGAGTTACTTAAATCCTATAACACAAATAGAGCTAGTTATCACGGGCCTCCAGACCCTTCATGATCTAGCCCCCTGCTACCTCTCTTACCTGAACTCCTACCACTCTCCCTCACTTGCCATGTTCTGGCCACACTGGCCTCCTTGTCATACTCAAAACACTTCCTCCTCATGTCCTTTGCCCTTGCTTTTCCTTCTCCCTGGGACACTTTTCCCCTGAATATCTGCATGGCATGCTACTTCACCTATTTCAGATCTCTACCCAATGTCACCTTATGAGACCCCTTTTCTAGATACCCTATGTGGCAAAATACACATACACAAATGCACACTTACACATCCCTCTCTAGCCTATTACCCTGTTTTATTCTTCAGAGCAGCAATTAGCATGTGAGCTTATATGTGTATTCATTTATTTTTGTCTATCTCACAAGAATGTAAGCCTCCTGAGAGCAGTAATGTTGTATGTTTTGTTGGTTTGTTGCTTGGTTTTCATTACTATTTTCACACTGCACAGGGGCTTAGAACAGTGCCAAGAAAATACTGTGCATTCAATAAATATTTGATGAATTAATGAATGTAAGAGTGTATCTCTGTCTTTCACAAAGGATCAGTAAGAAGCCCAGTTTTTAAAAATATCTTCAGAACTTTAGAGAAGAAAGTGTCAAAGAAAGCTTCTAGCTAAAAAAAAAAAAGTGGGGGTGGGGAGAAGGGGAGGCTGGGAGGGAAAAGAAAGGATCCTCTTCTTAACCTTGAAAAACAAGGTCCCACAATTCTAGTTGAGTCTTTAAACTTCCATCAGCACAGTGAAATTGAAGCTCAGATTTAAAGTTTTGGAATCTTCCAGGACATCATAGGGGAAGTGGCTGTTCATGGAAAGAGGGCCAGGAATGAGAACTAGAGAAGAGGACAAGGCAAGGATGTCCATCCTCCCAAAGTGCTCTCTCTCCCTTCCAGAATCATCAGGAACCTGTGGGGAGAGAGGTGACTGTATTCAGTCTTGGTTCCTGGAGCCAGTACTGAACCTAAAGAAAGGGCTGGTCTAGCTTTCAAACATGCTGCCAAGACAGGCACAAAAGCAACACACCAGGATGGTGGTACATGGAGACCAAAGAGAGCTACAGATTGAATAAGGCATTACTTAAAGGGGCTAGACAGAAAGGCAAAATCAGGCTCCAGGCTACACAAATAAATTCCAAAAGGGAGCAAGCAGATTTCAAGAATGTGGGCATGAGTAGAAGTCTAAAAGAACCCTAAGGGGCCCTGGAAGGTAGAGGCAGGGACCTGTCAGAAAGTGGAAGGGAGGTTGCTACAACACTGAGTCATTTTTGACAACATTGTCCATTTTCAAGGAGCAGGAGATGGTGCCAGAATGGAGCCCTGACATACTGGTAGCCAATCAAGTGGTTTCTATGATACTCTCACCTAGAGAAAATACATTTGGAAAGGAGAGTGGGAATGAAAATGAAGGAAAAGTTTGGGAAAAATTATGGTCATTAAAGTTCTGACTATACTCAAGTGCACTGTTGGAATATTTATTTTCTGCGATCTCAACCACATCCCACAGCAAATAAATAAATAGATAGATGAATAAATAAATATTTATACAGTATAGCATATTATATTTTATTAATATATTTGTCTTAAGCTGGGTTCTCTAGAGAAGCAAAACCAGTAAAGTGTATAAATATATGCATATATATACAGAGAGAGATTTATATCAAGGAAACGGCTCACGAGGTTGTAGAGGCTGTAAAGTCCCAAGTCTGTGGGTCAGGAAGGAGACTTCTCCTGATTCACGTAGCTGCAAGGGCTGGCGAACCCAAGATCAGCCAGCCGGAGAGCAGGGTCGTTGCTCACAGGCTGTGAAGATTGACAAATCTTAAGATCAGCAGGCAAGACTGCAGGTAAGCTACTAGCTCAAGTCCCAAGAACTTGAGGTCAGACAAAAAGGAGCCAGAATGAGCAAAAGCCCCAGAGCCCTGCCTCAACATCTGCCCACACTGGATGCAGGCCACGTGTCCAAGGAAACTCCCCTTCAATTGATTGGCTATTCACAGCAGATCCCATCATGGGGGTGATCACATATCTTAACAGGGAAGTGATCAGAACATTAGTACAACTGCCAAAACACTGAGAATCATGGCCCAGCCAACTCTAAATATTTCTATAATACATATACTATATGCGTGTGGGTGTATACCTTCATAGTATCTGAGCTTCCCCTGCAACCTATTAATTGCATGCTGCCTAACTTGACCCAGCTTTTAAAAATGATAGTTGGTCATTCTTTCATTTACTCATTCAGTGCTTACTAAATGTCAGGCAAATGTGTTTTTCTAGAGATCGCAAAGGAAGAAGAATTCATGACAACTGGAAGTTATCACAAAGTATCATTTTAGCTAAGAGCTTAACCGTAGAAATTTAACAATTCACTCACCGGCTGAAAAGAATCGCTCTTTATAGAACCTCTTTACCGAAGGGACCTGGCAGTGTGTGTTGGAAAGACAAGGGGAAGGGATAATCCATAAGTGGAATATCACTAAGATACATTTATGCTTCCTTCACTTCCTTTACGACATTGGCACTGAGAAGCTAGAAAAGTCCATTTCTTGCAGTATGGAGATGAGATAGCTCAAATGACACTCTCAATACAAACAATAAAAATGCACGTTAGTAACATACCACTAAGCTGGAATGGCAGAAAGAAAGAGAAAGCAGGAATCCAAGGAGGTAAGAGAGCACCAAAGTAGCATTTGGTCCTTACTGTCTTGCCTTGCACTTCTGCTTTGGAGAGGATAGTGGTTAGAGCCGGTTGGAGGGGGAAGTTAAAAGCAAGAGTCAAAAAAAAAAGTAAAAAGCCATAATTGCAAAGGGTTACCCCCTGAATGTAAAGGTGAATGAGCAATAAACTTGCCATGTAAATGAGAACAGCGTGGAAAGAGGCCTGTCTTGAAACTAGCACCGGATAGAAGGGAAAAAATCTCACCTGGGAATTTGTAAGCAGAAAGCATCATAACGCCTTTCCATTCAAATTCATGCTTTATATGTGATTCAAAAAACTTCTAGTGGAAAATTTAATTTAAAGTTGTCCTGGGAGAGTAGAGAGCCCAGGGGTATGTCTAAAGTAGATTCAATTTTTCTCCTGAGGATCAACCTTTAACCCAGGACTCGAAACTACCCGCAGGTAAAATTTCAAGAAAAATAAACATCATATAGTCAAAATACACAAGGAAATAAGGCACCAGATAGAGACCCAGCAGAAAAAACAATCAGCAGAAGCACACCAGCAAAAGTTTTCTGTTTGAGGATTACCAGACACAGAATACAAAATAATCGTCTTGGACAAATAATCCAGTTAAAAAGTAGGCAAACGATATGAACAGACGCTTCACCAAAGACATTCAGGCATCTAACAGACACATGAGGAAATGCTCAAGATCACTAGCCATTAGATAAATGCAACTCAAAACTATAATGAGACACTATCTCACCCCAACATTACCAGCATTAATTTAAAAAAAAAAAAAACAGAAAATAACAAAGGTTGGAGAGGCTGCAGGGAGATTGGAGCTCTTATGCACTGCTGATGGGAATGTAAAATGTACACCCATTTTGGAAAATGATATGGCACTTCCTTAAAACGCTAGAAATAGAAATATCATACGATCCAGCAATCCCACTCTTAGGAATATATCCTAGAGAAATAAGAGCTGTCACACGAATAGACGTATGCACACTGATGTTCATTGCAGCATTGCTCACACTAGCAGGAAGATGGAAACAACCTAAGTGCACATCAACAGATGAATGGATAAACAAACTATGGTACATACACACAAGGGAATACTGCACAATGATAAAACAATGATGAATCTACGAAACATCTCACAACATGGATGAATCTGGAGGCCATTATGCTGAGTGAAATAAGTCAATCGCAAAAGGATAGATATTGTATGAGACCATTATTATAAAAACTCATGGAAAGGTTAACGCACAAAACAATCTTTGATGGTTACAAGGGAGAAGAGGGATGGGGTGGAAAAACACTAAATACACAATAGATAAGTGGTAACTTTGGTGAAGGGTAAGACAGTACACAGTACTGGGGAAGCCAGCACAACTTGACCAAGGCAAGGTAATGGAAGCTTAATAGGCACATCCAAACTCCCTGAGGGACCAAATTACTGGGCTGAGGGCTGTGAGGACCGTGGTCTCAGGGGACGTCTAGCTAACTGGCATAACATAAGGATAAAGAAATTGTTCTATATCCTACTTTGGTAAGTAGTGAGCGTCTGAGGTCTTAAAAGCTTGTGACTGGCTATCTAAAATACTCCATTGGTCTCACCCCATCTGGAGCAAGGGAGAATGAAGAAAACCAAAGACACAAAGGAAAGAATAGTCCAAAGGACTAATGGACCACAAGTACCACAGCATCCACCAGACTGAGACCAGCCCAACTAGGTGGCGCCAGCTACCACCACTGACTTTTCTGACAGGATCACAAAAGAGGGTCCCAGACAGAGCTGGAGAAAAATGTAGAACAAAATTGTAACTCACAAAAGAGGACCAGACTTACTGACAGAGACTGGAGAAATGCCAAAAGTATGGTCCCCAGACACACTTTTAACTCAGTACTGAATTCACTCCTGAGATTCACCCTTCAGCCAAAGATTAGACAGGCCCATAAAACAAAACAAGACTGAATGGGTGCACCAATCCAGGGGCAAGGGCCAGAAGGCTGGACGGGACAGGAAAGATTAAAACGAGGAACACAAGGTCAAGAAGGGGAGAGTTTTGACACATCATGGGTTTGGCAACCAATGTCACAAAACAATATGTGTATTAACTGTTTAATGAGAAACTAATTTGCTCTGTAAACCTTCATCTAAAGCACAATAAAAAAATGGTCATCAATACATTTAAGGAAATTAAGTGGTGCTTTTAAAATATGAGCAATGAACAGAGATTTTAGAACAATGAAGCAGAGTTGAAAGGGAACCAACAATCTCAAGAAATAAAAAACATAATATATTTTTTTAATAAAATCTCATTAAACCAAAAAAAACAAAAACCAAACCCATTGCCATCAAGTCTATTCCAACTCATAGCAACCCTATAGGTCCGAATAAAACTGCCCTGTACGGTTTCCAAGGAGCACCTGGTGGATTCAAACTGCTGACCTTTTGGTTAGCTGCTGTTGCTCTTAACCACTACACAAAAACTCATTAAATATATTAAATCTGAGCTTAGACACAGCTAAAGAAAGAATTTGTGACTTGGAAGAGAGATTAAAAAATAATCTTCATTATGTAGAGCAGAGAGAAAAGGAGATGGAAAATATGAAGAAGATACATAAAAGACTGAGTGAGAAAATCTAACAAAGGTCTAACCAGAGCTTCCAAAGGAGTTAATATAGAGGATAGGCAGAAGGCACCATTCAAAGAAATAGTGACCAGGAGAGTTAAAGGACACTAATCCTTAGATCCAGGAAGTCCTTTTTTTTTTTTTTTTTTAAATTGGCATCTAAAATCTTTAGAACACAACACCAGAGAAAGAGAAGATTTGTAAAAGCATCTATGGAGAAAAGATGGATAACCAACAGAAGAGTGACAATAAGATTTCTCAACTGTGATAATGAATAATAGCTTCAAAGTCCTGAAAGAAAATAACTGTTAGCCTAGATTTATATACCCAGAAAACTGATCTTTCAAGAATAAGTACAAAATCAAGTCACTTAGACAGAGACTTCATAATCAATGTTGCTGTTCTTAGTTTCTACTCCTGGTGACCCCAGGCGTGCAGAGGAGTAGAACTGCGCTCCATAAAGTTTTCAAAGCTGTGATCTTTTGGAAGCAGATCACCAGGTCTTACATCCGAGGCACCTCTGGGTGGGTTTGAACTGCCAATCCTTCAATTAGTAGCCTAGTGCTTAACAATTTGAGCCACTCAGGGATTCCTTATAATCAATAATCCCCCTCCAAAAACAATAAATGACAAACCCCCATTGCTGTAGAGTCTATTCCAACTCATAATGACCCTATAGGATAGAGTACAACTGCCCCATAGGGCTTCCAAGGCTGCAATCTTTACAGAAGCGGACTGCCGCATCTTTCTCCCGTGTAGCAGCTGGTGAGTTTGAACCACTGACCTTTTGGTTAGCAGCTGAGTGCTTCACCACTGCACCACCAGGGCTCTCTTATAATCAATAGATCCTCACTAATATAAATGATATAGGATACATTTCAAGCAGAAGAAAGGTGGAAAGTATGTGACGTAAGAAGGAACAGAGAGTAAAACTATTGGTAAATAAGTGATAAATCTAAACAAAAATTAACTGTATTCAACAAAATATAATGTCTAATTTGAAGAGTTAACAAAATAAGGGCAAAACTAAAATACTGAAAAAAGCAAATATACCGAGAGGAAGCAATAAGCATGAAAATATCTCATCACAAAGAAAATAAAGATATTTACTAAGTTTAGAGTTTGCTAAGTATGCAGTATGCATATTAAAAATAGCTAGGAGGACCACTGAAGGAAGAAATACAGAATTCATAACTTCAAAACCAGAAGGGGTGGGGGAATAGGATGAGAAAAGAAACAAATCTCAATTTATCCAAAAAAAAGGCAAGAAATAAAGGTGAAGGTGGGAATGACAGAAAAAAGTGGGTAAATAGAAAGCACTGTATAAGATGATACGCATAAATCTAGATAGACTAGTACTCACATTATAAATGTTCAAGTTATAAGACAAGGACTGTTAGAATGTATTAAAAATAAAAACATACTCCGCTACATGCTAATTACAAGAGAGCCACCAAAAACATAAGGGCAGAGAAGATTTGAAAGTAATGATGGCAAAAGATATATTTAGGATTATTGTATTTGAAGAAAGCCAAGAGAGCTATTATCTTTAAGGCAAACGGCATCATCGGTGATAAAGTTGATAACTTCAAAAAGTAACAAGTTCTATTCATAAGAAAGATAAAACAATATCCTTCCATTTTTCCAAAAAGGGCCACTCCCAAAGCAAAATTTCCAGGATAAAGATTATTGGATTTCCAGTAAATTAACTGAATCAATTACTTGGGTTTATATTGGCACATATGCTACTGACTTTTTTTTGGTAAAGAAATCGACTGCTTTTACCAGAATTTTTTTTTTAATTCAACAATTTTTACATACATTATTCAGTGACATTGATTACATTCTTCATGTTGTTCAACCATTATCACTATCCTTTTCCTAATTAATCCACCACCATCAGCATAAACTCAGTGCTCCCTATGCAATAACTCCCCCTTTTCCCCTTCCTCCCACCTTTGGTAACCACTAATAAGCTTTGGTTTCTGTCTATTTGCTTGCTTATTTCATATAAGTGGGATAATACAGTATTTGTCCTTTCATGACTGACTGATTTCACTCAGCATAATATTTTCAAGGTTCATCCATGTTGTAGAATGTACCAGGCCTTCATTTCTCTTAACGGCTGAGTAGTATTCCACTGTATGTATATACCACATTTTGTTTATCCATTCATCTGTTGATGGGCATTTAGGTTGTTTCCACCTTTTGACTATTGTGAATAGTGCTGCAGTGAACATTGAAGTACAAGTATAGGTTTGTGTTTCTACTTTTAATTCTTTTGGATATATACCTAGGATTGGGATTGCTGGGTCATATGGTAGTTCTGTGAAGAACTGCTAAACTGTTTTCCATGGTGGCTGTGCCATTTTGTATCCCCACTAGCAGTGGATGAGTGTTCCGATTTCTCCACGTCTTCCCCAACACCTGTTATTTTCCTTTTTTTTTTTTCACCATAGCCATTCTAGTGGGGGTGAGGTAATATCTCATTGTGGTTTTGATTTGCATCTCCCTAATGGCTAACGGAGCCCTGGTGGCACAGTGGTTAAGAGCTCAGCTGCTAACCAAAATGTCGGAGGTTGGAATCCACCAGCTGCTCCTGGAAACCCTATGGGGCAGTTCTACTCTGCCCTATAGCATTGCTATGAGTCAGAATTCACTTGAGGGCAACCTGTTTTGGGTTTTCTAATGGCTAATGAGCCCTGGTGACACAGTGGTTAAGAGCTTGGCTGCCAACCAAAAGGTCAGCGTTCGAATCCACAAGCCGCTCCTTGGAAACCCTATGGGGCAGTTCTACTCTGTCCTATAGGGTCACTATGCGTTGGAATTGACTCAACAGCAATGGGTTTGGGTTTATGGTTAATGGCTAATAGTGCTCCCTATAGCAGCACATATACTAAAACTGGAGCAATTCAAAGAAGATTAGCATGGCCCCTGCATAAGGATGACACACAGACTCATCAGGCATTCCATATTTTTAAGGAGCCCCGGTGATGCAAACAGTTAAGTGCTCAGTGGCTAAATAAAAGCGTTGCAGTCCAAACTCACCCAGTGGCTCTGTGGGAGAACGATCTGGTGATGTGCTTCCGTAAAGATTACGGCCAAGAAAACCTTAATGGGGCATTTCTGCTCTGTCACATGAGGTCAATATGAGTAGAAATCATTAACAACAACAATAACGACTAATGACACTGAGCATCTTTTCATGTGTTTCTTGGCCATTTGCATATCCTCTTTGGTGAAACATCTGTTCAAGTCCTCTGCCCATTTTTTTTATTTTTTATTTTTTTATTGTTATAGTTTAAGTGAAAGTTTACAGTTCAAGTTAGTCTCTCACAACTGCCCATTTTTTTATTGGATTGTTTGAATTTTTGTTGTTAAGTTGTAGAAGTTTATATACATATATATGTATGTATGTATATGTGTACATACACATATATGTTGTTGTTAGGTGCCGTCGAGTCAGTTCTGACTCATAGCGAGACCCTGTGTCTAACTGAACAAGACACTGCCTGGTCCTGCGCCATCCCCACAATCATTGGTATGCTTGAGCTCATTGTTGTAGCCACTGTGTCAATCCGTCTCGTTGAGGGTCTTCCTCTTTTTCGCTGACCCTCTACTTTACCAAGCATCATGTCCTTCTTCAGAGACTGAACCCTCCTGATAACATGTCCAAAGTATGTGAGACATAGTGTCACCATCCTTGCTTCTAAGGAATATTCTGGCTGTACTTCTTCCAAGACAGATTTGTTCATTCTTTTAATAGTCCATGGTATATTAAACATTCTTCACCAACATCACAATTCAAAGACGTCAATTCTTCTTCGGTCTTCCTTACTCATCATCCAGCTTTCACATCCATACGAGGTGATTGAAAACACCATAGCTTGGGTCAGGCACACCTTAGTCTTCAAGGTGACATCTTTGCTTTTCAACACTTTAAAGAGGTCTTTTGCAGCAGATTTGCCCGATGCAATGTGTCTTTTGATTTCTTGACTGCTGCTTCCATGGGTGTTGATTGTGGATCCAAGTAAAATGAAATCCTTGACAACTTCAATCTTTTCTCTGTTTATCATGATGTTGCTTATTGGTCCAGTTGTGAGGATTTTGCTTTTCTTTATGTTCAGGTGTAATCCATACTGAAGGCTATGTTGATCTTCATCAGTAAGTGCTTCAAGTCCTCTTCACTTTCAGCAAGCAAGGTTGCGTCCTCAGCATAACACAGGTTGCTAATGAGCCTTCCTCCAATCTTGATGCCCCGTACTTCTTCCTACAGTCCAGCTTCTCAGATTATTTGCTCAGCATACAGATTGAATAAGTATGATGACAGAACACAACCCTGACACACACCTTTTCTGACTTTAAACCACGCAGTATCCCCTTGTTCTGGGAATAGGCATAAGTATGGATCTCTTCTGTTCTGTTCGAACAACTGCCTCTGATCAGGTTCCTCACGAGCACAATTAAGTGTTCTGGAATTCCCATTCTTCGAAATGTTATCCATAATTTGTTATGATCCACACAGTCAAATGCCTTTGAGTAGTCAATAAAACATCAGCAATGATATCCCTCATTCCACGTCCTCTTCTGAATCCAGCTTGAATTTCTGGCAGTTCCCTGTCAATATACTGCTGCAGCCACTTTTGAATGCTGTTCAGCAAAATTTTACTTGCATGTGATATTAATGATATTGTTCAATAATTTCCACATTCAGTTGGATCACTTTTCTTGGGAATATGCATAAATATGGATCTCTTCCAATTGGTTGGTCAGGTAGCTGTCTTCCAAATTTCTTGGCATAGATGAATGAGTGCTTCCAGTACTGCCACCATTTGTTGAAACATCTCAAATGATATTCTATCAATTCCCGGAGCCTTGTTTTTTGCCAATGCCTTCAGTGCAGCTTGGACTTCTTCCTTCAGTACCATCAGTTCCTGATCATATGCTAACTCCTGAAATGGCTGAATGTCGACCAATTCTTTTTGGTATAATAACTCTGTGTATTCCTTCCTTCTTCTTTTGATGCTTCCTGAGTGGTTTAATAATTTCCCCATAGAATTCTTTACTATTGCAACTGGAGGCTTGAATTTTTTCTTCAGTTCTTTCAGCTTGAGAAATTCCAAGCCTGTTCTTCCCTTTTGGTTTTCTATCTCCAAGTCTTTGCACATGTCATTATAATACTTTACTTTGTATTCTTGAGCTGCCCTTTGAAATCTTCTGTTCTGCTCTTTTACCTTCATCATTTCTTCCTTTTGCTTTAGCTACTTGACATTCAAGAGCAAGTTTCAGAGTTTCTTCTGACATCCATTTTGGTCTTTTCTTTCTTTCCTATCTTTTTAATGACCTCTTTCAGAACAGACCATCAATTGCCCATATGCAAGTTCAAGTTGAAGCTGAAGAAAATTAGAACAAGTCCATGAAAGCCGAAGTATGACCTTGAGTATATCCCACCTGAATTTAGAGACCATCTCAAGAAGAGATTTGAAGCAGTGAATACTAATGACCGTACACCAGATGAGTTGTGAAATGACATCAAGGACATCATACATATAGAAAGCAAGAGGTCATACACACATATATACATATATATGTAGGATATTAAACCCTTATCAGATATATGATTTCCAAAATTTTCTCCCAATCTATAAGTTATTGCTTGTCTTTGTTGATAATGTCCTGTGATGACCAAAAATATTCAATTTTTATGAGGTTCCATTTATCTATTTTGTCTTCTGCTGCTTGTGCTTTTGCTGTCATACCTGATAGTGCATTATTAAAAACCAGGTCTCATAGCCATACCCCTATGTTTTCTTCTACAAATTTTATGGTTTTAGTTCTTACACTTAGGTCTTTGATCCATTTTTAATTTTTTTTTTTTCATCTTTTTTTTTTTAATTGTACTTCAGGTGAAGGCTTACAGAACAAATAGTTTCTCATGAAACAGAAGTACACATGTGGTTTTATAACATTGGTTAACAACCCCACAACATATCAACCCTCTAACTTCTCAACCTTTTTTTTTTTGGTGAAAATACACATAGCCAAAGATACACCATTTCAAAAATTTCTACATGCACAGTTCAGTGACATTGACTACGCTCTTCCAATTGTGCTGTTATTCTCACTTAAGATGAAGGCTTACAGAACAAAATAGTTTCTCATTTAACAGTTACTACAGATGTTGCCCTATGACAATGGTTAACAATCTCACAACACATCAACAATATCCTTACTCAACATTGGGTTCCCTATCACCAGCTTCCTTGTCCCCTTCTGCCTTCTGGCCCTTGTCACTGGACTCCTGTGCCTCGTTAGTCTCATTTGGTTTTACGGGGCTGTCCACTCCCAGGCTGAACAGTGAACCTCGGAGATAACTTCACCACTGAGCTAAAAGGGTGTCTGGGGGCCATACTCTCAGGGTTTCTCCAGTCTCCTTTAGGCCAGTAAATTTGGTCTTTTTTTTTTGTGAGTTAGAATTATGCTCTGCATCCTTTTCCAGCTCTGTCCAGAACCCTCTGTTGTGATCCTGATCAGAGCAGTCAGTGGTGGTAGCCGGGCACCATCTAGCTGTACTGGACTCAGTCCGGTGGAGGCCTTGGTAGCTGTGGACAATTAGTCCTTTGGACTAATCTTTTCCTTGTATCCTGTGGTCTTCATTCTCCCTTGCTCCTGAAGGAATGAGACCAGTGAAGTATCTTAGATGGCCGCTCACAGGCTTTTAAGACCCCAGACACTACTCACCAAGGTAGAATGTAGAGCATTGTCCTTATAAGCTGTGTCATGCCAGTTGAGCTAGATGTTCCCCGAGACCATGGTCCCCAGAGCTCTCCGCCCAGCAATTCAGTCCCTCAGGGAGTTTGGATGTGTCTGTGGGGCTTCCATGACCTTTCCTAGTACAAGTTGTGCTAGTTTCTCCTGTATTGTGTACTGTCTCACCCTTCACCCAAGATACCACTTATCTATTATCTATTTAGTGTCCGTCCCCCCCCCATCCCTGGTAACCAACAAAGATTGTTACATTTTGTGTGTGAACTTTTTCATGGGTTTTTACAATAGAGGTCTCATACAATATTTGTCCTTTTGTGATAATTGTTTTTTGTATATGGTGTGAGGTATGAATCCTGTTTTCATTCTTTTTGTATGTAGAATCCAATTTTCCCAGCACCATTTATTCAAGAGACTCTTCGTTCCTCATTTAATGGACTTAGTAAGTACCCTTGATGAAAGTCAGTAGACGCTTACCAGAAAATTTTATATAATCTGAATACAAAAGGAAAATGCCTTTTTAGCGGACAAAATAAGCTTGACCTGATTTCCTCTACTAACTTTCTATCTTTGAGAAGCTAAAATCTGCTTTTGGACCAAAAATATTTTCCCATTACAGCTACTGTGTAATTGTGATACAACAGAATTAGAACTTCAAGCTGTTACTATGTTCAGTCCGACCAAAATAAAAAAGCATTGTGTAGATATAAAATGTTATTAACGATTCTATGGATTTTTACAAGAATATATGAGAAAAACAGACACAGTCAAATTCACTAAGGGCCAAGAGAACAATTAGATCCAGAGAAATCAGTGCAGTATGATTTCCTTTTGTATGGCTTTTTCCATACACACTGCATTACAGAGGGTTTTACCAAATTAAAATTGCCAAAATAGATGAAAGTATGTGGTGCAAATTACCAAAAACCACTGGTGTAATGGAAAGACATTTCATGATAACTAAATTAAACCATTCAATCATGAGGCTGGTAATGAAGACAGAAAGGCAGAGTGGCGAAGGCAGATGGTCAAAAGTCAGTTTGATGAGAACTGAAATGAGAGATGCGGCCAGCTGGCTCTGGCTGGAGCAGGATCATTTACACGTGCACACGGGGCTTCCAGAAGAGCTCCAGCATCATTCATGGAAGACTTTCCAAAAGAGCCCAGATTTGCAAAGTGGGTTTATTTGCAACTGAGGCAATTTCTTAAACATATAACTAAACATGATTTCATTTTTATATTTTGATAAGACTTTTACTTTTTAAAAAATCACAAATCAGGAAAAAAACGAAATAAATGAAACTTTGGCAGACCACAGTATCCATATTTTATTTCAGAAGATACGGTCATTTTACATCATAATAAACAGTACTGTGACACATCTGAAAATCTAGCTCTTTGGGTCACTTGCAATATTGCTGTAGAAATGCAACCACTATAGTGCTATGGAATCAAAGATTGTGAAAATTACAAGATTTTACCAGGGTAAGGAACCCTGGTGGCACAGTGGTTAAGGCATCCGACTGCTAACCAAAAGGTTGGAGGTTCAAAACCACCAGTGTCTCCTTGGGAGAAGGATGTGGCAGTCTGCTTCCGTAGAGATTTACAGCTTTACAAATCCTATGAGGTCGCTACAAGTCAGAACCAACTCGAAGGCAGTGGGTTTTTTGTTTGTTTTTTTTAGGGAGGGGTAGCGGTTTACCAGGGTAAAATCAAAGTTACCTTGATCCTCATCTGGATCATCCAAGGCAACTAAGAGTCAACTCCTTTTTAAATATGCTCTCCCTGCCAACAAATATTACTTTAAATATTTTGGTGGCTTATTAGAATTTTTAAGGTCTCAATGATGCGAGAGTCTTCCTTAGGTCTAGCCTAAATTCTTCAACTCTCTCTATATGATTGAAAGCACTGGGCTTTACAGTCAAATAGACCTGAGTTTGGCAATCACTAGCTATGAGACCTTGGACAACATCCTTAAGCCTCAGTTCCCTCAGCTGTAAAGGGGGACTGTAGAGGGGGATAATATTACCACAACTCGAGTTGCTGTTAAGAACTAAAAGAGATCATCCATGTAAGAAACCCAACGCAGTTCTTAGAACACTGTAACTACTTAATACACATCACCAGGGGTCACCACTGTCATCACCTCAGCCCTGCAGCAACGGGACCCAGCTGCTACCCTTCCTTTGCATCAAGCCCTCGCTGACTCAAGTTTTCCTGAGGTTCCCTCAGACCTTTCTTTTGTAAACTGAATAATACCACCTGCTCTCAAATGTTCTCAAATATCTCACCTTCACCACTTACTGGGGCGTGTTAGTCTGTTGCACATACTTTTCATTCTTATTCTTATCACCCAGCCAATACCGGCTTCGTACCTTCCCTTAAGTTTTATTTCTGGGCCATCCTCTGTCCGTGATTCCAACTTTGTCTTATTTATGATTAATTACTTACGATTTATGGTTACCTAAAATCATTTAAAATGAGGTATTACTATACAAAATGTTTTATTTATAACATCTTGAATAGTTATACCTCATTTTAGATGATTTTAGGAATTTCCTGCAAATGTGTGTATAAATTATTTCCTTTCCAAATAGCAGTCATATTTTAAAAATACCAAGAGAGGTGAAATTGAATGTACCCTAAGGTGAATTATCTTGTAAAGCAAAGCACTCCTTTTCTATATGATCATTCAATGTCTAATCTGTCTGTTTTGTAAGATTGAATTTTTATGTATCATGTTTGCTTAAAGCATGATCTCGCCATAGGTTTTTGCCAATTATTTGTATATTATACCCAGATGATGAAGCAGATTAACTTTTAAATCTTTACATTGATGCCTTCTCTCTCCCTCCTTAAGCTATGTTAAAAGTCTGTGTCTATACTTGAGGAGTAGGGTTACTAAAAAGATGACCGAAACCAACACCAGCCTTTCAGATACTAAATCTACAGTGGAAATTGGGTAAGCTAGGATTCAAAAGGTTTAGTCTATGTCTCTGATGATAAAAGCCCAGCTTTGAGAGAATTGTAATTCAGTCTTCAAAACACATTCCTTGGGTGAGAGCCAGTACTACAATTGTGTTTAAGAGTATGATGATTATGCCATTTCCATCTATTTTGCATAAATCTACATAATACATTCAAGTGGCCCTAGCCCCACATATGCAACAATTAGTGCAATTAAATAGTGCAAATGTATTCTAACCCTGCATTCTGGGTATGACACACATGAAAAGTATAAGAGTATTTGAAATCAATCACTTTAATTACCACCTGGATAATATGCAACTTGAAGAAATCTTCTTCTCCTGGACAGTGAAGTAGCAAAATAAATAATTCAAGACTCAAGCAAAGACTATTCCAGCCAAGGACACTGGGACTTGGAGAGTTTGCTAAATGCAGCATCAAATTGAGGGTGTATGTGTTTGGAATAAAAGTAAGGAGGATCACTGGTTTAAGTAATAATAAATCAAAAACAAACAAATAAAAACTCATTACCTCAAGTCAATTCCAACTCACAGTGATCCCATGTGTATCAGAGTAGAACTATGCTCCACAGGGTTTTTGGTGGCTGATTTTTTGGAATTAGATCACCAGAACTTTCTTCCAGCGTGACTCTGAGTAGACCTGAATCTCCAAACTTTTGCTTAGCAGCTGAGCACCATTTGCACCACCCAGGGTCTTAAATAACAGGAAGGGGATGATTTAAGTAGAGGTCTGGAATACAGTATTTCCATCAACTCAAGCATGTGCAACCCCAGACCAGTCTGATAAAGGAATCTAACACGCATTAAGTTCTAACTCTGTACCAACACTTTGCTAGCATTCGCTGTGCATGATTACCTCCTTTAATCTTCAAAACACCACCTCTGAGATAAGAACTATAATCTCCATGAAACACAGGAGTAAAGTGCAGCTTGGAAAAGTTACTTTGCTCAATCCCATGTTCCTTTGCCTCCTCACGCGGTCTCTCCAAGAGCACCTGGGTCTACTCCAGCTGTGACATGTCCGGGGGAGATGATGCATCCTGCTAATGGGCCTAGGTAAGTCCATAAAAAAATTTATGCTTTTTTCCATGTCTTCACCTGTTCTTTTCCTAAGAAGCAGGCTACGCTAGGGCAGGGACCTTGAGATGCTATGTTTATTGCTGTAGCCCCCACTCCTAGCACAATGCCCTGCACTTTAACAGCCCTGTGTACATTCGTGTGTGCTTCAAGAATGAATGATGCTGTATACTGTTATTTTTACTCAAATAAAGTATGCGTTGTGCTTTTTTTTGCCAACCACGTAACTCCTTTTTGCTATTTCATAAGCGAAATATGCTGTTGTTAGGTGACATTGAGTCGGTTCCAACTCATAGTGACCCTATGTACAACAGAACAAAATACTACTCAGTCCTATGCCATCCCCACAGTTGTCCTTAAAATTTGAGCCCACTGTTGCAGCCACTGTGTCAATCCATCTCTTACAAGGGTCTTCCTCTTTTTTGATGACCCTCTACTTTACTAAGCATGATATCCTTCTCCAGGGACTGATCCCTCCTTATAATATGTCCAAAGTACGTGAGATGAAGTCTTGCCATCCTCACTTCCAAGGAGCATTCTGGCTGTATTTCTTCCAAGACAGACTTGTTTGCTCTTCTGGCAGTCCATGGTATATTCAGTATTCTTCACCAACACCATAATTCAAAGACATCAATTCTTCTTCAGTCTTCCTTATTCATTGTCCAGCTTTCGCATGCATATGAGGTGACTGAAAATACCATGGCTTGGGTTAAGTGCATCTTAGTCCGTAAAGTGACATCTTTGCTCTTTAACACCTGAAAGAGGTCTTTTGCAGCAGATTTGCCCAACGCAATAAGCCCTTTGATTTCTTGATTGCTGCTTCCATGGGTGTTCACTGTGGATCTGATAAAACGAAACCCTTGACAACTTCAATCTTTTCTCTGTTTATTATGATGTTGCTTATTGGTCCAGTTGTGAGGATTTTGGTTTTCTTTATGTTGAGGTATAATCCGTACTGAAGGGTGGTCTTTGACCTTCATCAGTAAGTGCGTCAAGTCCTCTTCACTTTCAGCAAGCAAGATTGTGTCAGCTGCATATCGAAGATTGTTAATGAGTCTTCCTCCAATCCTGATGCCCCATTCTTCTTCATATAGTCCAGCTTCTTGGATTATTTGCTCAGCATACAGACTGAATAAGTATAGTGAAATGATACAACCCTGACGCACACCTTTCTTGATTTTAAACCATGCAGTAACCCCTTGCTCTTTTCGAATGACTACTTCTTGGTCTATGTACAGGTTTAGCATGAGCACAATTAAGTGTTCTGGAATTCCCATTCTTTGCAATGTTATCCATAAATTGTTATGATCCATACAGTCAAATGCCTTTCCATAAATAAAAAACAGTTAAGCGTTTTTCTCTTCTCTCAACCAAGAGCCATCTGACATCAGCAATGATATCCCTCGTTCCACATCCTCTTCTTAATCTGACGAGTTTAACATTTTTTTTTGCCAACTGTACAACGCCCCTCGCTATTGTCATAAGCAAGCTATGCCACGTGTTCTATGTGTAGGTGCATTATTTTCGAAAATACAGTATACTTCTGTGATGTTTCATGTGCATATTAGGGAAGTAGGGAAGCGTTGGTGGAGGAGATTCCAGCCATCACAAATGTTTGAGAAAGAGGCAAAGGCCTGTGGTGGATGCAAATATTGAGGAACAGACACACAAACATTCCAAGATGCCAGCGTTCCAGAAAGTGACGAGGGCGAAGTTGATTGTGATGCTAATGTGGCACTGATTTTACAACATGACATCACAATGCTGTGACTCTAGTATCTATCACAACCCTCCCTGCATGTCCCTTAAATGAGACCTTCCCCAGACCCTTAAATACTTTCAAAATGCATATTCCTCATTCTGGTCTTCTAAGTGTAAGATACCTGATGTACTAGACATAATGGATATAGGGATAAACACATTCTAATAACTTTCTTTTTCCTCTTCCTCTCTTTGTGGAACTGGAAATAAACATTATAATAATAATAACAAGACTTTCTGGGAACCTGACCCAATAGCAGCTAATCATGGAGCCCAGTGGTGAGAAACAAAGGTACCGTGGTCCCATCGGGCTGTTCATGCAGCCATGCCCTTGCTCATGCAGTTTCATTTTTCTGAAATGCCTTTACCATCTCTCTTAACCTGATAGCCCATTGACTAGACAACTCTGAGTCTGTTCCACTAGGATCCTCCCTGTCCTTTTTAGGCAAGTTTCCCTCTGTGTGTTCCTGTAATATCCTCGGCCTTCCTCTGTGATGGCCTGTGTCACATGGCATTGGCATGTTTTGCTTGCTTGTCTGTCTCCTCCACTCATCTGAGATTCTAGAGAGCACTACAGTGTCTTACTAATCTTTGTATCTGCAGATCCTAGTGCAGTACCTGGTACATAACTATACTCAGTACTATTGAACTGAGGAAGGAAAGAACTGATGGAACAACCTTAAGCTCAAGAAATCATGGGTATATTTGTGGAGCTTGGCAGATATCACATAAACACTACCTACTCCTCCTCTGGGAGCCGTGGTGGTGTAGTGGTTATGAGCTTGGCTGCTAACCAAAAGGTTGCCAATTGAATCCACCAGCCGCTACTTGGAAACCTTATGGGACAATTCTACTCTGTTCTATAGGGTCACTATGAGTCGGAATTGACTCAATGGCAATGAGTTTAGTTTGGTTTTTTTGATCCTCCCTTTCCCCAAAGCGGACCTATCTCAAACCAAGATTTCAGGCTAAGGACTTATCCTCCTCATTAGGCAGGTAAATCCCAATGTATGTCCCAATGCGCAAGCAGAATATGACTGAGAGTACTGAGAAGATTAAAGGGATGGAAAACGCATCTTAGAGATGGCAAAGGAACATGAAAAGTGGACAGAGAACCCTTGATCCACCGGGAAAAATGTCTGAAAGGAGATTCGAAAATATGTAGGATTCCAAGGAGTGCTGTGTTGGTATAAGAAGTTCCCAACAGGAGAAGCCACGAGCCATGAATCCTTTTAAAGTGAGGAAGTTAGAAAACTAAGGCCTTGAGGGTAGGGTTGCCAATTCTTGCAAATAAAAATACAGGACACACAGTTGAATTTGAATACCAGATAAACAATGAGTAATTTCTTAGTATAAGTATTTCCCATGGAGTATAACTGGACATCCTGTATTTTATGTGGCAACTCTACTTGGGGAGAACTTCTAAGCCCGTGTCATTTATCTAGAATAGCATAACACTAGGTGGTGCAAACAGTTAAGTGTTCAACTACTAGCCGAAAGTTTGGCAGTTCAAACCCACCCAGAGGTGTCTAGGAAGACAGACCTGGTGATTTGCTTTCAAAAGGTTATAGCTTTGAAAATCCTGTGGAGCAGTTCCACCCTGCATACACGGGGTTGCCATGAGTTGGAGCTGATTCAACACCAACTAACAACCACAAGGGTTTAACCATCAATCTGAGTTCCTTATGGAGGGGGACTCCAAACATTGCTCTCTGCATCCAAAGTGGAGATTCAAATAAGGAGAAATGGAGCCCAATTAAAGCACGAAAATGTTGTCAAAATGGTGTGGGGGAATTCTGGGAAGATGACACTATAGACAGAAGCACCACGCCATCCCTCCACAGCAAAGACCCAAAAAACTAAGTAAAACAGAGACAAATGTCAATCCTGGAACCCAAAGCATCAAATGAAAAGATAAAGAATTTAACCAAGCACCAAATGGAATAGGAAACTGATAGACAACAGAGAGCAAGGAGAGTTATGCGCGGAGGTCTCCTATCAGACAGCACAGCATGGAGCCACCTCCTTGGACTCCTGCCAGAGATCAGTGGACAGGGAGTATGGGAAAGCAGATTCATGGAGCTCACAGCAGGAAACAGAGTACCTGGTAACCAGTGAGACATGCTTTCCCACCCCACCCTGCCACCTTGCCTCCCTGCCTCCCCCTGCTTGACCTTTGCTGCTTCCCAGCTGACCGGTCAGCTGCTTCCAGGCAGACGGATTCCTGACTCCCCAGAGAGCCAATCTGCCACTCACCAGCAGGCTGCAAATATGGCACAGGAGGTGCCAGTTCCATGCCAAGAGAATTTGCCCTGCCCGCACCAGCCGGCTCCTTCAGTGCCATTTCTTTGTTGCTGGTATTGCTTTTGCTTCCCTGCCTCTCGTCACCTCCCCCTCCTTTCTCTCGAACACCTGACTCTGTGCCATCATCGCTTCTTCTTTACAGGCTGTGAAGCGCTGCTCAGCTGGGGAACCGTTTCCCCTGTCAGTTTCCCCAGTCCACGTGGCCACACTGGTGGAATCATTAGGGGCTTCTTTTTTTTGGTTTATTTGTTTTCTCTTTCTTTTTTCCTTTTATTTTTCTCCATTTTTCGGTATCTCATCTCTTTCTACTTACCTTCGTTTACTGTCTCCTGAACACCTGGCACTGTGTATCATATCCACCCCTTTGAGCTGGGCTATGCTGCGTGGCTTGGGAGACACCCCCCAGTCTGTGCAGCTGAGCCAGTGAGATCCCTGGGGCATTTATTTTTAATTTTTAATTTTTTTAATTAATTTGTTTAGTTTTCTGTTTTTCTCCATCTCTCAGTTTCCTGTCACTCCACTCCAACAGCAAGCTCCCTCAGCACTTTTTTTGCTCCTGTTTCTCTCTCCCCTCTCTCTTCTTTTCCACTCCCAACCTAGCTCCACACATCACAACCTCCCCATCCCCCTAACTCCTGCCTACCTGCACTGTGTGCTAAACACTGCACCCCGAACAGCATAGGCACGACCTACTGGAACCTGCCCTATGCTGACCACTGGCTCATCTTGTTGGCCCAAGTGCATGCCACAAACAACACATCCTAGCCCCTCTCCTTCAGCTGGACCTGCCCTGCTACACCATAGCTGAGTGACTGGCCCTTCCCATTGGACAAGGAGGTGAAAAATATCATGTCCACAGATGAGCAAACAACAAAGAATGCACAGCCCACCTCGTCAGACATAACTAAATAAAACAAAAAAGCAGGATGAAACAACAAATGTACAATCAATAAAAGAAGAAAATAACCACTGAGTGTCCATAACAGAGCAGACAATATCAAACGTATTAAAAAACAGGACAGGATGGTTCCAGTAGGCATCCAAACTAAAACACCAGATGACTTTCCAGTAGAAGAAAAGGCACTAGACCTACTAGACAGGAAATTCAAATCTCTCATATTCAGAGATATCCAAGAGCTGAAGCAAAAAGCAGACAAAAATGAGGAAAAAATAGACAAATTCATGGAAAAGACAGAAAAGTTCATGGAAAATACAGACAAAAAATGGAGGAATTCAGGAAAATAATACAGGAACAAAATGCCAAAATAAATTCACAACTAGAAATCATACAAAAACAACAATTAGAAATCCAAAAGACAAACAGCAAGATTGCAGAAATGGACAGTGTCATAGAAGGGCTGAGGAGCTGGTTTGAAACAATGGAAGACAAGATCAGTGAAATTGAAGACAAACACTTGGATACGAATCTGTTTGAGGAAAAATCAGAAAAAAGGACGAAGAAAAATGAAGAAACTCTGAGAATTATGTGGGAGACAATCAAAAGAAAAATTTTCGAGTGATTGGGGTTCCAGAACTGGGGGAGAAAACAGAAAACACAGAGAGGATCATTGAAGAATTGCTGACAGAAAACATCCCTAATATTATGAAAGATGAAAAGTTGACCATTCAAGAAGCTCAACGAACCCCATATAGGACAGACCCCAAAAGAAAATCACCAAGGCATATCATAATCACACTCACTAAAACCAGAGACAAAGAATCCTGAGAGCATATCAAGAAAAAAAAAAAGTCACATACAGAGGAGAAACAATAAGACCAAGCTCAGATTATTCAGCAGAGACCATGCGGGCAAGTAGGCATTGGGATGACATATATAAAACCTTGAAAGAAAAAATTGCCAGCCAAGAAAACTCTCATTCAAATATGATGGTGAATTTAGGACATTTCCAGATAAACAGAAATTAAGGGACTATATAAAAACAAAATCAAACTTATAAGAATTATTAAAGGGAGTCCTTCAATCTGAGAACAAAAAACATCAGACCGCAGGCTGAATATAGGACACAGGATTGTACCAGCCAGATACCAACCTAGGAAATGAACTCTCAAGGACTATCCAAAACCAATAGAATTACAACACGGAACCAGAGAGGTTAATCTGTAAATGATAACAACATCAGAACAATAAAAGAGTGAAAAAATGGAGTACGTATAGAACCTTATAATGGAGAGGATGGCAAGGCAATACCAAGTAATAATAGACTGGTTCAAACCTAGGAAGATAGAGGTAAATTTTAAGGTAACCACAAAGAAAGTTTAACAAACCTACTCATCAAAATAAAGAAGAAAAACAAAGTCTCAGTAAAAACAAAACTTACAAAAACAAAAGAAATTTTAAAAAAAACCCCACAAATCAAAGGTATTCAGCACAGGAGAGTAAGAGAAACAAAGAAAACGTCAGCACCACAAAAAGAAAAGCACTACAGAATGACAGCAATAAACTCACACCTATCAATAATTACACTGAATGTAAATGGCGTAAATGCACCCAAAAAGAGATGGAGTATGACAGAATGGATAAAAAAACAGTATCCATCAATATGCTGTCTACAAGAGACACATCTTAGAAACAAAGAAAGAAATTTATTAAAAATCAAAGGATGGAAAAAAATATATCAAGCAAACAGCTACCGAAAAAGAGCAGGAGTGGCAATACTGATCTCAGATAAAATCGACTTTAAAACAAAATCCACCATAAAAGACAAAAAAGGATACCACATAATGATTAAAGGGACAATCCATCATGAAGACTTAACCATAATAAATATCTACGCACCCAATGACAGGGCTCCAAGATACATAAAACAAACCCTAACGGCACTGAAAAGAGAAATTGACCGTTCCACAATAGTAGGAGCCTTCAACACACCACTCTCAGTAAAGGACAGAACATCTAGAAAGAAACTCAACAAAGATACAGAAGACCTGAAGGGCACAATCAGCCAACTTGACCTCACAGACATATATAGAACACTACACCCAACAGCTGCAAAGTACACATTCTATTCCAATGCACATGGAACGTTCTCCAAAATAGACCATATCTTAGGCCACAGAGGAACCCTCAACAAGATCCAAAACACTGAAATAATACAAAGTATCTTCTCTGACCACAATGCCATCAACATAGAAATTAACAGCAGGAAGAGCAAGGAAAAAAAATCATTTACATGGAAACTGAATAAAACCCTGCTTACAAACCACTGAGTAATAGAAAAAATCAAAGATGGAATCAAACATACCTAGAACAAACGAGAATGAAAACACATCATACCAAAACCTTTGGGACACAGCAAAGGCAGTCCTCAGAGGACAATTTATAGCAATAAATGCACACATCAAAAAAGAAGGGACAAAATCAAAACATTAACTACAGAACTCAAACAAATAGAAAGAGAACATCAAAAAAAGCCCTCAGCCACCAGAAGAAAGGAAATAATAAATATC
>NW_004443975.1:13702032-13725862 GCF_000243295.1 Trichechus manatus latirostris | reverse complement strand
ACCTATACAAAGAAAACTACAAAACACTACTGCTAGAAACCCAAAGGGATCTACATAAATGGAAAAACATACCATGCTCATGGATAGGTAGACTCAACATGGTGAAAACAACAATTCTACCCAAAGCAATTTACATATACAACGCAATCCCGATCCAAATACCAACAACATTCTTCAAAGGGATGGAAAAACTAATCATTAACTTTATATGGAAAGGGAAGAAGCCCCAAATAAGTAAAGCACTACTGAAGAAGAAGAGTAAAGTAGGAGGACTCACACTACCTGACCTCAGAACCTACTATACAGCTACGGTAGTCAAAACAGCCTGGTACTGGTTCAGTGACAGACACACAGACCAGTGGAACAGGATTGAGAACCCAGATGTAAATCCACCCACCTACGGTCACCTGATCTTCAACAAGGGCCCAAAGTCCATCAAATGGGAGAACAGACAGTCTTTTTAACAAATAGTGCCGGCAAAACTGGATGTCCATCTGCAGAAAAATGAAACAGGACCCATACCTCACACCATATGCAAAAAGTAATTCAAAATGGATCAAAGACCTAAATATAAAGCCAAAAACTGTAAAGTTCATAGAAGAAAAAATAGGATCAATACTAGAGGCCCTAGTACATGGCATTAACAGGATACAAACCATAACAAACAACACACAAACTCCAGAAGATAAGCTAGATAACTGGGATCTTCTAAAAATTAAACACTTATGCTCATCAGAAGACTTCACCAAAAGAGTAAAAAGAGAACCTATAGACTGGGAAAAAAAATTTGGACAATACAAGTCAGACAAAGGTCTAACCTCTAAAATCTACGAGAAAATCCAACACCTCTACAACAAAAAGACAAATAATCCAATTAAAAACTGGGCAAAGGAAATGAACAGACACTTCACCAAAGAAGACATGCAAGCAGCCAACAGACACATGAGGAAATGCTCGTGATCGCTAACCATTAGAGAAATGCAAATTAAAACCACAGTGAGATACCATCTTACCCCAGCATTACTGGCACGAATGAAAAAAAAAACTGGAAGTAACAAATGTTGGAGAGCCTTCCGGGAGATCGGAACTTTTACTCACTGCTGGTGGGAATGCAAAATGATACAACCATTTTGGAAAACGATATGGCACTTCCTTAGAAATAGAAATACCGTATGATCCAGCAATCCCACTCCTAGGAATATATCCTAGAGAAATAAGAGCCGTCACACAAATAGACATATCCACACCCATGTTCATTTGCAGCGTTGTTCAAATAGCAAAAAGATGGAAACAACCTAGATGCCCATCAACAGATGGATGGATAAACAAACTATGGTACATACACATAATGGAGTACTATGCAACGATAAAGAACAATGATGAATCTGTGAAGCATCTCATAACATGGATGAAACTTGAGGACATTTTGCTGAGTGAAATAAGTCAATCCCAAAAGGACAAATATCATATGAGATCACTACTGTAAAACTCATGAAAAAGTTTACACACAAAAAGAAACAATCTTTGTTGGTTATGACGGATGGGAGGGGTGGGGGTGGAAAATACTAAACAGACAATAGATAAGTGGTAACGTTGGTGAAGGGTGAGACAGTACACAATACTGGGGAAGCCAGCACAGCTTGTACAAGGCAAGGTCATGGAAGCTCCATAGACACATCCAAACTCCCTGAGGGACCAAATTGCTGGGCTGAGGGCTGTGGGGACCATGGTCTTGGGGAACATCTAGCTCAATTGGCATAACAGGGTTTATAAAGAAAATGTTCTACATTCTACCTTGGTAAGTATTGTCTGGGGTCTTAAAAGCCTATGAGCAGCCATGTAAGATACTCCACCGGTCTCACACCTTCGGGAGCAAGGGAGAATGAAGAAAACAAGATACAAGGGAAAGATTAGTCCAAAGGACTAACGGACCACAACTACCACGGCCTCCACCAGACTGAGTCCAGTATAACTAGATGGTGCCCGGCTATCACCACTGATTGCTCTGACAGAGATCACAACAGAGGGTCCTGGACAGAGCTGGGGAAAAATGTAGAACAAAATTCTAACTCACAAAAAAGGCAGACTTACTGGCCGCACAGAGGCTGGAGAAACCCCAAGAGTATGGCCCCTGGACACCCTTTTAGCTCAGCAATGAAGTCACTCCCCAGGTTCATGGTTCAGCCAAAGATTAGACAGCCCCATAAAACAAAATGAGACTAATGGGGTACAACAGTCCAGGCACAAGGACTAGAAGGCAGGAGGAGACAGGAAAGCTGGTAATAGGGAAGCCAAGGTTGAGAAGGGACAGTGTTGACATGTCACAAGGTTGTTAACCATTGTCATAAAACAATATGTGTTCTAACTGTTTAATGAGAAACTATTCTGTAAATCTTCATCTAAAGTACAATAAAAAGAAAAAGAAAAGAAAAAAAGAACGGTGTGGGGGCTGTTTCTGACCTCCTCTAACTTCACAACTGGAAAGGAGAATCAAGACCACAGCCCAAGGCTGATTCCTATTAGGCATGGGTCAGACATGCCTCCTCTCTCCACCATCTTTACCATTTCTGACACCAACCGTTCCTCCCACGGCACTCTCTACTTCTCTGCGGGGTTCAATATTTCATTGCAATGGCCACACAGAACTCACAGACTATACTCACCATTATGGGGTTTATTAGGGAAGCAACAGGATACAATTCAGGCTCAGGAACACTCAAGTATACAGTTCTTCCATCAGGACAGCCTCTTCCCAGCCATGCTTGCAGGCATACCTCTCCCTGGTTTTCAGTCTCTGCCAGGAAGCCCACTGCGCATCTCTCCTGTTGGTCTCTCCTTCCTTGATGGTGGTGGGCTCTTCTCCTTCCAGCCTCTGGGGTGGCTCAATTCAAGCCCAATGGGATGGCAAAACTGATCACCCTTTGGTGGGCCATAATTATCCTATCACACAGACCCACCCAATCACTTAGGAGGCAGTTATATGACCATGGCTAGAAAGGCCAGACAAAAGCAATCCATGGTACCTCAAATGTTCATTTGAATATTTACTAAACACCAATCATGCTCCAGTGCCTTTATAAAAATCATCTCTGATACAAAAATACTGCAACATACAAATTGTTGTATCATTTAACAATACAGAAGTTTGACCACAGACCTTACTTTATGAAGCAGCTATTAACAACCAAAGTAAAAAAAAAGTGGAGATCCTTTATATACTATGAAACAAGGGATCTTTATTATTCTTATAGTTAGCTACACTCCCCCTACACAGTAGATAGTCAGCCCTCCTATGTCTCAAAGCTTTATTGTTTGTTTGTTCCTTTTCAAGTAGAAGCCAGATACCCAAAACTTCACTACTTCAGTGACTTTTTCCTCTCTCTTCAATATGTTCCCCAAATACGTCATCCTCCCAAGGGACCCAGGGAAGGAGGCGTGAAGGCTAGAGCTGTGGTTAGAGTGTGGTGTGGTGACATGACCTGGTATCTATGGCATTGCTGTCACTGCCCCCAGTGCTGTCCTTCTTTCACAGGGCACAGCCTTCACTGGGCCTGCATGATGAATTCCATTACCTTATAGGTTAAGCATTTAACTTTAGCAAATACGTCTCACATCCAGCTTCCTTTACAGCCCTGCGGTAGACGGGGCCTCTGTTAGGTCCCGACGCCTGAAGCAGGAGGCAGAAGGGAGCCTCCTTCAGGGAAATGTGAACTAGACCATGGCCTAGCCCAGGAACTCTGCAGCCTCGGAGAGGGTCTGGAGTCTTGCCTTGGCCTCAGTGTGCCCTGCAGTCAAGACAGTGAGAGGACTTAGGAGGAGAAAGAGGCTCAGGCTGGGGTACCAAGCCAAGCCAACTCTCCATCATAGGTTAGAGATCTATCCAGCAAGAATAGCCTCGGTGGGCCTTTGGATTATCACACCATTCCCTGTTTGAGCCACTCCCATCTCCCCAGAGAACTGGGTCAATGCCTCCTTTGGTGTAAACATTAACCACCCTGATTACCCTTCTGGTGTCCAGGAAGGTATCCCTGCCTTCTACTCTCTTTCCACTCCGAGGGCAGAAACGTCAACCACAGAGTGCCACAGGAAAACATCTACTTTATCAGAACAGGTTCTGTAATGAAATGTCCTGATCAGCAACCTCCTGGCAGGGTCCCTTGCATGTCCTGCTTAGCCCTGAGCCCAGCAAACCACTGAGCTTTGCCAGCAGAGTCACTCCAGTCCCCAGCTGGGCCACCCCCAGCTCACCACTTGGTCCATGTGATGTCCTCCACTATCCACTGCTGGACATTTTACCCAGGAGCTTAGGACCCCCCACCTGAGCCAGAAACTCCCTCTTGGCTGGATTTTTCCTCTGGAGGCTGTCTGCAACTCCATCCCTTCTGAATGTCTCTGCTATGGCTAAATTTGGAGCGTACAGAAACTTGCCTTTGTATCTGCTTCAAGAGGGAGATGTCTCCTTATGCGAATACTTCTAGCGTGATACTATGAAGAAGGCTTTAAAGTCAGAAATCTCTCACAGCAATTTGAATTCTGCCTCTGCTTCTTACTAGTTATTTAACTTTTCTGAGCCTCAGTTTCCTCATCCTTGAGGTGGGGGTAATACCATTTTACAATGCTGCTTTGGTAATCAAAATATAAATCTGAAAGAACCTAGCACAGTGTCAGGTACACCAAGATGCTCAGTAAATGTTAATTGAATGGGAACCCCTTTTCCTCGGTGATCTACGAACACCGTCTGGGTGTGTAATGGGATACTCTACTGGAGACTATGGTGGAGACCTTGGAAGGCCCCCTGGCATGTCGTCAATGTGTACCCACTAGGCTGTGAGCAGGTTGATAAAATCCAATGTTTCTGCATTGTTCTTGTTTATTTTACATAATATTCCATATTTAACAGAAAATCAGTTGGTGTAAAATTTTATTAAATTTGTTTTATTGTGACCTAGATAAGGAACATCACAAGTAAGAAAGAATTATTTCATTTGAGCCTTTGTGACTTTAGTCTCAAACATTAATAATAGCTTTATTGCCTATTATTATGGGCACTTTCCTTGTACTTAGAAAAATGTCCTCTATGGCAATGGAAGTTTCCCTTGATTACTCATTTGCCTGATACATGCATATAAATGCATGTATATTTTAATCTCTATGTTTACAGATTTATTACTTAATTGTCTGTGATCCATTCATACAAGATAAAAGTTAGATATTTCATATAGTTTGGAAACCCAGGCTCTTGTCTTATGCTGCCTTACCCCACCCAGAGGGAGAAGTGAGGGTGTAAGTCTCCAGGCCTGGCTGACTCTGCTTCTGGTGGCTCCCCCGGAGGATTGATCCTGGGCATCTGCCATCTTCTGCTTATGCTGGACTTAGGCATAATCCTTGCATAATCTGCACCCTCCACCCTGGAGATTTAGCATTTGCCCTTGTGGCTCATGTTAAATCAATAAACTGTGATAGGAATGGCCTGGACTACTAAACTAGGAAGTTACCCAGGATGCCCACGGGAGTTTGCCCACTTTGGGTGAAGTGAGAGCAAAGTGTCCCTCATGGTAGAGTTGAGGTCAGCTCCTGTTTCCTCATTGCCAGTCCAGAGCTCTCTAGGGAGGGACTTTTCATAATAGATGGAACTTGAGGTGGACTTTAAAATATCGGTAGTATTTGGATGACTTGAAGGGAGCAAGGAGGGCATTCCAGCCTGAAGTCTTAAAAACACAGCTCAATAATCTAATGCTTGATAATTAGTTCATATGTTCAGCCTAACTACCTAACCTAGACCATGACATAAAGGTCAGAGACAGAGATGACCTTGTCTATGTCTTCTCTATCCTCCAAAACACCTACTGCAGTGCTAGACACACAAGTTCATAATAAAAATTATTAATTATTGCTCTGAACGTCACTGTTTTGTTGGTGGTGGTGCTGTCGAGTTGATTCCGACTCATAGCGACCCCCATGTGACAGAGTAGAACTGCCCCATAGAGTTTTCTAGGCTGTAATCTTTATAGGAGCAGATCACCAGGTCTTCCTCCTGTGGAGCCACTGGGTGGGTTTGAACCACCAACCTTTTGGTTAGCAGCCAAGCCCTTAACAGTTTGCACCACCAGGGCTCCTTGAACTTGACTGAGTGGGATGCAGAATGCTAGAATTTTGTGAGTATCCACAAAGAGAGCTTAGTTGTTATGTCACATGAATAATGTGAACACCATTGAAACATAAGAGGATCAAATTATGCCCTAAACACTGCCCATTCTCTACTGGAAAACAGCACAAAAGGGCATGAGTCATCTGAAATCCACAATCAAAGGGACTGCACGTCTCCATTTTCAAAGCTTCACTTAGGGTGGATGCACGTGTTCAGGCTCCAGCTGAACAAAATCAGAAGACCGAGGCCACCAAAATTGAGCTTGATGAGCTGCATCTGGAACAGTTTTTCTGCTTTTGTAGGTGAGAGTATCACGTGTTATTAGTGTGGGGGTCAGTTCCATTGAAATCAGAACCAGAGAACCTAATATCATCAGAGTTCAGGCTTTACGTGAGAAATGTTTTCCCTGACACAGAGTACCATTATCCTCCTTACAAGAGGGGTATTTGAAAGCACTCCACAATTAATAGTAATAATAACTACCCTTCACTGAATACTTTACTATGTGCCTGTCATGATTCTAAGCATTTTATATGAATCTCCTCATATAAGCTTGTCAGCCTGCCTCTGAACTATGTATCATTGTTCTTAGTAGTCATTAAGTAGGCTCCAACTCACGGCGACCTTATGTATAACAAAATGAAACATTGCCCAGTCCTGCGCCATCCTCACAACTGTTGGTGCGTTTGAGCCCACTGTGGTAACTACTGTGTGAATCCGTCTCATGGAGGCTTTCATTTCTTTTTGCTGACCCTCTACCAAACACTACGTCCATTTCTAAGGATTGTTCTTTTCTGATGACGTGTCCAAAGTGAGCAAGCTGAAGTCTCACCATCCTTGCAGCTAAGGAGCATTCTGGCTGTACTTCTGCCAAGACTGACTTGTTCGTTCTTCTGGCAATCCAAGTATATTCAAAATTATTTGCCAACATAAGACCCAGTTTATAGGTTCATAAACTGAGGCTTAGGGAAGGCAAGCAGTCTGCCCAATCTGGCCCTCAGCAGCCTGCCTACAAAGCCTGTACGCGTGGCTACTAAGCTCGCTCTGCCCTCGGCCAGAGTGCCAGGAAGCCAGTGCAGAAGTGGCCTCAACACTTAGCTCCCTTCTTCCCTCTGTCTTTATTTTTCATGAGAATCTATACAGGAAACAGTGGGTCAGAGAAATAAGCTTCGGTCTACATCGCCAACCAGTGAGCAATTCGGCTGTCTAGGTAGCTTTGAACTTTTCTGTGTTTGCTGCAGTCTTTCTCCAAGTGTGTTCCTGGGCCAACAGCATCAACATCATGTGGGAGCTTGTCAGAAATGCACATTCTTGGGCCTGAACCCAGACCTACTGACCCTGAAACTGAGGGTGAAGCCCAGCAATCCGTGTTTTTAAAGCCTCTGGGTGATTCTGACACAGGCTAACACGTGAGAACCCCTCATTTAGCGGAATAACAGACAGACTGAGAACGGAGCACGCACTGAAGCTGGTGAAATACAGTAGGCTGGGATTTCCAAAACCAGTCTCGGGAATTTCATACTTAGAATCACAATATCCTAACATTTGAAAGAGAATTTAGAGGCTTTCTAATACAAACTGCTCATTTCACACTTGGAAAACTGAAGTCTAGGATAGTAAAGCAAAGAGTCCCTTGTCACACGCGAGTTGGTGGCAGAGCCTTACGCCGGAACCCAGGCCTCGTCTCCCAGCTGAGTCCTCTGCGGCTATCCCACTTCCCTTCCAGTTTCCAAACACACCCTCGACAACTGTGATTTCTCCCAAGCCAGTGCTCAGAGACTGGGTAGAAGTCTTTCTCCTCATTCTGAACATAAATATAAATAGCACCACCTTCTTTTCTTACATTTCTACTCTGCGTTAATATTATATACTCACAATTTTTAGAGCAATTTATCAAAAGTTTCATTCAAATGAGTACAATAATTTTATTTCCTGTTTCATCTCATAGCTGGGCTAGGACTGAAGTCGTTATATGTTTACTTTTTTTATTATGAATTCACATATTTTTTCCTGAAGAACTCAGGGCTATATTTCTTTATCTCTTTGGAAGATAATCATCTCAGATGACGCTGACCCTAATGTGCTCAGCAACACTGTCATCTGTCTTTGCTGAAATATGGGAAGCCATCTTTCTAAAACTGTTCATTGTCATCACTAAATCTACTTTTTCCTACTCTCAAATAGCAAACCAAATGTCCAAACAAATACTTAATCTAAGCGATAGATTTGTGGAAATAGCTAAATAAAAACCGGCATTCAAGATGGTAGGTGGTTGTCAGAATTTTAATATTTCCATCCAAATAGTTGGAATCCCATAGATGGGTTGTTTGCTGAGCTGTTTTTATTGCACTTTATAGCTTTCTTTCTTTCTTTCTTTCCAAACGTTTGAGGAACCAGCCTGTTAGGTGAAAATCCCATCCACATTGAATGTCAAAAATGCTTTGAGTCCACACAGAGCTGGACACCTTCCCAATTAGGCGTGAAGGAGATGTGGTCTTAACTCTTCAGTAAAGTCACTCAAGTTCTGTCTTCACAGGGGTTGCTTACTTGTCTTTTCAACCTACTTTAAACTTTCTTCACTTTAAAAAAAAGCTATTAAGTACTTACTACGCTACATTTTGGAGCCCTGGTGGTGCAGTGGTTAAGAGCTCGGCTGCTAACCAAAAGGCTGGCAGTTCGAATCCATCAGCTGCTCCTTGGAAACCCTGTGGGACAGTTCCACTCTGTCCTAAAGGGTTGCTATGAGTTGTAATCGACTCGACAGCAACAAGTTTGGTTTATGCTACCTTTTGGAGTCCCTGGGTGGTTATCATTCTCAGCTGCTAACTAAAAGATTGGAGGTTCAAATCTACTCATGGGCACCTAGGAAGAAAGTCCTAGCAATCTACTTGTGAAATATCAGCCATGGAAAACCCTAAGGAGCACAGCTCTACTCTGACCCACATGGAGTTGCCATGAATCCGAGTCGACTCTATGGCAACTGGTTTATACTACATTTCTGGAGCGGATCTTGGGAAGTCTTGGGGAATTAAGACACTTTTAAAAGAATTATGATTCCATGCTGTGAGAGCTTGCAATCTAAATCCAATAGCAAGGATATGGCCATCAGTAGCAGGAGGGCAAAGAAATTGGTGTTTAAAACCAGAATGCATTGCACGGTTTTGCATACTAGAGAGTAGCCTGGCTTGTATCCAAGCAAACTGCTCTTTCTTTATGAAAGTATTTTTGGGTGTGAAAGGTAAGTCTTCCCCTAGGCCATGAACTAGAAGGAATAACGAAGAAGGAGGAAAGAAAGAGTGTTAAAATACTCTGCTTGGGAAAATTTGGAATCTCAGAGTTGGTCACGAACAACTGAAGACACTAGGAACATGAAGGAGAGAAGAAGAGACTGAAGAAGGGCCTGGGGAGAAGGCAGAGAGGAAAGAGAGGCCCAAGGAGAGGGTGAGGCACCAGCAGCAAGGAATCCCCACGGTCCTGTGTCACTTGAGGGGATGAAGAAACAGGGATGGGTTCAATACAGGGCAAAGTGGGACAGTATGAGAGGACAGCACGAAAAGCTTTAGTTCTAAAGCAATCTCGGTCACTCCTGTTCTTGGGCCTAGGTTTGTTTTTGTTTTATTTTTAATTGAAATCATAGGAAGCCCTTACAGCAAGTAAGAAGAGATGCAATTCCTAGGACCAGTTAAATTGACACTATAATTAAAAACAATCTTGTTCCCTTTGAAAACCCTAAATTGCTATGCCAGTCTAAAGCTAGTGATTCTAAAACCTGATCTGGTGAAGGAACGCGAGGAAATGTTTAATAATACAAAGTCCTGGACCTCACCACAGACCTTCACGACCAGGGCTAATTACAAGAATATGTTTTTCAGAAGCCCCTCAGGGGACTCTGATTCACACTCAGTGGTCTGCGCCTAAGCAACCTGAAAAATACATGGAAATTTTGCGGATGATTATTGTCAAAAACAGTGGCAAATTCTGGCTCCTTCTTTTCATTAGGTTGATCATCCTTGTTCTGCAGCCAGGCTTCTCAAACTATTTCTGCCTACTGATTAATTCAGAGGGAGAAACGCATTTGTGGAGCAAACTCCATGTCTATTCCAAATTGTTGCTGAAAAGAAGAAAAGAAAAAATATGTCACAAGAACAGAAAGGAAAACTGTTCTTCATTTCAAGGACGAATGAAAGATCAGGGTAAATTATTTACAATCTCCTTGAAAGACGAGATTCTATCTCCCAAGGGGACCCTGCCATGGACCATCAATGTGTTCTGATTCCTCTCTGAGAACATTGCCCTGGGAGAGCAAGCCATGAATCAAATATATCAATATCTCTTACCAAACACGCAGGAATGTCAGGGCAAAGGTGCCATCCATGCCCCATGCCCAAAAAGGGCCCTGTCTTCCCTGCTAGCCTGAGTCTGACTCATACCCCACATACTGGGTGGCTTGACAATTGGGGTTTTGGCATGTGAGTCAGCAGGCTCCTGATACCCACATAATATTTTCATTGTGAAGTAAGACACTCATCATTAAAGCATCCACCAAGAGAGCCGCATTGGTCAGTTGTTCATTTTGGTAATCTAAATCGTAATCATTTTTAGAAAGGATATAAGCTGCCTATTAAAACGTCAACCTCCAAAGTCATAACAGATTTAAGACGTCCAGTGGTGTCAAACAGGTGGTCAGTAAATCAATCTATAACAAGAGCAAATTAACTGATTTTTTTTCATTACCCTTGTTGTTGTTGTTAGATGCTATCAAGTTGGTTCCAACTCATAGCAACACCATGCACAACAGAACCAAACACTGCCCAGCCCTACGCTATCCTCACGAATCATTGCTATGTTTGAGCCCACTGTTGCAGCCACTGTGTCAACCCATCTCCTTGAGGGTCTTCCTCTTTTTTGATGATCCTCTACCAAGCATGATGTCCTTCTCCAGGGACTGGTCCCTCCTGATAAAATGTCCAAAGTACGTATTTTTATTTAATGCACTGCTGCAATATGACACCAGGGAAAATGAGATTTGTTTCTTTCTTTAAAGAAGGCAATGGACTCTAGAAAAAGCAGGCAAAAAGAAGAAATAATCTAACGGGGTCACTAAATTATTGGTCACATCAGTTATTCACCGGTGTCAATGGACATTGAACAGTCACAGCTTGATTAGCACGAAATGAGGAACTATTCTCTTTTATTTCTTAGTCCTCTCTGTTGGAGCCTGAGGTCTTTAACTGTTTACGCCCCTTCTCTACCAGAAGAATGCTCTTGAAGCACAGCTTCAATCACTTCTCTTGCTCAAAATCCCCCATTGTCTCTTCTTTGCTGACCCAAATCTTGATCTTGGTATGCAAGTCCCTCCAACCTTCCTTTCTAACTCACCTCCACTTTTCTGCTTCATGCACTTTATGCTCTAGCTTCCTGAAGAAACTCCAGACTCTCCCCCCCCTTGACCGTTTGCTTATTCTGTTCCCTGAGCCTGGAATGCCTCTTGCTCCAATTCTCACCCACTTCACCCACTTCAAAGGCTATGTTTTCCACTACCTCTTCCTTCCCTCCCCTCTCTTCCTACACAGACTAACACAAGTTTCTCCACATTTTTCTTTGTCTCTGCTAGTTATGAACAGAAGCTCTTTTCTATACAGACCCTGCAATTCCAGGGAGGGCAGGACTGTCACATGGTGTGGACAATAGTGGGTTTTGACTCTACTTTGGTGTCTCCACCAGTGGGAGCTAGGGAGCAAGCTCACCTCACCAAGGGTAGAATGAACTACATAGTCTCAGATGAAGACTGGGTGTTGTTCATGTTAGTATGACTCTAAGCCCACCTGCCTCCTTATTTTTTATTTCTTGGAGCTTGGGTACAAAGATTTGAGTTAATTATATTCCTCCCACCACCCCACCCTATCCCCTTTGTTCTAAGGAGCTTGCAACTCTTCCTAAACCTGGCCTAAGTAACAAAAGTTGTCTCATCAGCTGTAAAGGGTTCTCTGAGCCACTAGGATTGAATTTTCCCCAAACCGATCCCCAAAAAACTTCCCTTTCAACTTTATTTTCAACAAATGGAGGGAGGGAAGATTTTCATTTATCCTACCACATCATACGACTTTCACAGTCCAATACTGGTCTAGTTCTCCAGCCTCACAGTCCACTACTCCACTCCACAAGCCCTGTGGATCAAAATACTAAATTATTTGCAGCTTTCTCGAAGTGTGCCATGTTTTCTAAAGCCTCTATACCTTTGGACATGTTATTATTTTCAGCTTGGAGAATCTTCTCTGCATTTCTCCCTGATCCTCTCATTACTATTCCAGCATTCTCCCCTCAATACCTTGTACTTACTAGTTAAAATCTCAGAAGCTGTCTCAGTTTGTCTTCCTCTTTGGATTGGTTGGCCATCCTCCATTTTCCCACATAACTGAACATGCCTCCATCAAAGCATTTATACACTTCATTTATATTTCTGTATCTTAGCCATGAGACAGAAAGCTCCTTGAGACTTGATCCTGAGGATAATTTTGTATGTTTCTTTGGAACCTCAGACCCACTGCTCATCAACCATTTTTTGTATGAATGATAAAGATTAGATAGATGATAGATAGATAGATAAAGTGAGCTTTTCACCAGACATAAAGAAATTTTGTCACAGACTTTTCATTTTATCTCCTATCTAAAGTGGGGTTAAATGTGGCATTAAGAAGCAGCCTCATACATTATACGTAGGAAGACGTTCTCAGATTTGTAAACGTGACGCTAAGGAAAATAAAAAGCAAACATTTGAGGAAGCTATTCACGTGTGTGTGTGTGTGGTGTGTGTGTCTGGTGTGTATGTGTGTGTGTGTGGTGTGTATATGTGTGGTCATGTTGGAATGAAAGTAGACAGAAAGGCCAGGGGGAAGTGGACCCTCAAGGCAGAGTATAAGATGGATGAGAACTATTACTGGATAGTCTTAACCAGCAAAGTTCATTGCCTTCTCAGATGAAATCCATTTTCTCAGCACCTTTGTTATTGGGCCTCTCCTTCTAGTGGGTCAGGTTGTACTTTAGTGCTTTCCGTCTCAGACGGTAACACCAATATCTGCCTTCAGCAGACTCCCTCAGATGGGAGTTCTGCCATAAACATAGGTTTTCCTGAAGAAAAAGTGGGGAAGAAGGATAGAAAAACAGAGACAGAAGACTTTAGATTTCATTTGGACTCACTGCCTCATTTTCCCTGGGCCTACTATCTAGTTTCTTTAGGAATTCTAGTTCAAGGACTAGCTAATGCCTATAAATAAGATGTAAAGAACACATTAGAAATAACAGACTGGATTAGTGTGCTGGACCTGAATGGGAAGTCCCCATATAGCAAAAAAGTGGCTTCCACATTTTTTTTTAACCAACACACACACACACACACACACATACACAACCAAACTGAAAAGTTTCATAAATCAATATAGGGTGTACCAATGTCTTAGTGCAGTTTTAAGCCATAATAATTTCAGAAGGATAAATGATACAAACATAGAAAAGCACCACTTAGAAGTTTATTTAAGTTTCTTGTAAACTTATTTGTTGTTGTTGTTAGGTGCCATTGAGTCAGTTCCAGCTCACAGCAAACCTGTGTACAACAGAATGAAACACTGCTGGTCCTGCGCCATCCTCATAATCATTGTTATGCTTGAGCCCATTGCTGCAGACACTGTGTCAATCCATCTCCATACTTACTTAGTTTTGTGAATTTTGAAGGACACATTTTTAATTTTTTCCAGTGTTTTCCATCTTCAATCAGAGGGTCTAAAACAAAATAAAATAAAAATGTATTTTTGAAAATACACTTAAAACTGAACTAACAGATTTTGGACACTCTGTATTTACCTTTAGTACTCTTAGTACTCTCTGATGCTTTCTAATCTATTCAATTATATTCTACTGTATGCTATTCAATTGTATTCTACGTGTCTTTTCTAAACACTGTTCTCACTCAAATAAATTGACTGCATGACCCACTAATGAAAACCACTACTCTAGAAGACAGCAATGGTATGAATAGGTAAAGGAAAACTTCAGTCCTTCCTTGTTTCAAGAGCTTGGTCACCCTGGCCTTAGGTAAGATCCTGGGCCATTCATTGTAAAGATAACACCTGAACACCTGGTGAAGAAAGCCTTTGAAGCAATGGGGGCATGAGATCTGTTGGGCTCCTTGGTAAAGAAAACAGTCCTTATCACTACTCAATGGGGGTGACCGTCCCCCATGGCTATGTGTGTCACTGCAGGAAGTCATCTTTTTTTTCTCCCTCAGAGGAAATGGAAGTTTACAATTCAAGTTAGTCTCTCATACAAAAATTTATACACACATTGTTATGTGACCCTAGTTGCAGGAAGTCATCATTTTAACAAGGTCTGAAAGCAATGGATTCTTGAGATGCAATGATTCTGTGACATAATGGAACTATTTCTGTACTCAAGAAACATCAGAAAATATGTTACTTGTTAGCAGCAAATCTTGTCTCTGCCAGCATCTCTGCTCCCAATCCTTGGTAAGAATAATGGTCTTAATGAAACACACACAGAGTAGAAATGACAGGCTTTTAAACAGCAGTCACCAAGTTTAGAAGCCTAGAACAGGGAAGAAATAAAATCACACCCGCTGTGATGTGGTCTCAGGCTGAAGATGCCTTGTTCTGATCGTTCCGGTTATTCCAACCACCCCCAGGATATGATACTTATTATATGACTACTAATATTCCACTCTTCCTCAACTATTTCCAGCTTCTATTTTCTTAGTTTTTGTCACATATGCTGTACCTTTCACATACATTTAACTACAACTATCTCAAGAACTCTACTATCTCCTGTGTGAGTCACTGTGTATTAGAGTGTTTTCAGCTGCAAGTAAACAGATAAATAAACGTTTACACACTAAGAACATCGTTATCTCAAGTAACAGAATGACAGAGATGAGGGTCCCAGGGCTGGTTAACTCAATAGTACAATGATCTCATCAAAGATCTTGGTGTCTCCATTTCTCTGCTCTGTCATCCTCAGCATACAGCCTTTCATCCTGGAGCTCCTCTCTTCATGGTCTCAATGTGGCTGCCAATGACTGCTGCTCCTTACAAAAAACCCTCTCACCGTTGAGCCCAAATCCAGGAAGGGGATTTTCTCCTCACACTTCCTAACTCGAAGCTCCCAACAGACTTCCCCTCAGGACCTATTGGTCAGGATTGAGATTCCATGCTTATGCACCCATTACAAGGGAAGGTGGGGAAAGTGCTTCCCTGCCATTTTCAATTTCTACAATGAGAGTTAGGCTCTCCAACGAGGAGGCAGGAAGTCATTATTTTCACAAGGTCTGAAAGCAATGGGTTCAGGTTAACTTGAATCAGTTAACATGGCTTTATTCAAATGGTAACAGACTTCTCCCTCACCAGGGAGAAACCACTGCACATAATGTCAATCACTGTTCACAGGGATGCCTGACAGGAGGGTGTGCTGAAGGATCAGTACAAAGCCATTCTCCGTGCTGTAAAACCAATTAGAACAACAGCTTCCTGATGCTGGGTCAGGAGGGCAACAATTGTTTTTCAAGTAATAATGCAGATTTTCCCATTGCTGTTACTATTCTTATTTGAAATATGAGGACAAGGGCAATAGAGAGCTGTCTCTAGATCCTTGACACCACATCTTCAATCCTGCATTTAACAACCAGAATAACTTCATAAAGAGCATTTTCATCATGATAGCCAACCAGCAAAGATGTATTGGAAATTTACTACGCAAAAGGCTCCATGGTAGGAATGAGGTAGGGGGTGGGCAAGAATCGAAAGCATCTTTAAATGTTGTCGTTTGTTCAATTTCTACCTCGCTTGTAGCTCATCTCTCTGAATTTAGATTCAGGGATAATTGCATTACTCACACTGGATTCCATCAATTTTTTGTTTTTCCTCACATTTAAAGTTCTCTGAAATCAGAGTGTGTTTCACAATCAATAGTATGTCATAAATTGGTCAATATTTTTCTTTCCTAGTGCTACATAATGGTCTTAAAATGTTAGACTTGATGAAATACAGTGTCATCCATTTCAGTTCTATGTGTGTTGGTCTTTTACCTGAGGGCAGAAATCTTCCATATTTTCATCTTTATACCCCCTGCACCTAGCTCAGCACCTTAGATAATAGGTGCTTAAAGAATATAATGACCGTATGAGCCAACTCCCTCAAAATCACAGCACATATCATATTAGGTTTTAATTTTGTTTTAGTGTCTACTCTAGGATAAAAAACTATAAAGAAGAGAAATGAGTAAGAGAAAGCCCTTGCGTTCCTAAAGGCAACCTCAAAAAGGTGTTCCAAAAAAGTTTTAGGCAATTCATTCACTTGCTCATTCACTCAACAAATACTTACTGAGTGTTTAATATATGCCTGGCACTCTGAAGCTGGAATAAATACAGGGTCGCTGTGAGTCAGAATCGACTCCACAGCAATGAGTTCTTTCCCCTATGTGGCAGCACTTAGGTGTGTAAATTATGGCATTGCAGACTAAACATCAGTCCACCTCACAGTTATAAGATCTACTCTGCCTCTTTCCTTTCTGACACCCTCGGGACACCATTTGGATTCACTACAGAGAAGTCAGCCTAATCTTTGGGCACTAAGGATTCATATTCCTCCTAGGCTGGTACAGGGCAATCTGGATTCAACTCTGTCACCTACTGGTCATCGGAACTGAGTCAGAAGGTATCATCTTTTCTCCTTGCACAGGGTTTGTGAGATCCTCCTGGTGACCTTGTCCAAAAGAGAAGGGCCATTGGTTGGTCATGGGTCTGTGAATGTGGCCACCTACTAGGACCTTCCAAACAAATCTCACAATCCTTTCCAGCTTGATTTGCAATCTTGTCTTCCTTTGCTCATTAGTGACATGTGTCTCCATGTCAGTCAGTGGACTAGAGTAGAGCCAAAGCTTACAAGTACAAATTTCTTTTAGGATAAATTAGAATTGAATTGCAAGCTTTGTCTTTTTTCATGGCTGGATGTATTGACAATCTGGAGCTCGTCACATTTAATTAAAACAGCATAGATATCAGAGCACGTATACAACTGAGGCAGGGCTGCTTTCTGGACAGCCATCCCCAAAGTTTACAACTGTCTTGCTTGGAATGTCTAACTGTCTTAAAAACTGTTACTCCTGCCAAACCTATGGGCTTGTTTTCTTTCCAAAGACACCATGTCAAGATAAGGTGCATACAGAGGGAAAAAAAAAATTGAGGATGAAAATCCAACTACTTTTTAAAAATGAAAAGAATTATTTCATATCTATTATTAGATTAATAGGTCCCTAGGTGGCTCAAACAGCTCTCGCTGGACTGCTAACCTAAAGATTGGCAGTTTGAATCCACCTAGTGTCACCATGGAAGAAAGGCCTGGTGATCTGCTTCCATAAAGATTACAGCCAAGAAAACCCTATGGAGCTCAGTTCTACTTCATAACACACAGGGCCACCATGAGCCAGAATCAAATCAATGGCAACTAACAACACCAGTAATTAGAATAGCACAGGTGAATTTATTTCATATAACAAGATGCTCTTGAAAAGCTGTATGTTTGTGGAATTGTAAATAAAATTATATATTAAATGTTCTAAACATTCTCCATCTGTAACATTAAAACTGCTTTTAAATTGTGAGCTGCCAGGCCTTCATACATCAGGTGTGTGAGTCTGGATTAACTTAGCAAGTTTTCGTAAAGGGAGACATGTACGTACTGAGGTCCTTGAATCAATTAACAAGGCACAGGTGAAAGCATAGGGAACCATCCTCTTCATCAAAACGACAACCCTCAGGTCTTCAACATACGTCACAGGTCTGGTTCCCAGAGGAGCAGCCTCTGAGGTGAAGATTACCAGGCAGGAAGTTTATTGGGAGTACATTCTAGTTCAACAAAGTGAAGGAAGGAGAATTAGCAGGGAGAGAGGTTGAGCTTCAATTCTCTTGAAACAAAGGCCTGAAACAATCCCACAGAGAGTTCTGAAGCTAGAAGCGTCCTGTAAATTTTTGTAAAATGGGGGCCTGAGTTTTTAAGACCCACACTGACAGTCATTGGATATGGGCTGCCCCAAATGGGCATAACTTCACACGAGGTGACTCTCTTCAGCTGCGAGCAATCACCTGGAGGGGGGACTCAACTGCAAGCTGTTAGCCATCAAAACTTCTAGCAGCTAAGAGAAGAGGTACTTCAGTTACTGAAAGGGTGTATCTGAGAGCACACCACAGCATCCGGTACAGCACAGAACCTTGGGGAAAATATATCTGAGCTAGTGTGCCAAAATCTCCCCTGCCTCATCACTAGTGAACTCATTCTTGACCCCTACTTGTGTCTAAACTGTCCTCATTACTACAATTGTTTCTTACAGTGGCATGACAATGACAGCAGAAATAGGGCAAGCAGTCCATGCCCAAAAGGTGCAAAAGGCTCCATGACTTCAGGTGATATGTAGCAGCCAGTCTGTTTCCCACTCAACAAATAATATGTACATTATATCTTCAATTTCCCTTGTTAATCAGGGCACCCAGACTCTACATCTCTCCTGTTATGTATTTATTCCATAGTCCTTTATCATCTGTGTCCTGCTTTCTCTGTGCGGACGAAGAGTTCCTAGCTGAATTCGGATTGGCAAATAGACGTAGCTTGCCCCAGAAGCACCTGAATCACTGACAGACCTCTATGTCTGGCATGTTAGAGTACCCTAGGCGGTGCAAACAGCTCCAACCACCAATCTTTAGGTTACTAGTCCTTTGTATATACTTTTGTTTTTACTATGTTCTATGTGTGTGTGTGTATAGTGTGTGTGTATATATATATACACACAAGTAGATGCATAATGCATGCACACACACACACATTTATGGGGTTTTCTCTAGTATCACATTCCCTTCTTCTTAAAAACATCTTTTAACAGTTTTTTTTTTTTTTAAGCACAGAACTCTGGCAGTGAATTCTCTCAGTTTTGTTTGTCTGAAAAAGTATTTATTTCACCTTCACTTTTAAATATGAGTATAGAACTCTGGATTTACATTTGCCTTTTTGTTTGTTTTTGTACTTGAAAAAAATGCATCTCCATTGTCTTCTGACTTGAATTGTTTCCGACAAAAAGTCTGCTGTAATTCTTACTTGTTACTCTGTACTGTCTTTTTTCTCTGGCTGCCTGCAAGATTTTCTTTTTATCTTGATTTTCAGTAGTTTGATTATGATGTGTCTATGTTTTATTGTTTGTATGTTATTTTAATTTATCCTGTTTGGGGCTCTCTGGCCTTCTTAGATCTTTGGTTTGATGTATTTCAGTATTTTGGGGATATTCTCAGCCATTATTTCTTCATCCACATTTTTTTCCTAGACTTTTTTAAAAACATCTTAATTGCAGTTATTTTAAAGTCTCTCTCTAATAGTTTTGACATCTGGGTCATTTCTGAGTCTAGTTCTACTGGTTACTTTATGTCCTGACAATGAGTTGTTTCTTCTTGGTATGTTGTGTTTCTTAATTTGTTTTTTTAATTGAATTCCAGGCATCACATATAGAACAGTAGAAATGAAGTAAGCAGTACTCACTCCTCGAATTGGCAAGCTTCATCTTGTATCAGGCTGTTATCGTAAGGGTCTGAGCCATTAAATTTACTTGAGTTTTTAGGAAAATAACAGATTGGCATACAAAATAAAGGATATTATCAGTGAGTACAGGGATCCATTAAAAAACCATCTACATGAGACCAATAGGTCAACAAGTACTCTAAAGCAAAGATGAGAAGACAAGGAGGGGCAAGAAAACTGGAATACTGGAAATGGAAAAACCAAACCCAAAATACCTATTGCCATTGAATCAATTCCAACTCATATCAACCCTGTAGGATGCAGTAGAACTACCCAATAGAATTTCCAAGACTGTAATCTTTATGGAAGCAGATCACCACATTTTTCTCTCGCAGAGCAACTGGTGGGTTCAAACCACCAACCTTTCGGGTCGCAGCCGAGCACTTTACCTCTGCACCACCAGTGCTCCTTATGGAACAACCAGAATGCAATTAATGAGAATGTTTACACGTTGTGAAAAATGTAGCTAATGTCACTGAACAACTTGTGTAGAAATTGTCAAATGGAACCCTAATTTGCTATGTAAATTTTCACCAAAAACACAATAAAATATTATTTAAAAAAGAATTACTTGGGGAACATGTTAAATACGAATTCTCAGACCCTGCCTTAGACATAGTAGATTAGAATCACTGGAGTATGAGGCCTGAGAATATGCATTTTTCCAAGTTTTCTAGAAGAGCTTTTCTGTGCATTATAGTTTGTGAGCCACAGCAGTAGTAGTTCAAGAGAAAGACTCTCATCATCTATACACCTCCCCTCTTCCTCAGAAGAAGACATGCTGAAGCAATTTAAACTGGTGTCAACCCCACCTGTTTGCTCAGTTTCTGCCACTACTGTCTCTCCACTTGCAGATACATCCTTCCCCAAGTCCCTAGCCTGTTCTGACCAAAGCCAACTCATGAATACTATCTTGGAATTCAGTCTCACTCCCCAGACCTGAAAATTGGTGACCCAACCATGACTGCTGGGCTGCTGTGTGCCCTGTCCCAAGTCAAACAATCCGGTATGTGGATCACTTGGAGGTGAGTCTCCTCACAGTCCCTGGGGGTCTCACCTTCCCTACCCACTGTATTGGTCCAGTCTGTGAAAGTAGCTTTCTCCCCAGATTTCCCCTACTCTTGTTATCTAGTATCCAACATAAACTCTAACACTGGGGATCTGTTCTGAACCCAAGCCATTCATTCAACAAAGATTTAGTAAACGCTTTACAATATGTCAAGCACTTAATTAAGCAATAGGACACAAAAATGATGAATACGACAGTGTCTGTCTTGCCCAGCAGCTAATGTAAACAAATACTTGCAACATGGACTAATAATGGAGAGGAAAATATTAGGTACACAGGTGATACTAAGAAAAAAAATGGTCAACTCTGCCTAGACGAGTCAAGGAAAATTCCAAGTTATTTGAATTAGGCCTTTTAGAATGAGTAGCAATTTGCCAGATGAGCAAAGCAGAGAGTGCTCCGGGTATAAGGATTCCATGAGAGCCAGGGAAGAGCATGGCACATTCAAGGGCCTGCAAGCCTGGCAGGGCTGGAGGATTGGATTTTGCGACAGAAGAGTGGAAAGGAGATTCTCTATGCTTCCTTCCTGAATCCAGCTCACTCTACCACCTTCCTGCTGATAGGAGACCTGCGGAGTGTGGGCAGATAGCCGTTCACTGATCACTTTCCCCTCTAATTCTAAACTTCACCTATTGTTTATTTTCCTTGCCTTTAACTGAACCAGACTTCAGAAGCACCCTCTAGACACTAATGGGCCACCTGGATTCTCCCCACTGGGCCAACCTTTGAAGCCTTAGCCACACCTGGCAAATGAGTTTGCACTCGGTCCTAACTTTCTTTCCCAGTCTACCCTCCATCCCTTCCAGATACATTTTCTTAGGTTCCTGCACACCTCTAACCAGAGCCACCCCAATCTTGACATGACAATCAGGATTCAACTCTGCCTTATCAGCTCAGGCACAGTATAGTTGAGGCTGCTATGAAGATCCTTCTCACTGTGAACAGCCATTTCTGCTACATGAGTTACAAGGCACTATTCCTTAACAAATCCAACTGGTATTTTTCAGGGAGCTCTGGTGGCATAGTGGTAAAGAGCTCGGCTGCTAACCAAGAGGTTGGCAGTTTGAATCTACCAGCTGCTCCTTGAAAACTCTGTGGGGCAGTTCTACTCTGTCCTATAGGGGCGCTGTAAGTTGGAATCTACTCGACGGCAACAGGTTTGGTTTTGTACGGTTTGCTATTTTTCAGCAGATCACTAATCTTTCTTTAGCCAACAGGTTGGTGTCAGTGCCTTCTTAAAGAATTATTTTCCTTGGTTTTAACATCCTCTGCTACATAAGCTCAATAGCAGAAAGTACTTCTTTTATGATGGTATTATTATTGACTTCAAGGTGCTGGTTATGTATCCATTTCTGCCCTTGATCAAAAGGGTCCCTTATGATAGTGTCACCTTCCTCCTGATGATTTGTACTGATCATGTGGTCAAACCTGCTTTCACAGTTTAAGCTTCTATTCACTTTGAGCAGCAGGACATGGTTATAGGCATCTACTTACTGAAGAATTTAGTATGTCAACTCTTAATCTGGTTTCCCACCAAAGGCAACATGTTAAACAATATAGCTTTATTCTGAAGGTTTTGTCATTAGTATTGATGATAATATCTTAATGATATAGCTATTAAATGAATTATTATTAAACATAGACCCCTTGACCGCAGAAAGACAACATAACATTTATAATTTTATTCCTAGTACATGGCTCAGTGTCTGACATATATATACGCACAAATAATATTGTTGGATTTAATTAAATAGAATCAGACTTCAAACTTTTCAAATAACTTTGATTCAAATCACAGAAAGAAGTTCCACTTCTGCCAAGGGCATATTGGGTGATTTCAACAATCCATCCTTCTGAAAATAACTACAGACAATATTTTTTAAATATTTATTTGAGAGCATAAATGAGCTACAAGTACAGCGTGGAATTGTGAAGCCAATACCCAGAGATGAAGACCAGAGAGATAAGGCCTGCATTTCAAGTCACTTTTCCTCTAAGGTATCTACCAGTTATGGAAGTGTGGTTGAGAAACCTAGAAAAGCTACCAAAAGAATTTTTGAAGATAAATAGTAGAATTCATGGTCTACCAAGGAGGAAGGGTCCTGGTAAACCTGACAACCTTAGGGTTGATGCCTAAACAGCCACACCCAATGAAAAAATGGTGAACCAGAATTAGAAAAAGACTTTGTGGTGGAAATTAGCATGCAGGAAGTTTGTCAGGAGTTTTCTTAGATCAATGTTGTCATAGTTATCTAGTGCTCCTACAACAGAAATACCACAAGTGGAAGGCTTTAACATAAATTTATTCTCTCACAGTCTAGGAGGCTGAGTTTTCCCAAACTGGAGCAAGAGAGTAAGAACTTTACGTCCCTACGTAGATGTGATGGTTAAGATTGTACATCAACTTGGCTGGGCCATGACTCTCAGTGTTTTGGCAGTCTTACAATGTTATGATCACTTCCCTGTTGAGATTTGATATGTGATCACCCCCATAATGGGATCTGCTATGAGTAGCCAATAACTTGAAAGAGAGTTTCCTTGGGCATGTGGCCTGCGTCTGAATATAAGTGGACATTCTGGCTTTTGCCTGCACTGGATCATGCAGCTGGCTCCTGTTCATCTGACCTCCAATTCTTGGGACTTGAGCTAGCAGCTTACCTTCAGTCTTGCCTGCTAATCTTGGGATTCATCTATCTTCTCAGCCTGTGAGCAAGAGGCCTGCTCTCCGACCTGCTGATCTTTGAGTTTGCCAGCCCCTGCAGCTACATGAATCAGGAGAAGCCTTGAAGTCTTGCCTGCTAATCATGGAATTCGTCTATCTTCACAGCCTATGAGCAAGAGCCCTGATCTCTGACCTGACAATCTTGAGTTTGCCAGCCCCTGCAGCTACACAAATCAGGAGAAGTCTCTATCCTGATGGATGAACTTGGGACATTCCAGCCTCTATCACAACGTGAGCCATTTCCTTGATATAAATCTACATATATATAT
>NW_004443975.1:13674378-13701932 GCF_000243295.1 Trichechus manatus latirostris | reverse complement strand
TATATATATATATACATACACACACACTTTACTGGTTTTGCTTCTCCAGAGAACCACCCTAAGACAATAGGCCAGTCATTGGATGCAGGCTTCCCTTCAGAAGAGGATGCGGCATTGGCTGAAATGCCTCTCTTTAGCTGAGGACAATTCCTGGAGAGGGCCGATGACAAGGGCTGCCTGCAAGTATCATTCCCAGCAGCTTAGGGAGTAAATTCTTCAGTCCAGAAAGGAGATCTAGATAGTGTAACACAACTACTACAGAAGCAGAAGCCTATCTTTGAATTATGTCAATTTCTGATTTGATTAAGGTGACCTGTGCTTACTAGCGCCCCTACAGTAGTTGCCTGCCAGAAACAAATGTAATTCTCTCTGGATAAAAATAACAATCTAAAGAGATTAAAATTATGTTCACATTTTATATACAATAACTAGCACACAAGCAAAAATAATCAGGCATACTATGAGACAAGAACATATGACTTAAAACCAAGAGAAACAGTAATTAAAATTAAAACAGAGCCACATAGGATCTGGATATAACAGATATAATTGATATCAGACATAAACTTTCAAATAATTATGCTTAGTAAGTTCAAGGAATTAAAAGATTAGAACAAGAATTTAATCATAGAGCTGAAAACTAAAAAAAAAATTATGAAAATTCCATAGATGAAAAATATGACAACTGAAAGTATGTGCTTAATGGCAATTTATACACAACTGAAGAAAGAATTAGGCGAGTAGAAGATAAAAATATCCAGACTAAATCATAAAGAGAGACAAAAACATTGAAAATATAGATGAAATAGAAAGAGGCATATAGGATACTGAGGGGAAATCTACTGTATTTTTACACAAATTTGAGTACTTAAATGCATCTGATATGTAAAATCCAACAGTAAAGGTAACTATTCTTTGCTCTCTGTTGACTAGAAATAATTGTAATACTGTAAATATTGTAAATAGAATTAGAATGCCTGCCTTCTACACTTGTTTGCCAATCACACCCTCCCCCCATGAGGTATTTTCATAAGCACATTATGCTAATTTTTTACAGCAGCATGTGAAAAAAAAATTTGGCACAGTGGCACTTATGAAAATACCTCACGAGGGAGGGTGCAGTTGACAAACAAATGTAGAAGTCGTGCTATTTGCATAAAAATATGGTAATATATGCATAATTACAATCTCAGAGAGAAGAGAATATAGTAAAGTAATATTTGAAGAGAAAATGATAGAGAATTTTCCATAACTGACAGAAGACCTCAAGCCATAGATTGAATAAGCAATGATTAAAAACAAAAAAAAGAAAGCCACCCCCAGGCCCGTCATAGCAGTATTATGAAAAACAACAACAAAGGAAAAAAATCCTAAAAGAACCCAGGTAATAAATACCTAGCCTTAACTGGAACAACAATAAGATTTATAGCTGACTTCTCAACAGAAAATCTGAGAGCCAGAAAACTGTGTATCTCCAGAATGCTCAAAGAAAGTAAGTGCCAAACTGGAATTCTCTATCCATCAAGAATATCCTCCAGAGAAGAAGGTGAAATAAAGACATTCTCAGACAAAAACTGAGACAATTAATCACCAGTGGACCCACTCTACACAAAACACAAAATGCCTTCTTCAGGAAGAAGAAAAATGTCCCTGAATAGAAGCTTGGAGAGGCAGAAGAGAATAAAGAGAAATGGAAAGGGAAATGATGTGTGTTGACCTAAATAAATACTGACTGTATGAAGCAGTAATAATAAAGTTTGTGAGGTTTAAAAATATATGGAGAGAATTAGAATACATGAAAAATAATAGCTTATAAATAAATTTGGAGGGAGATAAATTGAACTAAACTGTTTTGTTGTTGTTGTCCAGTGGCACCAGTTGATTCTGACTCATAGTGACCCTATGTACAGCAGAGCACTGCCAGATCCTGCACCATCCTCACAATCATTGCTATTTCAGTCCTTTCCTAGGGATTGTAAAATACAAACCATGAAATGGACAATCAAACCAGTTAGTTAATATCTAGCTCACAGGCACTCATACATACACAATGTTCCCAAAGCAAAGCCAGGATTAGGAGGAAAACCCACTTCAACTTGTGTGACTTATGGTAGAGTGATCTGTGCTATCATCCCAGCAAACTTCCTTTTGACTTCAGGTTGAGACAGCTGTTGCTTTCTGTATTTATGATTCTGTATTAGAGAATGTGGTAGGTATTTTAATTCTTAGATGTAATAAAGCTGGCTGTAACTCAATAAACTAGCCAACTCACTGCTACCTGAAAGAGCACACCACATTTATGCGGTGAGCGTGCACTGCGCAGAATGCAAATTCAAGCTTGATACACAATCCATACAGATCATTCTTGCTTAAAACCGACTCAGCACTTTTTCCACTTTTTTTTTAATTCTCAGAACCAACCTGGAAGGAACACAAAACATAAAGATATTTCCTAAAAATGACAAAGTTAACTAGGGTAGGGATTTGAACCCAGAGCCCTGTTTCTCCAAATGTATTACAATTATTTCTAGTCAACAGAGAGCAAAGAATAGTTACCTTTACTGTTGGATTTTACATATCAGATGCATTTAAGTACTCAAATTCAAAAATTTTTACATGCTAGAGTCAGATGAGAACAATTTTTGTAATCAAACATTAATAAATAAACTCAAATTTTGTCTCTTTTGAGTCAAAATGAAAGAATTAAAGATACTATTACAAAGGAATGGAAAAGCTCAATATCATCTGTCAGAACAAGGCCAGGGCCCAACTGTGGAACAGACCGTCAATTGCTCATATGCAAGTTCAAGTTGAAGCTGAAGAAAATTAGAACAAGTCCACAAGAGCCAAAGTATAACCTTAGCATATACCACCTGAATTTAGAGACCATCTCAAGAATAGATTTGATGCATTGAACACTAATGACCAGAGACCAGACAATTTGTGGAACAACTCCAAGGACGTCATACATGAAGAAAGCAAGAGGTCATTAAAAAGATAGCGAAGAAAGAAAGGACCAAAATGGATGTCAGAAGAGACTCTGAATCTTGCTCTTGAATGTCGAGTACCTAAAGTAAACAGAAGAAATGATGAAGTGAAAGAGCTGAACAGAAGATTTCAAAGGGCAGCTGGAGAAGACAAAGTATTAAAATGAAATGTACAAACATCTGGAGTTAGAAAACCAAAAGGGAAGAACACGCTCAGCATTTCTCAAGATGAAAGAACTGAAGAAAAAATTCAAGCCTCGAGTTGCAATAGGGAAGGATTATTCTATGGGCAAAATACTGGATGACACAGGAAGCATCAAAAGAAGATGAAAGGAATACACAGAGTCCTCTACCGAAAAGAACTGATCAATGTTCAACCATTTCTGGAGGTAGCATATGATCAAGAACCAACGGTACTGAAGGAAGAAGTCAAACAATATTGTAAATATCACACACAAGTAAAATTTTGCTTAAGATCATTCAAAAGCGGTACATCGACAGTGAACTGCCAGAAATTCAAGTCAGATTCAGAAGAGGACGTGGAATCAGGGATATCATTGCTGATGGCAGGCGGATCCTGGCTGAAGGCAGAGAATACCAGAAAGATGTTTACCTGTGTTTTATGACTATGCAAAGCATTTGACTGTGTGGATCATAACAAATTATGGATAACATTGTGAAGAATGGGAATTCCAGAACACTTAATTGTGCTCATGCTAAACCTGTACATAGATCAAGTGGCAATTGTTCAAACAGAACAAGGGGATACTATGTGGTTTAAAGTCATGAAAGTTGTGATCAGGGTTGTATCCTTTCACCATACTTATTCAATCCGTATGCGGAGCACATAATCTGAGAAGCTGGACTTTATGTAGAAGAATGGGGCGTCAGGATTGGAGGAAGACTCATTAACAACCTGCAATATGCAGATGACACAACCTAGCTTGCTGAAAGTGAAGAGGATTTGAAGCATGTACTGATGAAGATCAAAGACCACAGCCTTCAGTATGGATTACACTTCAACATAAAGAAAACAAATCCTCACAACTGGACCAATAAGCAACATTATAATAAATGGAGAAAAGATTAAAGTTGTCAAGGACTTCATTGTCATTGAATCCACAATCAACACCCACAGAAGCAGCAGTCAAGAAATCAAAGGACGCATTGTATTAGGCAAATCTGCTGCAAGAGACCTTTTTAAAGTGTTAAAAGGCAAAGATGTCACCTTGAAGACTAAGGTGCACCTGACCCAAGCCATGGTATTTTCAATCACCTCATATGCATGTGAAAGCTCGGCAATGAATAAAGAAGACCGAAGAAGAACTGACACCTTTGAATTATGGTGTTGGTGAAGATATTGAATATACCATGGACTGCCAAAAGAACGAACAAATCTATCTTGGAAGAAGTACAGCCAGAATGCTCCTTAGAAGCAAGGATGGCGAGACTTCATTTCACATACTTTGGACATGTTATCAGGAGGGATCATTCCCTGGACAAGAACATCATGCTTGGTAAAAAGTACAGGGTCAGTGAAAAAAGAAGAATACCTTCAACGAGATGGATTGACACGGTGGCCGAGACAATGGGCTCAAGCATAACAACGATTGTGAGGATAGCGCAGGACTGGACAGTGTTTCATTCTGTTGTGCATAGGGTACTCCGAGTCGGAACTGACTTGACAGCACCTAATGACAACAATTACAAAGGAAACATGAGGGCAGTAGTGGTTCAATGGTAGAATTCTTGCCTTCCATGCAGGAGACCCAGATTTGATTCCAGGCCAATGCATCTCATGTACATCCACCACTCATTTATCAAGGGAGGCTTGCACTTTTCTATGATACTGAACAGGTTTCAGCAGAGCCTCCAGACTAAGACAGACTAGGGAGAAAGACCTGGCTATCTACTTCCAAAAATCAGCCAAGGAAAACCCTATGGATCACTATGGTCTGATCTGCAATTGATCATGGGGATGGTGCAGGACCTGGCAGCGTTTGCTTCTATTGTGCATGGAGTCATCATGAGTCAGGGCAACTGGATGACAGCTAACAACAAAGGGGAATGGTATTTATGGATGATGGAGTAACTACAATGTGTTGTTTAAGGACATTGTCAGAACAGGGACTCCCTGATAAGTGCACTCTTAATGTTTACAATTATGCTAAGCCTCTACCTCAATCCTACTTATACTTATGTATGTATCCAACACACACACATACCCCTCCATGATTCAGATTCTGATTCGTTTAATCTGTGACTAGAAGAAGCAGTCCCTGAGGCCACTGAACATGTTTTTTGCCCCTCTCTGTGGCTTTACAAGAAGGCCCTTTTACTTAAAAGAACTCCTCCTCCAAAGGAAAACCCTCATGGAAAAGAAAAAGAAGGCTCTTAAAACTTGTGCTGGCGTGTCTACAACCAAGATTTACCAACATAACTGGAGGAGAGTAAGAGATGAGGGGGCTTGGCCTGAGGTTTCCTTTGGGGACAAAAATATTTAAGGCAAAAATGTTTCAAATTAAAAAAAAAAAAAAAAAACTTCTACTTTAATGAAAAACTCCTACCCGCATAAAGACAACCTCTAGGGGCTTTGCTGAAAACTGTTAAGATAAAATATAGCCCACATCTTACTCTTCACAAAAAGTCTTATTATGTTCTCTCCCATTAACTTTCTCCTGGGGGTATTTCTGATGTCTGCAAAACATATTATAGCCATTTCCTGCTGAATGGTTTTGCAGTGCTGTCACTGAATTAAATTCAAGAAATGACTAAAACTGTGAACAAGCATTGAAGTTCTTAAATGAGGGGCTCATTAAGTAATAGATAAGGAGGTAAATATAAGTATCTACCTGATCCCGTTATATGGCAGGCCCAGAGAGAGGCTGAAAGTGGAGCCAAGGTCTTTCTGAGAACTTCTCTTCAGAGGAACTGCTCACCCTGCTGGCTGAATCCTAAATCAGCCTTTCCGTTGCCAAATGTCACCATGCCCTGCATCCTCAACCATGCTTTCTCAATCAGTCTTGTGTCTCTTTCCCAAAATGCTGAAGATCACTGCTCTCTGAAAAGCAAGTGCTCCAGGCAAGGGCAGCAGAGTCCATAAAATGAAGAACCCTGAGTCTGTACATTCATACGTGACCTTCATTTTCTAATTTGAATGAAAGGACAGTGGGTCTGTCTCCAAAGGAGGAAGAAGGAGAAGAAACAGAGGGAGTGTGGCTGAGTAGACCAAGAGGAGACTGCAATATTTTTATGCAAATACTGCACACCTTCTGTGTTTGTTTGCAGGCCACGCCCTCCCCTCCCCCAAGTATTTTCAGAAGCGCACTATGCTAATTTTTTTTTTTTTTTTTAACAGCAACATGTGGAAAAGGATTGGCAGGGCTGTGCTTGTGAGGTTGCCTGGGGAGGAGGGGCACAGTCAGCAAATAACCACAGAAGGCATGGCTTATTTGCGTTAAAATAGGTATAGGTTTTCTCTCCTTTACTTACATATGATGATTGCCCTGCTCATGAGGCCTCAACTAACTACGTCTTCTAATAGTCATTTCTTTTATTCTGCTTGACACACAGAAACAGCCTTTGCTCAAAAAGAGTCCCCTTTAACTAAGTACAGTGCAGTGAATTATTTAATATGGCCCTTTTAGCCATGCATGGTCTTGTAACTCCCACAAAACGACTGGGTGGGACTATGCAAATAATCAACATTATGATAAACGGAGAAAACACTGAAGTTGCCAAGTATTTCATTTTACTTGGATCCACAATCAACACCCACAGAAGCAGGAGTCAAAAAAATCAAAAGACGCATTGCATCGGGCAAATCTGCTATAAAAGAACTTTGAGGACTAAGGTGTGCCTGACTCAAGCCATGATGTTTTCAATCGCCTCATATGCATGCAAAAGCTGGACAATGAATAACAAGAAGAAGAACTGATGCCTTTGAATTATGGTGTTGGAGAAGAATAGTGAACATACCATGGACCGCCTGAAGAACGAACAAATCTGTCTTGGCAGAAGTACAGCCAGAATGCTCCTTGGAAGCAAGGATGGCAAGACTTCATCTCACATACTTTGGACATGTTATCAGGGGGAACTAGACCCTGGAGAAGGACATCATGCTCAGCAGAAGGTCAGCAAAAGAGAGGAAGACCCTCAACGAGATGGATTGACACAGTTGCTGCAACAATGGACTCAAGCATAACCATGATTGTGAGGATGCTGCAGGACTGGGCAGTGTTTGGTTCTATTGTACATATAGGGTCGCTATGAGTCAGAACCAACTCAATGGCACCTAATAACAACAACAAACACCAAAAAGTTTCTTGTGCTCACCAAGGGGTTTGGACACCTTGCTAAAATGTAAATAAGGCGTATGGAGCCCTAATGAGGGGACTGGTCAGTTTTGCCATCCTGCCAGGCTTAAAAAGACAGCTAATCCCAGAGCAGAAGGGGACCTTACTACCATCAGGAAAGAAGAGCCGGAAGTGGAGCATTTCCTTTGCACCCAGGGTCCCTGCACTGAGAACCTCCTAGACCCAGAAGACAGAGAGAGAGAGAGCTGTAACACCAGAGACAGCGTGACATGGCAAGAAACAGAGACAAAGAAACAGCAGCAGAGAAATGGCAGCAGCAGAACCAGGAGACTGGCACAAAACAGTGCAGTGGGCTTCTCAGCCCACAGAGTGAGGTGGGTTAGGTGGGTACAGTGGGCATGCTGACACACACAGCGAGAGAGCTGCAAGCCTTCAGGCAGGAGGCTTGCTGGCAGAGTAGGGGTGCCTCAGGGCAATTAGCAGCAGAGCTAAAGAGCTTTGTAACACTTGCCCAAGCAGGGCAGAGGCCAGGCCCAAGGGGGGCCAAGGGCTGAGGGCTGAGAGAGGAAGCCTGTCCTCAGGGGGGCCAAGAGGAGCCTGTCCTCAGAGGGCTGAGAGGAGCCTTTTCTAAGGGGGCCGAGAGGAGCCCTGCATGGCCGAGAGGAGCTGAGAGGGCCGTCCTCCACTGAAGAAGGGAGACTTTGCCTACATGTTTCCTGATCTTGATCCCAAGTTGTAACCTGTTACTTCCCTAATAAACCCCATAACCATGAGTATGGTCTGTGAGATCTGTTTGGCCATTGCAACGAATTATCCAACCCAGCAGAGAAATACAGAGTGCTGTGGGAAGGATGGCTGGTGTCAGAATTGGTAAAAAGATTGGAGGGTGGAAGTATGTTTGACCTCCACCTCATAGGGATCAGCCTTGGGCTATTGATCTTGATTCTCTCTCCTCCTCCTTGTGAAGTTAGCCGAGGAGGTTTGACACCACCACGCCATTTTTACACTAAGAATGGAGTCCCTGGGTGGTGTAAACAGTTAACATGCTTAGCTGTTAACTAAAAGGTTGAAGATTCGAGTCTGCCCAGGGGTACCTCAGAAGAAAGGTTTGGCAATCTACTTCAGAAAAATTAGCTATTGAAAACCCTATGGAACACAGTTCTACTGTGACACACACGGGGTCAGAATCAACTTGATGGCAACTGGTTACTGGTTAGCTAAGGATGCAAACCAGGTTCTTTAATAGACCATAGTTTAAAAATCACCTTCCTGTTTAAAAAGTAATGATTTCTAAAGTACCCCAATCATATTTAGGAACATATAAAAATTGGAAAGAAAAAAATATTGTCCTTAATCTCACCAACCCAGCAAAACTCAATGTTATTATTTAGATATAATGTCTTCAAGTCTTTCTTCCAAGGAGTATGACTCTTTTCATTAATTGTATAAAGAATACATCAAAGTAAAGAAATTTTATTTGTAATGTAGACATACAATCTCCTCATGGTGGAAGCTAACATTTCCTTTCCCAGTGTCTTAGTCATCTAGTGCTGCTCTAACAGGAATACCACAAGCGGAGGCTTTAACAAAGAGAAGTTTATTCTCTCACAGTCCAGTAAGCTACAAGTCCAAATTCAGGGCGTCACCTCCAGGGGAATGCTTTCTCTGTCAGCTCTGGAGGAAGGTCCGTGTCATCAATCTTCCTTTGGTCTGGGAGCTTCTCTGCGCAGGAACCTCAGGTCCAAAGGATGTGCTCTGCTCCCGGCACTGCTTTCTTGGTGGTATGAGGTTTCCATGTGTCTCTGCTCACTTCTCTCTTTTATGTCTCAAAAGAGATTGGATTAAGACATTATCCAATCTTGTAGACATCATCAGTATAACCTCATCATAGTGAAAGAGTTTACAACACATAAGGAAATCACATCAGATTACACAATCATACAATACTGGAAATCATGGCCTAGCCAAGTTGACAGATATTTTTGGGGGACACAATTCAATCCATGACACCCAGGGTCCCTGTAGCAGGGCACAAGCATTTGATATAGATTCTGCCAATCTGCTTAGCAGAAACTATTTCATCCTGTATATGTACAAAGCCTGCACAATTGTTCTTGTGTGATATTTTATCAGAAGCATGTTTCCACACTGTTACATAGCATATCAGAATGGTTCTCATTTGCAAACTACAGAACCAACTCTAACTATTGTATGCATGAAAGCAATCTATTAAAGGAGATCACGTAGCTCACAAAAGCTCTGGCAGGGCCAAAAATCAGGCTTAGGATGCCTCTGCCACCCCTTATAAAATAGGGTGCCCTGACACCGTTGCCATCAAAAAGGATTCCATGTGGTGTCTCTGTTCTCGATCACTCTATTATGAATCAAAGGCCATGTGGGTGTGTCTGACTGGCCAACCCCATGTCCCATACCTGCACCCTCACTACAGGGAGGCTGAAAAAACGAAATTTTGACTTCAAACCATGGGGAGACTGGATATCTATATTATATTCCATATCTTTATTTAAGAGTGTTAGATTTTCCAAATTATTATAAAAATATGAGAATAATATTTTTAAAATAATAAACAAAAAAAATTCATCTTCCCTTTACATCATGTTCTTATGCAACCTGCTGTTCCCGCACCTGAGCCATGAGGGAGAGATGAGTCCAGCCTGGAACAAACGGCCCACTGAGCCACTCTGACCCTCAAAGCTAATTTTCCTGATCCCTTTTTAGGGAGACAGACATGCTGAAAGCTTGGCATGTCTAAGAGAAAACTATTTCCTAAATTCTTTTAGTTGCTATTAGCATATCAAGAGCCAGACATAGTGGAATATTCAATAGATCACAGAGATTTTACTATAGATCAGGAATAGAAATAACCTGTCTTTTGATGGGAAGGAAGTAGAAAGCCTAACTCCCCTGATGGCAGAAAAAAGAAAGCAAAGGAGGAAGGAGAAAGAGGCAGTGAGACATGTGGGTCCTGACTTCTCACCAGGGAAACGAGGGGCAGGAATTTCAGCATAGCTTCCTATTGGGCACTGTAGATGGTTTGTCACACGTACCAAAGTCATAACCAGGAGCAGCCATAGGCTTAGGCAGAAACAGTCTACATTAGGGCTTCCATGTGAAGAAAATGCACATGTCCCTGCATGCCCGCAAAGGAGGAAAGGACTCTGCTGAGACTCAGAGTGGACAGCTTTCAGAGGCTGACTCTCAGGCGAGGCTTAGTGACCCTCAAGCTGAAGGCTACAGGGCAAGCTGCCCACACCAAGGAGTGAACTGGGGGCTCACCACCAGACTACAGGCTTGGCTCCAGTCCAAACGAGGTAGGACTGAGTCAGCAGAGAGGACCATCAGGCCTGGCCCAGCTAATGACCTCACCAGTCAAAGCTTCAGCAACAGATGATGGCAGACTGTCCAGAGAAAGTAGTCATCACTGCAGAGACCAGAGAAGGCAGAGGGCAGAGCAAAGACCTGTGGGTGTGCTTCCAAGAACCAAGTCTTTCCACGGCCATGAGGTCACATTTCTACCCTCTTCCCCATCCTCATGTCCTGATTCCATTTTGGTGAGGACCAGAGGGAGGGGTGGGTATCTGAAAAACTGAAAATTTACCCAAAGAAACTGAGTAAAACTAACCAGATGAGAATACATTTAAGTTTCCCCTTGTTATGGATTGAACTGTGTCCCTCTAAAATATGTATTGGAATCCTGACCCCTATACCTGTGGAAAATCCATTTCCGTCAATTCTGACTCACAGCTACCCTCTAGGGCAGAGTAGAACTGTGGCATAGGGTTTCCAAGGCTGTAATCTTATGGTAGCAGACAGCCACATCTTTCTCCTGCAGAGCGGCTGGTGGGTTTGAACCACCAACTTTCAGTTAGCAGTCTAGCAGCCAAGCGTTTATCAACCAGGGCTCCTTCCATGTAATCTTATTTGGAAATACGGTTTTCTATCTTATGTTAATGAGGGTGCGTCCTAAACTTAATCACTTGAGTAAGAATACCCCAAATTAACTTAGGACTCCCGACATGAGGCTAAAACTCCATTTTGAATCAAAAGTAGCCTCTGCATTGAGAATGCAGCTTGTCATTTATTTGACTCTCCACTGCGCCCTGAGAAAATTACTTAGTAAAAATGTTAGAGAATAATGTGATTTTGTTTGCATAAAGGTTTTCCTTGCTTAAGAAAACTCCCTGTTCAGGAAACCGAGTCCAAAACAACTCTCAGAACAGATGCTCACTCAAAATAAACCTTAGGATTACGAATGTCCTCCCTGCAGCCACACAAAGAGGGTCTTATGATTGTTTTGAAGTTGTTGTTGTTAGGTGCTTTCAAATCTGTTCCGACTCATAGCGACCCTATGTACAACTGAACGAAACACCACCTGGTCCAGAGCCATCCTCATTCATGATCATTTTTATGCTTCAGCCCATTATTGCAGCCACTGTGTCAATCCATCTCATTGAGGGTCTTCCTCTTTTTCACTGAACCTCTACTTTACCAAGCATCGTGTCCTTCTCCAGGGACTGATCTCTCTTGATAACATGTCCGAAGTAAGTGAGACAAAGTCTTGCCATCTTCATTTCTAAGGAGCATTCTGACTGTACTTCTGCCCAGACAGATTTGTTTGCTCTTCTGGCAGTCCATGGTATATTCAATATTCTTCACCAACACCATAATTCAAAGGCATCAATTCTTCTTTGCTCTTCCTTATTCATTGTCCAGCTTTCACATGCATATGAGGCGATTGAAAACACCATGGCTTGGGTCAGGCACATCTTAATCCTTAAAGTGACATCTTTGCTTTTGAACACTTTAAAGAGGTCTCTTGCAGCAGATTTGCCCAGTGCAATACGTCTTTCGATTTCTTGACTGCTGCTTCCATGGGTGTTGATTGTGGATCCAAGTAAAATGAAGTCCTTGACAACTTTAATCTTTTCTCCATTTATTATAATGTTGCTTATTGGTCCAGTTGTGAGGATTTTTGTTTTCTTTATGTTGAGGTATAATCCATACTGAAGGCTATAGTCTTTGATCTTCATCAGTAAGGGCTTCAAGTCCGCTTCACTTTCAGCAAGCAAGGTTGTGTCATCTGCATATTGCAGGTTGTTAATGAGTCTTCCTCCAATTCTGATGCTCCACTCTTCTTCATATAGTCCTGCTTCTCGGATTATTTCTTCAGCATACAAATTGAATAAGTATGGTGAAAGCATACAACCTTGATGCACACCTTTCCTGACTTTAAACCACACAGTAGCCCTTTGTTCTGTTCAAACGACTGCCTCTTGATCTATGTACAGGCTCCGTCTGAGTGCAATGAAGTGTTCTGGAATTCCCATTCTTCACAATGTTATCCATAATTTGTTATGAACCACACAGTTGAATGCCTTTGCATAGTCAGTAAAACACCGGTGAACATCTTTCTGGTATTCTCTGCTTTTAGACAGGATCCATCTGACATCAGCAATGATAACCCTGGTTCCACGTCCTCTTCTGAATCTGGCTTGAACTTCTGGCAGTTCCCTGTTGATGTACTGTTGCAACCGTTTTTGAATGATCTTCAGTAAAATTTCACTTGCATGTGGTATTAATGATATTGTTAGATAATTTCTGCATTCAGTTGGCTCACTTCTCTTTGGAATAGGCATAAGTATGAATCTCTTCCAGTTGGTTGGCCAGGTAGCTGTCTTCCAAATTTCTTGGCATAGACAGGTGAGCACTTCCAGTACTGCATCTGTTTGGTGAAACATCTCAATTGGTATTCCGTCAATTCCTGGAGCCTTGTTTTTCACCAATGCTTCAGTGCAGCTTGGGCTTCTTCCTTCAGTACCATCGGTTCTTGATCATATGCTACCTCCTGAAATGGCTGAACTTCAGCCAATTCTTTCTCGTACAGTGACTCTGTGTATTCCTTCCATCTTCTTTTGATGCTTCCTGTGTCATCCAGTATTTTTCCCATAGAATAATCCTTCAGTATTGCAACTCAAGGCTTGAATTTTTTCTTTAGTTATTTCATCTTGAGAAATGCAGAACATGTTCTTCCCTGTTAGTTTTCTAACTCCAGGTCTTTGCATATGTCATTATAATATTTTTTAAGGTCAGATGATTACTTTGTAACTTTTAAAAAACAATTTTAGTAATGTATGTAATCTACCAATCAGATGTACCCTCACCCAATTTTGTAACTATTACCTAAATGTCAACCAGTCACTGAATTTTTATTGAAGTTCCTTGTGTTTTCTGATGAAAACTCTCTGAACTGTCTTCTCCTTGGATCACTTGGTTCAGAATTCTCCAGACCTTGTGACTCCCAATTTGCAAATTGCCTTACCTCTCAATAAATCTCTTTATTTTTCATTTCAACCCGACTCTGCTGTTTGTGCTCTATGACACACTTCTGACTGATAGAAAGAGAAGCCTAGACACAGAGCCAAGCAAGCATAAACTGAGGAAGACAGAAGCACACATGAGAATCACCAAGGAATCAAGGAACTCCAGGGTTACAGAAGCTGAAAAAGACAAGGATCTTCCCCCAAGTCAACAGAGACTCTCCCCCTAGAGCCAGCGCCCTGAATTTCTACTTCTAGCTTTCTAACTGGTAAGAAAGCAAATCTCTGTTCTTTAAAGCCAGCCACTCGTGATATTTTTGTTACAACGGCATTAGGAATCTAAAACACCCCTTTACCCACATGGCAGGCAGGAGAGGGGGTGATGGCAGGAGGAAGATTAGGTTAGCTACAGGAAAAAAAGAAGAGGGAAGCTTCATTGCTTTTGTGCATCTGAATACAGTGTGAGTAAATTTGCCACCTCTCTATATAATGTTTCAATGTTCATCCCCAGGCAAAAAGCTGTTTCTGTGTTTTTGGTTCTTTCTTCAGAATAGATTCCCAGAAGGGCTATAATTAGGTTTAAAGTTTTTAAGTGTCTTGATGTATACTGCCAGATTGCTTTCCAAAAGAAACGCAGCAATTTTGACTCTTCAAAGCAATGTGTGAGAGTAATTGGCCCTCTTTGTCCTACTTTCCAAGAACTCCCTTACATTTCTAGCAAAGCAGTTGAACATGAGGGGCCATGAGCTAACAAATGAAAGGAATGATTCCAGTGCCAGAATGTAGCTCTAGACTAGAAAAGACAAGGAAATGGATTCTTCCCTAGAGCCACTGGAAGGAGCAGGAGCATGGCCCTGCCACCACCTTGGTTTTGGTGAGTAAAACTGATTTTGGACTTCTGGCCTACAAAATCTAAGAGAATAAATGTGTACTGTTCTAAGTCACCTGATTTGTGGCAATTTGTTACAGCAGCCTTAGGAACTAATACAGTTGCTATATGTTCTAAGTTAAAACCAAAACACCAACCCCCACCATCAAGTTGATTCCAACTCATAGTGACCCTATAGGACAGAGCAGAACTGCCCCATAGGGTTTCCAAGGAGCGGCTGGTGGATTCGAACTGCCAACACTTTGGTTAGCAGCCAAACACTTAACCACTGCACCACCAGGGCTCCAAATGTTCTAAGCACTCATTACTAACTTCTAAACTGTTGACCAGTGGTGTAAGTCCAGTCCAAAATCATTCACATATAGTTATGCTATCAATTTCGCCTTCTTGGAGACTTCCCTTACCCTGATCTGTCTGGACTGCTGCTCTTTAGGTCGATGGCAGGTCTGATGCTGTCATAATCCTGCCTTGGACTCCCTGCTTCCTGGATCCCATTTCTTTCTCCTTCTTGGATTACCTTCACTTCCTCCACTTATTCTCTGAGGAAAAAAAATGCATAGGAAGGAAAATTTTTGACGCCTTGTCTGCCTGAAAACTGCTTTGTTCAAGCCTCACACTTGATTGATGATTTGCCTGAGTATAAGTTAGACACAGAATTTTGAAGACATTCAACCTTTGTCTTCAAGCTTTCACTTTTGCTGTTGAGAAATGGAAAGTCATTCTGATTCCTAATCTTATTCCTGTATGACCTCTTTTCTCCCAAGAGAAGGTTTTAGGATTCTTTTTCCCCAGTGTTATGAAACTTCACATTGATGCACATTGTAATAGGTCTTGTTTGATTCATTGTGCTGGGCACGCAGGAGCCCTTTTAACCTGGAAACCCATGTTCCTCAGTTCTAAGAAATTTTCTAGTATGACTTCTTTGATATGAATTTTTCCTGTCAATTCTTTCTAAAACTCCTATTTTTAAATTTGGACCTACAAGTCTGGTCCTCTAGCTTTCTTACTATTTCTATTCTATTATCCATGTCTTCTTTTCTTCTTATTCTACTTTCTGGGACACTTCCTCACTTTATCTTCCAAATCTTTTACTGAGTTTTTTAGATGTTCTATAATAATTTTCATTTCAAAGAGCTTGTTTTGGTTCTCTGATGTCATTTTCTTTTGAATATTTGTGTATTCTTATTTTTAGATGAAATGTTATTTATTTCTCTAAAAATATACTCCAAAAAAAGTTTTACTCTGTTTTCTGCACTTTTTCTTTCCTCTGAGGGTTTTTGTTTTTATTTTGTTTTGTTTTCTTCTGTCTGTTTTAGAGTCTGGCTCCCATGTCAGAGACTCCTGTGAAATATACCTGCTGATGGTTGGTTGTGTCTTCGTTTTTAAGAAAAAACCTAACTGGAAGTTTGTGTGCAGGTACGGGGTTCACCACTTGGTGGGCCTCACCAGAGTGGGATGAAACAGGGACCTAGCTTTTTTCTTATAGATTTCTAAATATTATTGCTTGTAGAACTTTTCTGTTGGGCAGATATTTCCCAGAAATAAATCTTTCAATTTCTTGCTGGGAGGTTGGGGGAGAAGGGGTAGGTATAAACCCAGCTGTCACCATTTTGGAAGACAAGTGGGGGAAAGGAGTTGAGGGTATGGATCATGGATCTCACCATTCACAATGTCAGCTTCCATTTAATTCCCTACATTCAGTGTAACCCCACACTCTACTCTGCCTTGTGTCCCTAAGTACTGAGTCCCACCAGATTAACCTTTTCAGAGAGTTAGTCACCAGTCTTATGTAGGAGTGTCCAAATTACTTGCTTATCACTCTTTAATGACTCCCTATTGCAAAATTCAAGTTGCTAAGCATAATGTACAGGCCCTCCTGACCTGGTATCTGACTATCTACCTTTGTATCTCAATACATTTTCTCCCTCTCGATTCCACGATTATCTTTCCCTCTACCCCTGCTGTATGCTTCAAGTACACTGGGCTTGTTTCAATTGCCTGCCTGGGCCATGCTCTTCCAGACCTAGAGACCTTCTCAAATGATATATCATCTGCAGATAACCAATATTTTTATCCGTCTTTTATATGCATGACTCTTACCTATCCTTTAGCTGTCAGTCTACAGACATCTCCTATGAGAATTTTTCTTTGAGTTAGATACACCACTATATGCTTCTTCTGGTAGCCTTTCCTACTCTCTTCCTGGACTTTACCACACTATATCATAATGGCTTACCTATTTAATCTCTCACTAGAATAAAAGTTCTCCGAGTGCGGGGACCTTATGTGTCTGGTACAATACACTTACTCCTCACTTATCGACTATCTCATTATCCAACATTTCATATTTACAATAGTAAAAAATCTACTATCCAACTATTGTGTGCATTAACAACATACATCTGGCAGTAACGAACGCCAAGGTGCAAGGCGAGAGTAGTACTGGATGTGATGGTTAAAGTTATGTGTCAGCTTGGCCAGGCCATGATTCTCAGTGGTTTGATAATTATGTAATGATGTAATGTGGCAGTATGTAATGATGTAATTTGGCAGTTATGTAATGATGTAATTTGGCAGTTATATAATGATGTAGCCTCATCCATTTTGTGATCTGATATGGTCATCCTCCATTTTCACATACTGCCAATTTTCACATAATGACCTGGTCTTTGGAACCTAATCATATCGATAAGTGAGGAGTGGGTGTATTGTTTTCCCCAGCACTGAACACAGTACCTGGTCCATACAATGGTTTTAATAAATATTAGTTAGATGAAGTAATTAAGGAAGGAAAGGTGAAAAGGAGGGAAGGCAAAGGGAAGACACTTGGGGTCATTCTCTTCCACCTTCCAAGTCCTTACTTGGTGTTAAGATAAATCTAAAATGTTAAAGGTTGTGTAAGTTACTGTTCTCATATATACTAAACTAATGTACATATGAAAATGTTAAACTGATGTAAGGTATCATGGTGTGGATGGCCACACCTCTTTCATTTCCAAAAAGCTGCACGTTAACTCAATCCAGCTCCCTATCTCAGAAACATACCAAGGAGCACCAGAAAGACTGGGCAAGAGAAGGCACTGGGTCAGTCCAGATCCTGCCCTCCTAGTATTTGGGGGCCATATAAAGCATGTGGCTTACTGATGGTGGGTAAATGGATTTATTAAAGATGCAACAGAAATGGCTTTTACATTGCATCAATTTGGAGGATAGAAGGAGAAAGAATTTTCTGTATTGTTTCTAAATTCACATTTGGATATTCCTGCTTAACCTATTTGACAATCAGCTATGTAGGGCAGAAACTATACCTTCACCTTCCTCTATAACTCCCCTCAGTACCCAGTACTCAGCACAGTAAGTCATCAATCAGATCAATCAGTACTGCTGATTCACTCACTCCCTCTCATCTACCCCATCTCCATTTCTGAGTACTCCTCCCAGTGTCCTGGGGGGAGGGGTTAATTCATTCCTCTCCCAGAGGCCCTTGCATCTGCTCTTTTCCTCCTAATCACCATTAAAATGTACCCTTCCTCACCAGTTATGTGCAGTAGCTCCAAAATAGCTGATACAATTACCTTCTAGGTGAAATTTCTAGCTTTATTAGCCGGTTGCAGGGCCTTCTCAGAGATATATTGGAACACTGAGTCTAGCCCTGTTTGAACACTGGCAACTACATTGAGAAGAACTCAGCCGCAAACTTTAGATGACATAATAAGTTCTTTTTCATCTGTAGTATCTCTGATTATAGGTGTGTCATTTCTACTCCAATTCCAGAATAGATTTGTTAGTTTCTGAAGACTGAAAAAAACTCATTAGCTATTTATGAGGCCAGAAGCATGGGTATTAGAGAGGTTCAGTTTTAATAACACACTTGGCATACCAAGTTCAGAGTCTTCAGAGAAACAAACTTAGTCACAGTGTCCGTATGTGCAACATTAACAACTAACACTCATAGGAAGAAAAACCCCTATATGGACACTTGTGGTGCAGCTGTGAAATTTCTACAAGTTCTGAGAGTCTAATAAGGACTCTACCTTGTAGTAGCTTTTGTCCCAATAGGTCAAACTATTTGCAAATACTATCCCAGAAGACCATTTCTCACTTTATTTTAAAATACAAGGGTTTATGTTCAAGTGACTTTCCCAAAATACAACTATATGCTGAGCCCTGTGAGTCCTCTTAGTCCATTGTCAAACCTGGAGATAGCGTCGGGGAACCCCAATACACTCCTGGTCACAAAACTTTGCAATTAGAAGGCACTATTGTATAGGGTCCTTATGAGTCAGGTTGACTAGATGGTGCAACAGATTGTCAGTGACATTATTCTTCATGTTGGAGTTGTCCCTTGTTTAGGTTTCTAAAGAGCACTTCCCTCTAACGCGCATACTCTTTCTCCTGGTTGCTCCCAGTGAAGTCACACTGCCATCCTCTTATTTTCTCATCTTGATGCTGTGTATGATTTTCTCCTTGCGGAGACTACTTACAGGAGCTGCTGGTAGAACTGGATGCTGCATGCATAACCGGATCACCTCACTCCCTAGCACTCTGGCAGAACTTTACCTTCGTTATATTTTAGTGCTACTCCTTTTCTGGAATACTTTGTTTTCCCACCTCAACTAAAAAACTTTATCTTGTTCTTTGGTTTTAATATAGGATGATTCCAATTCTTTTTGCTCCCTTCATTGTCATACACAACCCTTGTCTGTAATTGCCCCTGCTTGTGTTCCCATTGACCCCAGTCACTTAAAGGTACTTACTAGGCAAGACAAGATGCTTTGAAAAGATGTTTCTTCGGCAGGGAACTTACAAGGCAAAAGTCTGTACTTGTTACACTAATCTTATTTAATTGGATCTATTTTAGAAAGTGGAATAAAGGATAATAGGGCTACCCATCCCAAGTCAGGACCATCTGCTCAGCACTTGACACAAAATCCAGTTAAGATTTTAGGAAGTGTGATTAGAAGACCTCTGACAGACTCCACTAGGTTGGAGTCAGCCCTTATCATTAATGTAACACATGGATTAGAAACCAGGGCCTGGCTTTCTCTGAGAGTACATGAAATCATATCAATAAGGCTTATAGGAATGGTTGGTCAATAGGAGCATCCAAAGAACAAGAACCTGTTAGACCTACATGAAAAGTCAGTCCACTCTTTTAAATCTTGCCAGCCAAGCTTAGAGATGGCATCCTGAATAGAAAAGAAAGAAAATCTCACAGCAAACGGGAGTCAAGCTTCACGAAATTCTAACCCTTCTGCCTAAAACTCTGAGAATTTATGTTGACTCCAGGTTGGCAGGATAAGCCTGTCTCTCCAAGAGCCTCCCAATTCCAGCACCCCAACGAAAGCCCCAACTTTGACCTCTGTGTGTGATTGCTTTTACCCATCATCTGACCACTGGGTTCAAATCCCAACTCGGCTACCTATTAACTGCTACATCAGCCAAGTTTCTTACATACATCAGGCTCGGTTTCTTCATCTATAAAATGTGCTGATAATAGCATCTACCTCATAGGGTTGTTGTTAGGATTACATGAATTCATATAGTTAATGCTTAAAACACTGCCTGGCACCTAGAAAGCATGGTACTGAATAATTGTTTGATGTCATTAATATTATTATAGACACTTGAGGCTATAGCCTTCTTTTCACAAGAAAGAAATACTCATTTCCAAAGTTGGTAAAGTGTTGTATAACCCAATCACTCTCTACTACGGTTTGCATCATTAGAAGAAAGAAGATTTGATATTGTGTCTTCAAGGAGTGAAAAGCAGGAACTAACCCAAGTTACAGTGAGAAGACAGGAATTGAAGCTGGTCCATGATATGGATCACTCCTTTATTGGGAGCTAAAAATGGCAGCATTTAAAAAGATTTCTACATAACTCTAGAAAGTCTAGAATGTTCCGTGATATGTTTTCCTGGGCTCAGGACGAGCCAAGCATGAAGTTTCCTGGGAGCCTCTCCTTAGTTTCTATTGTCCATGCCACCCCCACCCCAATGCCTGGGAACAAGTCAGCATTCAGTACACTGTGGCCACCTCAGTGCAATGCATTCTCATCCAATCGAACGATGAAGAACTCAACAAGAATTACAGATGTCTCCTTGAGTTCCACCATCTGGGTATTTGATAACATCTGAACATTGGTTCCTGCAGAAACACAAATAATGCTGCTTCCTCTAAGTCATATGTCAAACACAGTCCAAGTCCTCAAGAGGTTTTAAGAAGTGGTAAATGCATTTACCAAATTTTTTAAAGGATTTCTCCTATATGAAGTACAAAATGTTCTGATTGTCATTAGATTAGTCATGGGGCTTATTTAAATAAATATTTGGGTGCAGCTTAACATTTCAGCTGGAAGAATTACCCTAGGCTTAGAACATAAATCCCTGAAAATGAACATGAAGGATAATATGAATTTTCTTTTTCAGACTGACAGAAGTCCCACACATCATAATTTTTTTTTTTTTTTTCGTTTCTTAAAGAAACCCTCTCCTTGGTTTTACTTCGTAGTTTTATATTTGTTGACATAGTGTCAGTTTTAGCTCAAACCTCACTACTTGAATTAGAATTTCCACAAATCATCTGCAGATGAGAATCATAACACCAAGTATTATAACATTCCAGTGACCTACTGAAGAAACCTTCTCCAAAGAGAGTTTCCGTGATATTTTTTAGGAGCTATATTTAGAAGGAAAAACTATCTCTAAAGTGATTTTTGCCATCTCTTCATTCACATTCATTTTGTCAGAAATTTCATATTCCCTAGTATGTAATCAAGGAAAAAAAAAAAAACATTCATGGGTTCACAGATCTAACAGTCAGATGCATTGCTGTCTTGCTGGATATTTTTACGTTGGGATATACAGGTTTTGACACCCAGTGGTTACGTCTCAGAGGAATAGCTGTTATCCTATTTTGCACATGTCACGGAACAAATCTGAAGCTATATATAATGAGTGAAAATGTTCTTGCGTTCAAGGTATTTATGGTTTAGTAAGAAACATGATATATAGTACGTGTGTGTGTCTTAGTCATCTAGTGCTGCTATAACAGAAATACCACAAGTGGATGGCTTTAACAAACAGAAATTTATTCGTTCACAGTTTAGTAGGCTAGAAGTCCAAATTCAGGGTGCCAGTTCCAGGGGAAATCTTTCTCTTTCTGTCGGCTCTAGGGAAAGGTCCCTGTCATCAATCTTCCCCTGCTCTAGTTGCTTCTCCGAGCAGGAACCCCGAGTCCAAAGGATGCACTCTTCTCCCAGCACTGCTTTCTTGGTGGTATGAGGTCCCCTGTCTCTCTGCTCACTTCTCTTTTTTGTATCTCAGAAGAGATTGGTTTAAGACACAACCTATTCTTGTAGATTGAGTCCTGCCTCATTAACTGCCATTAATCTCATCTCATTAACATCATAGAAATAGGATTAACAACACATACAAAAATCACATCAGATGACAAAATGGTGGACAATTACCCAATACTAGGAATCAAGGCCTAGCTAGCTGACATACATTTTTGGGGGACACAATTCAATCCACAACAGGGTGTGTTCACACATGACCACACATTTATATCTTTGGAAAATTACAAAGATTAAAACTTTAGCATATGAATTGGATTGATGGGGATGAAAATAGTTAACATCTATGAAAGGAGGAAAAGATCAGACAGAAGGAGAGGCGGTATTATTTATTGAGCAACTACACTGTGCAGAAGCTATGGTTTCACACGCATTAAGTCCTTCAATCCTCATACCAATCTGGTCAGTATTATCTGACAGATGAGGAGCTTAGATCTGAACAAAGGTCAGTAGACCAAAAGTCTAGCTTTTACACAATATGACGCATTAGCTCATCAGACCAGATGCTATTGATTTCTTTTTATTTAAATGCTGTTCTCTATATTTTTGTTTCTTTTCAGTATACGTGTAGGTGTGCACTTATACACACGTTTTGTATTGTATTTATCACTATGCTTTTATAACACCATGAAATCAAGGATATTCTCACTCCTTCCTGGTGCCTATTATAGCTTCAGCACTGAGTGGCAGAGGTAATGTTTAGATGACATAAAAGAAAGTAAAACTTTAATCAATCACCAATTGTAACTGATTTTCCTCCCCACTAAAGTGGTTAACTGTCCACCCTACCACAATGTAGGGAAAGCCTAAATAATTAAATAATGAGCAAAAAACAACGGAAACCCTCTCTCCAATAAAATCTTACATGTGACTCTAATGCATAAAACTACTAGGGATGACACTGCTCCAGTGGAAGCAGGGTAGAGCAGGAGTGCCTTGACCCTGGCCCTGCTCTGTCGACTGTCTCCAGATCTCTTGGGTTCCACAAAGTACAGTCTTAGAAATAACTTGACCAGAATACTTTAGCCTATAATCTCAGCTTTCCAGAGCAATACTCCCATGTTTGGCTTCAATAGAAGAGATTGTGATTTTTTTTTTTTTTTAACAATAAGATTGGGATCCCATTTCTTCTTCAACGGATTAATAAACCAATATATGGCAGAGTCATTATTCTATGCTAGAAGGTTATTCTCAAGGCAATTTCCTAAGAATCTAGATAAAAAGATGCAAAGGAAATTTCCAAGCCATTTAGTGACACTATGAATATAAACACAGAACAGATGTTTTCCTCATCAAAATCTTAATCCAGAATATACCACTTCAAGTATAATGTAATAGAATTAAAATCAGGAAGTTAGTGCTGTGATCCATGTAATTATCCTGATTTTTTGGTTTACAACTGCCTAGAAATCAGAACAAGACAAGAAAGGGAAACAGGAAATCAAGCAAGTCAAAATCCCAGTTGGCAGGACATTTGAAAGCAGTTCACTTCCCTCATGTTTTAAGAAATGGGCTAAGGACTCAGTTCACAGAAATGGGAAATAAGGGCCTCTTCTGGCTTGTGTCTTTGCATGTCTTGAGTAATCTGCAAACATTTGCACAATGAAACTTAATATAAGTAAAAACAAGTAGGATGCTTTCATGGTCCCCAGATAATTAGTATATACTTTCTCATAGTAGAGTTCAAAACCCCATCCTTTAGAAACTTCAAATAATTCAGCCTGAAATCAGACACTGAGCTCCATACATGAAAATATTAATGAACAAAAAAATGATAACAACCCAGTAGGAAAAAAATGGGCTAAGGTGAGGCAACCAAAAGAAGCTAATAAATAAGTTCACAATCATTAGTAATTAGAGAAATAAAATTAAAACAAAATATTACTTTCAACCACATAGACTAGCAAAAAAATTTTTTTAAGCTGAATAGTTCCAGGACTTAGCTAGGATGTAGATTTTATGGCCAGAGCATTGGGAAAGAGGAAATTGCCTTAACCTGAGATAGAAAAGGATGCAAGTAGAGCAGGTCTGTGAGAAAAATCTAGAGTTCAGATATTGGCATGTTAATTTTGAGGTGTCTATTACATGTCTAAGTTGAAATGTCAAGTAGGTGCTCAGTTATACAAGTCTGGAGTTTGGGGGAGAGGTTTAGGCAGGAGACATAAATTTGACTGTCATCATGCCTATAGCCATGAACCTGGATGAAATCACCAAGGGAATGAGTGTAGTTTAAAAAGAGAATAAGATCAAGGACTCAGTACTGGATTTCTCCAACATTAAAAAATAGAGATAAAAGGAGGACCTAGCAAAGGAAACTGAGGAGTATTCAGTAAGTGCAGAGGACAACAAGAGAGTGTGGTGTCCATGAAGCTAAGGAGGGGTGATCGGCCCTGTCAAATGTCACTGAAAGCTCAAGTTCAAAAGACTAAAAATTTATCATTGGAAACAATAACAGAGAGGTTGATATCAAAAACTCAAAGGAAGAGAACTAGGTGACTAGCAGTAGGGGTAAGAGGAAAATGTTTCACTAGATAATCTTTTGGTAACTTTTGAATTTTTGTCCATGTGAATGTATTTTCTGCTCAGATTAAAAATAAATAAATATAATTTTATTTTTTAAATCAAAGGATAGAGATAGTTAATTAGATATAGTTGAAATAATTAGTGAAATGTAAGATATATACAAAAAAATTACCAACACAGAAAGGCAAAGAACTTGTACAATATAACAGAACGGTTAAGAGATATGAAAACTAAATGGAAAAATATATCATGCATTTAATCAGTTTCCCAAAAAGATAGAATAAAAATAATAGGGAGAGGCAACAGTTAAAAATATCATGGCTGTGAAAGCATCATACCTAATAAATAACATGAATTTATGGACCCAAGAGATTCAAGATATTTCTAACAGGAAAAATAAAGACAAATCCATGCCTAGACATATAGTAATAAAGTTGAAAAACAACAAACATAAGAGAAGTTTGTTTAAGCAGCCAGAAAGAAAGGAATGATGATAAAAATGGCAGCAGACTTCTCAAAAGCAATAGTGGGATCCAGAAAGCAGTGGAATGGTACCAAGCCCATCCTGAGACGAGCTTTTAATAGGTCATGCCAAACTTTTCCTGATGCTACTATTTGCTTCCTTTCTATTAGAGTAACTCACTTGGGCTCTCATCCAGCCCGAAGTAGTATGTTTTGCAACCCTGTTCTCTGTACTAATTCAGGGCTTTGAGAGGTCACCATTGTAGTCACTGTAGCTGGGGCTCAGTCTTGGCCCCTCTAAGTCTCCTTTCCTTAAGCAAAAGCTTAAGAAGCTCTTTCCTACAGACTTTCTAAGCTAGGTAGGCCCTTCTTGCCTTTGTTAATGGGCACCAAGTAAAATGAAAAAAAAGACAGAGAGAGAGAAAACAGCCTTAGTTATTCATCTCTTTGTTCAATTAGTCCCAAAGTAAGTTCTCTAATGATGTGCAGGTAAAATTCTGCTTTGAGGCTGTGGCCTGACGCTTTATTTTTACTAGTTTTTGTTTGTTCAATTGGTTTGATCTTTGGGAAGAGAGATTCAGTGTTCCTATTTAAAGCCATTAACTTCACACTGAAATTAGAATGCATTTTTAAAGGGGAAAAAAGCCTGCACAATGAATAGATTAATTAAAAGCTTAGAAATAGCTGAAGAGGCAATTGCTACAATGAAAAATAGATGTAAGGAAATACCCCAGAGTGCAGCATAAAGAGAGAGATGGAAAATGAGAGGTTAATAAGCACGGAGAATAGGGTGAGAAAATTCAATACACTCTCCAGAAGGAGAGAATACAGACTATAGAGAAGAGAATTTTTTTAAAGATAAAAATAACTGAGAATTTGCCAATATTAAAAAACAAAATAAGAAGACATGTCACTGAAGAAGCATACCTAAGTCCTGAGCGACCCCACCCATACCTGTATTCTGGCACTTGTGATACCATATGGTGAGTACTGATTTTCTTGTCTATCTCCCCACTGAGATTGAAGCCAGTTAAGAGCAAGAAATCTATCATATTCATTTCTGCATCACTAGCACCTATGCAGAGCCTTGCAGAGCTTAATAAACACCTCTTGTTGACAGAGGATAAAAAAATAGGAGTTGTTTATTAAGAAAGTGCTTACTACACATTTGCTGAATGAAGGGGGCATGCACTGTGGAGTGTGGCCATTTCTTGTGCAGATGTTTGTATGACATCAACCTCTCCCTATCCACAGGATGCTGCAGTTGGGGCTGGGGTGAGGAAGAGAACTCCATTCGGAAGGAAGAGTTGGTCCAAGGTCTGGAGCTAAGATAATTTCTCAGGACTGCCCTGCCATTTTATTTCCTCTTCTCAGTTGTCTTAACATAAGAGCCTGGTTGTGGATGGAACACCAGAATGGAACTAACTGTGAAGAATGTAACCATGTCACTGAACAATTCGTGTAGAAATTGTAGAATGGGAACCTAAACTGCTGTGTAAACCTTCACCAAAAACACAATAAAATATTATTTTTTAAAATGCTGTTAATTTGTCTACCTGCCTAACTAATCAAACTTTTGAAGAAATTCTGTAACATTTAACCAAAAAATAAAAAAGAGGCTGGTTGTGTAAAATAAAGCACTGGTTTTAACCTGAAGCACGTGGAACGAGAACAAAGACCGGAATGACAAGACAGACAGGGAGCTAAGCGGAAACAATAACAACGAAGGTTCAGGAGCCACTAAACCTCAGAGGCATGGAAATTTAGCAAACAACAAACTGAAACTGAAAACTGGGAAAGGTCTACTAAACTTAGATTTCCTGTAAATGTCTAATCTGTCTGCTGTTCCACCGAGTATCTAAGTTGTGACGCAAACTGATAACATTCGGCACTCACAGAAGTTTTTCATTTTTTGCAATCTCGATATGACATCTGAGCAATGAATCCTGACAGCTCTACTCTGACGGATGCTGGTTAGGAGCCAGAAGGAGTGTGTGTGTCCACACGTCTCTTGTGCAAGTTTTGCATACATCCATTTCTTTCCTCTACAATCTCCCGTCATCTACCACTTAAATTCTCAGGGCAGATTTTAGGCAGAGTACCATCTCCCGCTTGGCCTCCACATTCCCGCCAGGATTATGTCTTTCCTTCAGAGTTAGCTGGCTCCAGTTTTGCTCCACTTATTGAAATGTACCCCAGGCTGAAGATGAAGACAGTGGGATGAGCCTGATGTTCTCCTGATGTAAGGAACCAGTTTGTAAACTGATGTTACCTACAAGTATCTGCCTTTGATGGTATCATTCACAGGATGAGAACAGAAGTCAAACAAAATCAAGTATGCAGAAAAAGTGATTTCCCCCTCTCAGTGGGAGGATTAGCCCATAGGCAAGGTAAGCACGGTGCTTACCTTGCTTACCAGATCATCTGTAATGAACGATTTCAGATTTTTTCACCACATCAAAGATTCTGCTTCTAGGTATGGCTGGCATCTGTCTCTCTCCCAACCCCACAGCACCTTCCTACGGAATCAAAGCCTCTTGTCAATTTACAGTCCCTGACAGGGATAGATTACCCAGTAAGCAAGATAAGCACAGGCTTACTTGTGCTTATTTACTAATCTGTAGTGAACAATTTCACCTGTTTCCCTCCACACACACACACACACACACACACACACACA
>NW_004443975.1:13651090-13674278 GCF_000243295.1 Trichechus manatus latirostris | reverse complement strand
TAAGCACAAGTAAGCCCATGTTACCTTGCTTACTGGGTAATCCAACCCTGCCCCCTTTAAAGGAGAGAGAAAAAAGGAAACTCATCAAAGAACTGAAATACTAGTCTCCTTCCTCTACTGCACCATCCTTTCTTCATGGAAAAATCTAGACTCAAATGCGCTTATCTTATTTGCAAAAGGCTAGACCATCTCTCCAAGTTTGGATGTATGGTAAGTCAAACCTTATACCAGAGCCCAATGATGTAAAGAAAGAGTAAATACACAGTGGCATTAAAAAGCTAGTGCTGTTTTCATAAGTCTAATGTGCTCTGGCCCTCAAAGAAATTGAGCCTGGGTTGTGCCACCTGCACCAACTTCCAAACCCAAGTCTATGGGACTTGTCACCCACCTCACTGAATGGGCTTCCAGGAGTCTCCTAACTGTAATTCATGCTGTCAAATTCCTGATGATTTAGTTGAGTACTTCACAACTGTCAAATAAATTGACCCCCTAAAATTATCTTAGAATGCATTTATAAAATATCTAAAGAGGGAAAGTTACATATACAATGATGTGCCAAGATGTGGGAATATATATATATTTTTGAAAAATAATAGAAGCCCCATAAAATTATGGTGATAAAAATCAAATGATCATAATTATTGCTGCAAATCATATGAATGATCTGAAGTCAAATAAATGTAAGGCTAATAAAAACCACAGAGCCAAGATTTTTCATTTAAGATGATAATCTAAGGGGGAAAAACAAGAAAGAAAAAAAAAGAATCAAATGAATCATTCTAATTAAACGCTCCAGAAATACCTGATTTTATAACCTCATCTCTTCTACAAATATGGCTCCTTGTTAATAATGTAACCTTGGCAGTTCCAAACTGTGGACGTTAGGGAGTACACTTTAACAAACCACTTACAACACCTATAAATTCCTCAAATAAGACAAAGTTAAATGGCCACTGACCACTCAGAATGTATGTTAACAACTCTCTGAAGCCTCATCTAATCTTTAAAACATTACTATCTCGACATTTACTCATTTTAATAAGACTTGGGAACTCTCTGAAAACCTCATGTATCTCTCTTCTCCAGAGATGGGGCCTTCAAGGTACCAGATTTTCCAAAGCCTGTGTGTTGCCATCTATGTTCATCCCCAAGGTTCATGAGTGGAGTTTCCATTTCAACTTTCCAAGGACTTCAGCTGACATAAGAGATAGAATATTGTTGGAAGAAGAGACTGAGGAAAATTGACTAAGAGCTACAGGGGGCAAGGACTCTCATATAAACTCCTCCAAGGGACTGGGCAATACAGAGATAACTTTAACCGGTATCCATGCCCATGCAAACGTTTCACTAGATAATCTTTGATAACTTCTGAGTATATCATGATAAATGGAGAAAAGATTGACGTTATCAAGGATTTCATTTTACTCGGATCCACAATCAACACCCATGGAAGCAGTAGTCAAGAAATCAAAAGACGCATTGCATTGGGCAAATTTGCTGCAAAAAGACCTCTTTAAAGTGTTGAAAAGCAAAGATGTCACCTTGAAGACTAAGGTGCACCTGACCTAAGCCATGGTGTTTTCAATCGCCTCACAGGCATGCAAAAATTGGACAATGAATAAGGAAGACTGAAGAAGAATTGATGCCTTTGAATTGTGGTGTTGGTGAAGAATACTGAATACACCATGGATTGCCAGAAGAATAAATAAATCTGTCTTACAAGAAGTGCGACCAGAATGCTACTTGGAAGCAAGGATGATGAGACTACATCTCACATACTTTGGACATGTTGTCAGGAGGGATCAATCCCTGGAGAAGAACATGATGCTTGGTAAAGGAGAGAGTCAGCAAAAAAGAGGAAGACCCTCAACAAGATGGATTGACACAATGGCTGCAACAGTGAGCTTAAGCATAACAACGACTGTGAGGATGGCCAGGACTGGGCAGTGTTCCGTTCTGTTGTACACAGGGCCGCTATGAGTTGGAACTGACTCAATGGCACCTAACGACAGCAACATGCCCATGTAAAGTCAAATCCAATAGAAGTGCAGAAGGAGCCATATGTTAGATGCTAGGAAAAAAATAGAGAAGGATTATTCTTCAAGTGGGAGAAAAGAATGCTGGGAAGAGTTCAGTGAGATGGTAAGATCCTAATCAACAGGGCTAAGGTCCAGGGCAAAGCATGGTCTGAACAGGAAACTTGAAGAGGGCAGTGGTGGTTCAGTAGTAGAATTCTCACCTCCCATGCTGGAGACCCGAGTTCAATTCCCAGCCAATGCACGTCATGTACAGTTACTACCTGTCTGTTAGTTGAGGCTTGCGTATAGCTATGATGCTAAACAGGTTTTGGCAGAGCTTCCAGACTAAGATGGACTAGAAAGAAAGGCCTGGCCATCTACTTCCAAAAATCAGCCAATGAAAACCTTATGGATTGCACAGAATATTGTCTGATCCACAGTTGATCTTGGAGGTGATGCCAGACCAGGTAGGGTTTAGTTCTGTTATGCATGGGGTCGCCACAAGTCGGGGTCGACTCCACGGCAGCTAACCACAATAAGAAACTTGAAGCTGAACAAGAAACTCACATTACATTTTAGGAGAAGATACAGCGTCATGACCGCAACACCTGTGGTTCACTCCAGGTCACCAGAAACCCAGAGCAGCAAGATGATTTCCATGCCATGAAACTGGTGGGTCAGAGCTGATGGATATGTAGCCTTCTGAGTCCCCCCGGCTCATGACCTGAGCATAGTGGGGGCTGTGGGTAGAAGGCATCAGTGTCCACAGCCGGAGTGGGCTGGAGAAAGCAGGGGATGAAGCCCACAGAGTTCCTTTTACCTCACTTAGCCTGTGAGATAAATAATAATGCTGGGTATTAAGCTTCTTACGTCCTTGAAGCAATTCCATTACTGATTCATCAATGCGTCTCCCTCAAACCCCACTCTCTGGCACCTTGAAATGTGTCATTAAGTCAGTATTTGATGTTTTAATAGTTTGAATTACTCCTTTACATTTTAAATACTGTAGTCAATTGCAAGACAGGTAGTTTTTCACATTTGAACATCTCTTAAATCAGGATCTATCTTATAATGGATGGTGTCTCACAAATGCTGTCAGTCAGGTAGCCGCTGCCTGCACCTGCACAAACTTGTGATTCCTGGGGCCTGTCTGGACAACTGCAAACCCTAAGCATTTCAGTCAAGAAAGCATTTAAGGACAACTTGAAGAAGAAATATGATTCTTGGTTGTCACTGTATGGTAAGATCAAGAAGTGCCTGCAGGAAAACATGTGAAAAAGGTATAAGTAGCCACGACGAAAATCAAGAGGCAGAGTGAGGCATATTTTTAAGGAAAGCTCTTGATGGCACAGAGGAGACAGCACAGAGGGGAAAAACATGAACATTGAGGACAGACCTGAAAGGTGATTAAGAAAAGTCAGATCCTCAAGATGAAGAAGTTTTAGGATTAGCCAATTTATCCACTTAACCATTAACCATTGGTTAACGATTAATCAATTTATTTTGCTTCTATTGGATGTACAATAGTGATATATAAATTTTAAAACATGTCTAAATAAGTCTGAAGAATTTATTCAATGAGTTGAAAATAAGAATTTTAAGTGACAAAAGTAGTGTGACTGCTCGTTGTTGTTGTTTGGTACCGTAGCGATCCTGTGTAAAACAGAACAAACAGTACCCAGTCCTGCGCCATCCTCACAATCGTTGCTATGTCTGAGCCCGCTGTTGCAGCCACTGTGTCAATCCATCTCATTGAGGGTCTTCCTCTTTTTCGCTGACCCTCTATCAAGCATGATGTCCTTCTCCAAGGACAGGTCCCTCCTGATAACATGTCCAAAGTACATGAGACAAAGTCTTGCCATCCTCGCTTCTAAGGAGCATTCTGGTTGTACTTCTTCCAAGATAAATTTGTCTATTCATCTGGCAGTCCATGGTATATTCAGTATTCCTCACCAACACCATTATTCAAAGGTGTCATTGCAACTCGAAGCTTGAATTTTTTCTACAATTCTTTCAAACTGAGAAATGTCAAGTGCGTTCTTCCCTTTTGGTATTCTAACCCCAGGTCTTTGCACATTTCATTATAATACTTTACTTTATCTTCTCGGGCTGTCCTTTGAAATCTTCTGTTCAGCTCTTCTACTTCATCATTTCTTCCATTCGCTTTAGCTACCTGACATTCAAGAACAAGTTTCAGAATCTCTTCTGATATCCATTTTGGTCTTAAAAGCTTACTTATTTTCTGTTTGCCTCCTCTACAAGAATATTAACAAGTCATTTGTTCAGTGATGTACTCCCCATGCCAAGAAAAGTGCCTACTATGAAGTAGAGTCTCCATGTATAGTTGCTGAATGAATTAATTAACTATAAGGGTGAAGTAGAACAGGTTAAATTATGTGCCCATTTGAGACAAGGGAACTAAGGTACAAACAGATTGAATGGCGTCTCAAAGTCCTAACCACAGGCAAAAACGGGAGTGCCCCACACTTTCTGAAGTTGTTCTGTTTTTTGGGTTTTTTTTTTTTTTTTCACTATACCGTATAATCTCCCTCCACAAATTTAGTGATGTTCCAGTTAGTTAAAGTATCAAGTCTTGGGGAAATGTAGAGATCACAAAAAGTAGGCAGACATTTTTCGGTCACCTTCAAAACCCAAACTGTGAAAATACTTGACCACAATTTCCCCTATTTTTTCACTCATTCTATCCAATTATACTCTTCTGATATAAGGAAACAGTTCAAGACAAGCTGATCATACTGGAATTCATCAGCTTCTATTCCAGCAACATAATAATAATTTCTGTCAAATGAAGAGCCCCTCGAGACCTATTACACCTACACTGAATCTTCCTCTCTCACCCAATATCTCCCAGAGACCAACTAAGAAATAATCTTCAAACAAGTGGACCAAAATCCTAACCCCGACAGAATTCCTAAATGCTAGGTTTAAAACTTAATCTCTCTTTTCTTCTCCACAGCAAACAGTTGACCACCACCCTCACACCCTGTATCACTGAGTTCTTCTCCCTATAGTCTTCTCATAACTTTAGTTTTTCTTTTAAAAGTACAAGTGCTAGGTACATGTTTGGAAAAATTCTGATGTTTGTAAATGTCTGGGTTTTTTTTGTTTTGTCTTTCCTTAGCCCTTTCCTTAATGGCTAAAATATCCAGAAATCAGAACTGGGTGCCTCCCTCTAGCCTGCCTTCCAAGACAGTATCACATGTGCTAGAACATTTCCCAAAATTTGTTCCCCAGGAGACTAGTTGAGTGGAATGGTCCATTACAGTTTTATGCACAGATAAGTTTGGGAAACCTTGCATCTTATATGCCACCCTTATGGATTCATGTTGCATGAATGTATATTAAAGGTTCTGTGGAGCCGCTGATGGATTCTAATTGCTGACCTTTTGATTAGCAGCCGAGCTCTTAACCACTGCACCACCAGGGCTCCAAGAAGCACTTCAGTGCTTAACTTTGTTTAAGCCAGAATTTTTCCAAAATTATTTAACCAACAAAATTCTTTTTTTTACTTAATGCCTGTTAACTCCTCACTGTATTAGTGTTCCTTGAAAGGCATTCTGAAAAATGTTGCTCAAAGTCTTTATAATCTCAGCCCCACACACCCTCTCAATGACCATTGCTACCAAAGCCAAACAATCTTAAAAAAAATTGACAGCCAGTCCTGCCTCCCACCACTCATCAAACATCTGCATTCACCTCTCTGAGGCTGCTGCAGATCTGGCCTGCTTCCTGTGCTGGAACTGTCCTTGAAGGCTCTGCCTCCTTGTGCCCTTCTCCCTGGCATTCGTTCAGCTTCCTTTGGCCAGGTCGGGCAGTACTTGTCTCTTGACTCTGACCTGAATAGACCCAGCTATCTAAAGTGTTTAATTCTTCTCTCCATGCTTCAACCTTTCTCCCAGGCATTCTGCTCCAGGTTCTAAATGTTCCCTGCCATTTAAACAATCGCCTCGTGAACTCTGATTAATCTGATGATGGAGGGAATCAGAGTGGCCAAGAGGTAGGAAAAGCAATCACTTGTGGCTTCCTATTCAACTCCAATTATCTCTGTTAATGAGGACAGAAGTGATTTGGATAATCCAGTGCAGTCTCCAGCTGGAACCCCCAGAAGTACACTGGGAAGCATGGTGGATCCCCGTGACCATCGCAATCTAAAGGTCATCCTTGAAGCTGCCCTGAAATCTAACTGACCTTCAGAGTCTCATCCATTCAACTACTTGAGCCAACCAATCTCATAAGAAGAAAGTGCAAAGAGGATAAACAACTTCACCTCACCAGTCAGGGCAAGTGCCAATACTAAATGATTCTTATAGGGAGTTTCTGGAGGCTTCTAGAAATAGACAATGCCTCAGTGGAATTACAAAATAGAACTGGGAGAGGGCTTCTGCACTGAGAGAGCTTCTCCTCTAAAATAAGCACCAGCTACGAGCCCCAGGGTAGTCCCTGGGTGGTACAAATGGTTAGTGTGCTCAGCTGCTAACTGAAAGGTTGGTGGTTCTAGTTCACCCAGAGGCACCTCAAAAGAAAGGTCTGGCGATCTACTTCCAGAAAAAATCATTGAAAACCCTATGGAGCACAGTTCTACTCTGACAAGCATAGGGTCGCCATGAGTAGCAGTCAACTTGATAGTAACTGGTTGGTTTGTAATATACCCCAGATCTCACACCCTCTGGGGCATGCCCACTTGAAAAGCATGGACAGAAGCCACCAAATGTTCAGATTCTATAAATATGCTCAACTATAAGAAAAAAGCCAAAAGACTCCTAGGAACAGGTCTTATTTCACTCATGACTCTGTTTTAATCATTTTTGAGGGTCAGTGTTCATTGTCAAACCTTTTAAGGGTTTGTAATTTGACTACCTTCAAGATGACTCAGTCACATGACACACTGGAAAATGCTGTCGTTTTTCATACTCTTCAGAGGATACCCTTACCCGTTGCCGTCAAATCTACTCCAACTCATAGTGACCCTACAGGACACAGTATAACTGCCCCATAAATTTTCCAAGGAGTGCCTAGTGGATTCGGACTGCCAAACTTTTGGTTAGGAGCTGTAGGTCTTAACCACTACGCCACCAGGGTTTCCAGGAGACCCTTAAGCAGGAGTTAACACCATAGGTTTGGAGCTGGTTGGATGCAGGATACAGTCAGATCATGGTGCTCAGTAGCTTCAGAAAGCTCCCCATGGTACTCGAAAAGGTAACTAAGAGGGCTGCAAGATACCAGTGAAGGAAGTAGAAATGGGAGATTAAAATAAGAAGAAGAATGAGAAGAAGAAGGCAGCAGTAGTGATTTTGCATGTGTAATAAAAAAAGGCAGACTAGTTTACAGAACTTGCAAATCTAAAGAAATGCTTAGCAAATGAAAGGAAGCATGAAAGAGAACCATTACAAAACTTGGTTCTTTCCTTATTGAGCCCAACACTGAAACAAAGGGAGCAAGAAAGTGAAGGAGTTAAGAACTCTTCGGCATAATTATGTTTGTTTGAACTTGGGTCGTATCATTAATACTTCTGGCCCCTCACTAAAAATATATCCAGTATTTTAATTGGCCAACAGTATTCACTCTGTAATACTGTTGAACGGAAATAATTTTAGTCACTTCCGTTTTTTCTCTAATTACATGGTATTTTCTAGAAATCAGTCACATCCACAGTTTGCACTGAAAATGCTGTTATTGAAGATGAGATTCTTGTGTACAGAAAGTTCTATCCTGCCTCCTCCCCCACCACCAAAGCTAGATATATTGGTGAGTGACCTACGCCTCTCAAGGTCCTTTTGTGTCCTTGACATTGCCCTTGCTTCTTCTGGTCTCCCTTCCGCTCTCCTTCCCTGCCTCTAGACCTTTTGTCCAGGACAAGACCAAGAGAGGGGAGAAAGTCCAGAAGTAAGGACTTTCAAAGGCGCTTAAAACTGCAGTCTCACCCACCCAATTTGAAATTGATTAAAGGGAGGGAAAGAACTGTTTCTGGGATCATATTGCTGAGGCTTTCTGCAAAACATTCATGGGGATTTTGCTTGTTAGCTTTTTAAATGCAATTTTCTATGACCTCCTGACTTATGTAAAATATTACAATCAGACAGTTGAGAAATAGCACCTTGAGTTTCCTCCTGACCAGCAAGATGTGTGCCTTTTCCTCCTCCCCAGAGCAAACACATATACTGATATGGATCTGCTGTCAGAGGGCAATTTCTGTACAAAATTAGTCTGCAAATCATCTTGCACCTAACTAGATGCCTTTGAGTAGAAATATGAGGATGATTCATCTTTTCAAAACAGAATGTAACAGGCAAAAATGTTGTATGGCTTTAATTTCTCCTTTGGATTTGGGGGGAAAAGAGTCAGCTCAGCTATTACTGAATGGGCTACTTACTCTCCAACACTGAGTTTCACTTGAGGAAGTACAGAACCAGTCGGCTGGCTTTAGAAGAGCTGGTTCGCTCACTGGTCACAGTCGGCACATTTTCGAGCTCTGCCAGGGCCAGCCTGGGGTTGCAACCTGGGAAGCAATGATATTCCTGAGGCAGGTGGGACTTCTGACATTAGCCAGGCACCAGGAAACTTGGGAGTTCAAGTTCAGAACTCATAAAGTGGCCCAGATTAGCTGCTTCTCTGTGTTTGAGACTCAGCCACTTGGGAAATCTAAGTATTCTTCATCACCATCAGCATCTTCATCATCATGGCCATGATCATCCCCCAGAGGAATTAATCAAGCCCCCAGCTGCCTACAACACAGCACCCGGTGCAGTCCAATCAGGCGGGAAGCAATCTCTCCCTCACCAAGTCTCCCGCTGTGCTTCTTTCTGGGCACAGTTTGCCTGTGTTGGAACTAACGGTGCAGGTGTGCGCACACATAAAATTCCTCGGTAGTCCGTGAGGCGCTGCAGTGAAGATACTGTGTCTTGTTCATTGTTTTTGCTCACACAGTGCTCTGCACAGTGATACCCAAAGGAGGATTCCAAACGTGTTTGTACGTTGAACCAAATCATCCCCCAACACAAAATATCAAAGTGCCCACTTATATAAAGTACCTGAAGACACTTTGATAAGTACACGTTTCAAAAAATTACACAGATTAAAAATATACAAGTAGACCTCCATTATCCTTATTAATGAAAAAAAAAAAAAAAGACTGAAGTAGTGAATCCACAACAGAACTTAATCAAGAGATCATGGACATTTGTCACAGGAATGGTATATGATTTTTATGCAGTGATTTGATATGTAATCAGGTTCCACTAAAATTAGCTTGCATTCCCCACGCACAGTGAGCAAGATCGTGGAGAGTATAACCCAGCATATACTGGGTGGCAAAGGAGAACTTAGTGAGAAATGAATTAACCATACCAGATGAACCATAATATGAATAAACTGTGTGTGTGTGAGAGAGAGAGAGACAGAGAGAGCCTAGGAATGTATGTGTGTGTGTGTGTGTGTGTGGTGTGTGAGTACATGTGAGCATATGCATGTCTGTGTGTACCTGTGTATGTGTTATCCGGATCTCATTGGATTTACCTCAGGCACAAAACTATGGTACATGTGAGTCTGATATATTTTAAAAATATCTCTATGATATAGAGTTTATTGGTTTAGTTAGTTGTATTTCTCAATATTGGAGTCCATGGGTGGTACAAAAGGTTAACTCACTTGGCTGCTAACCAAAAAGTTGGATGTTTGAGTCCACCCAGAGGTACCTCGGAAGGAAGGCCTCGTGATCTACTTCCAAAAATCAGCCATTAAAAACCCCATGGAGCACAGTTCTCCTCTGACACACATGGGTCACCATGAGTCAGGATCGGCTTGATAGGAACTGGTATATAGCACTTACTACGAGCCAGGTTTTGTTCTAAGCCAGAGGTTGGTACGCTATGGCCTATGGGCCAAATCCAGGCTGCCAGCTATTTTTGTAAATAAAGTTTTATTGTAACACAGTCACACCCATTTCTTTACATAGTATATATGGCTGCTTTCATACTAAAATAACTGCAACAGTGTGATGGTTAAGACTGTACATCAACTTGGCTAGGCCATGATTCTCAGTGTTTTGGCAGCTGTATGATGTTGTGGTCACTTCCTTGTTGAGATCTGATATGTGATCATCCCCATGATGGAATCTGCTGACTGGTAGTAGCAGGGATGTGTCCTATGGCAGCTGACCACCTACTCAGCCTTCATCTTTCTGCCCTCCACTGGCTACTTCTTTCCTGCTCAACTTGCCAAGATGTTTGGCTTGTTCCGGACCCAGGGGCTGCCTCTTGACATCTCACCTCCAGTTCTTGGGACTTGAGCTAGCAGTTTATCTGTCAGTCTTGGGATTTGTTGACCTTCATAGCCTGCGAGCAAGAGTCCTGCTCCCCAACCTACTGATCCTGGGTTTGCCAGCCCCTGCAGCTATGTGAATCAGGAGAAACCTTGCGGTCTTGTCTGCTGATCTTGGAATTCATTGACCTTCACAGCCTGTGAGTGGAAACCCTGCTCTCCAACCTGCCGACCTTGGGTTCACCAGCTTCTGCAGCTGTGTGAATCGGGAGAGGCCTCTACCCTGACCCACAGACTTGGGATGTTCTAGCCTCTACAATCGCATGAGCTGTTTCCTTGTTATAAACCTCTCTATATATATATTTATACACTTTACTGGTTTTGCTTCTCTAGAGAACACAGCCTAAGACAGACAGAGACCATATCGCCCACAGAGCCTAAAATATTTGCCATCTGGCCCATTACAGAAAGTTTGCCAATACCTGTTCTGAGCACTTTACAATTTCTATATCATTTAATGTAGATATTAATGTAGATATGGGGCTTATAACAACCTAGAAGGTAAATACTACTATTGGAAGAAATTATCCATTCATGCCTAGTAAATTAAAAATATTTTGTGAGAGTTTTACTCGCCTTATAATGGTCCAGATTAGAAGAGAGTTGAAGAATTCACAACATCCCAGGGCTTCATATTCAAATCACTCTATAGAAAATAAACTCAGAAAAGGACTACTAAAAAAGAAAAAAAAAGTTATATGACAAATGAGACTAAAGTACTAAATTATAAGTTGCTCAATATAGGATAGTTCTGAAGGAAAACGTAATAAAGAACATTGAAGAAAAGTATAAAAACAACCAAGAGAATAAAAATGGAATACAGAAAAGTATGAAGGATCACAAAGAAAGTGGTTGAAAAGGAAGATAGGCAAAGGGCATTGAATATTTTATTACTTAAAAAAGAAATTCTTAAAAGGGAATAAAACTAATATTTAAACTATTAAAGCAGTAAAACTTTCCATAAATAAAAGAAGACCTGAATCTACAAATTGGAAGGGCCCACCAGATAGAGGGAAAAGTGACCTGGAATTATCAGCTATGAGACATGTCCTTACATAACTATTGGACATTAAAGATAAGATAAAAATCCTCATGGCCTCTTCAGTGCAATGGGTTTCTCTTTATATATGGTATGGAGTTTATAATTCTGCCAAAATGACTGGGTAGTCTATTATGCAAATGGGGCATATAAAACCACACAATAGGATTAAGTGACTTTGTGGGAATTGGCGATTACTATGTAAATTAAGTGATTTATGGTCTATTGAAGAGATTGGTCAGTATGTGGTCCTGGTGGGAGAGCCATGCCTTGAAACTAACAGGGTGTTTCCTTACATAAGGGCCAGTCACACAGAGGTTCAGAGGGGACCTCGCTACCATCAAGAAGATCCTGGAGCAGAGAGCGTCCTTTGGGCCCAGGGTCCCTGTGCTAAGAACCTCTTGGACCTAGAAGAGAAAGCTGTAACACTGAAGACAGCAAGAAGTGGTGGCCAACAGCAGAGCCCAGCAGCAGAGAAATGGTGGCAACAGTAGGAGCAACAAGAACCACGGGACCGGCAGATGGCTGCAGTGGGCTTGCTAGCCCACTGAGCAAGAGAGAGCTGCGCTACTTCGGGCAGGAGGCTTACCGGTGGAGCGAGGTGCCTCCAGGCACTTGTCTGCAAAGCTAAAGAGCTGTAGCAGGGCAGAGCCCTAGAGAAGGCCCAGTGGTGGGCACTGCCGAGAAGAAGCTGAGAGGTGTCTTGGTTGGAAATTTTCCTAATTGAAGAACTGTAGCTTGTTTCCTGAGTTTTATTCTATTACTTCTAAGTTGATTCTGGCTCCCCTGTGGTCCCAAAAGGGCTGCCAGAAAATCCTGGGGTTTCATGCATTTTCACTGATATTCAGATTAAAACTGACCATCTTTGCCCCAGCATTTCTCTGTTGTCCTAAAATCCACTATGCCTGAACTAGGGATATGGTGAAGAAGGGCTGCATGTAGGTGCTGGACCCTGGAGCAATGTTTTGGATTAGCTATCCCTGAACCACACAGGCCAGGCTGTAAAGAAGAGAGGAGCTTGGAGTGGACACTAAAGAAGCCACCAACAAATGTCTTCTAACATTCACAATGACTGTCATAGGCACGGAGTGGAAAGTGTCAGCAATATGCCAGGTGTCTGTTCTCCCTCATCTAAAAGTTTCACCTCAGACCCCAAAGTAAGGGAAAGAAGAAGGTAAACAAAGGCTGAGGAACAACCATATTCCTGGAGGAATGAAGCAAAGGAAAAACAAAATCGCCTTAGGCTCCATAAACTTTCTGTTGGAAAAATCTGCTGGTATCTTAACCACCACAGGTACCCAGAGCTAAATCACCCTATCCCAAGGCTTCTTCTCTTCTAGTGATGAGAACCTGATATGCCCCCATCTTCCCCATCCCAGCCCTCCAGAACAGGAGACAGCTGCCATTTTGTCTGTGAGGTTAAAGGATGCCTTGCAGACGATGTCCAAACTAGCATACCTATAAAAGCTACCATTTTTTGAGTGCCCAACAGGAAGCCAGCAGAGAAGGCTAAGGTTGCTCTCCTGTGGCCAGCACCGGAGGAAAACACAGGTGAGAAACAAGGAAAGAAAGCAGCACAAAGAAATGAGGAAGAGACATTCAGAAAAGATAGCCTGGGCATTCCGGGTTCTTTCGACAAAGCAGATACAGTACTTCCAAAAGGAAAGAGTGTTCATCTGACCACAAGAAAGACTCACTTCCATTTCTTATTCTCCCAGGCTCATGACCCCTGTGAAAAATACAGTTTTCACAATATTAAATTTGTGTGTGAACTCATAAGCTTTATTTTACAGTTTATGAGACCAGAGTTCCGAAGGGTGGCCCAAGAGAAAAGCTTTTCTAATCGCAGACAAACAGGAAACGAGGAAGATACACTGGGCGATTTTTTGGATTGGCTGACAGACATTTTCTCTCCTTATTTTGGGCTGTTTCCGGGAGAGTCAATTGATTGACTGGGATTTAGGATCCTGGGACAGTTAAGCATTTACATGAAGTAGAAACTTAAGTTTCAATTTGCGCGACTCCATTTTGGGCCTAGTTTAGTCAGGTTTTATCACCCTGGAAGGGGTTTCTCAGAAACCACAGACACCTAAAGGGCTGAGATATTGTATTTAATATACTCTTTTCCTCTCCCAACTCTAAGGCAGAGCTATTCTCCCAGAACAAATCACAGGTAGGAATTTCATTGCATACCCAGGAAACACATCGACTAGAACATGAACTTGCTGACCGTCCAGAGCCTTGTGCTGGCATCCTCCACAGAAATGCTCCTCGCTGACAAGGACTCACTAACATTACACCGGCTAGCTTCCATTTGTCCTCACACACACCCCATCCACTGTCCACCCTCCTCCACCTTGCCCTGTGCCCTGGGAGGCTGACCAATAAGCCCTCGGGCTTCCAGTCAGGTCCAGCCAATGCAGAGCCCTGGAGTGCGAAGGGAGCGAGACATGGAGGGACACGGCCAGTGTGCCTTGACTCCTTTTTGTGGAGTCCTGGCTGATTCCCAAGACAGCAGCTCACCACTTCTGTCAGGCGGCCCTCACCACATAATTCTTTCTCCGGGTTCCAGTGACCCTCCTCCCTTACCGCACAGGCCTCCCACACACACCGCGGGACGGCCATTACTCCCTCTAGGGTAGTGCTCTATCCCTAGGGATTTTTTCTATACCCTGTACTCTCTGAAACCAGTTCGTTTATTAAACTCCCTTCAATGATCTGCTATCTCCTCATGTTCTGCTGTCAAGTTTCTGATTCTACAGGTGAAGAAAATAAACTCAGAAAAGGAGAACAGTAGCAGCAACATGGAGGCCAGGGCTGTGCAGCCGAATCCAAGTTCCGGAATCTATTCCTAATGGTCACTCAAGGATATCCCATATCTGAATATAGGAAGGAAAACGGGAGTCCATCTTTGCCGTAGATATAGAAAAACTCAGAGTGAATACCTTCTTTACTTAAATGCAGTATCTGCACAATTAATGTGAAGATCTGAATAAATAAATGCCGAATAAATTAGAAGCATCTGAATATTTGGGAAATAGTCTTTTCCCCAAATATTTGGCGATATTCCTTCTCCCTAACAAGCATATGAAATTTTGTTTTTCTTGGCACTGTTTTTTTTTTTAAGTATTTATAAACCATCCCCTGCTCGGCTATGCTACTAGAACCTGCCTGCTCTGTTGGAGTGGCCAGAAAGAAAGCAAATGCTTTCCACCAGTCTTGTTGACCAGTTTGGCCTTGACCCAGAGGTCTAGAAGGGTTTGGGTGACTTGTTCCAACTCTACTAGTATTGCTAATTCAAATTCTGATTTGTATCCCCTTCTGACTGCTCCTCCTTTAAGGCCGTAAACGGACACACCCAAACGGGAAACAAAAGGAGAAATATGTAAAGTAAATGACTGTCAGCTGCTTGATCTGCTCAGACTTGACCAGACCCTTCAGGTGAAATTACAAACCACCATTTTGGAGTCAGAAGAACTGGGTTCAAATACTGGCCCCTCACCTTAATAGCTACATCACTGAAATGTTGGGATGCTCATACCTGTCACCCATAAAATAGGCAAAACAAAATATTCTCACCTGCGCAGTGTTGTTTTAAAGTGTAAATGAGATAATTTACATAAAAGCATATAAAAATCCAATATACTAGGCAAATGCAGGTTTTTAAAATAATCCTCAAAACAATAAAAACAGTGGAATCTAAGCAATTTTATCCAAAGATTATTCATCCAAATGTTAATTAAGGGTTTGGTGATGACTCAAAACAACATGGAGTTTCTCTTTGGAGTTTGCAACCTCATTAGGGAAACAAGTTGAATATACCTTTAATAATTTTTAAACAGTACAAGCAAGTATGTTCTGGAGTACTAAACTGTGGCATTAAAAAAAATAAGTTCTTTATAACCAGCGTTCAGAGAAGAAAAAGAGTAATGTGGATTAGTTGATGTAACCGCAGAAGTCTTCACAGAGGAATTTTGAGCATGATAATACTTGCTTTAGCTGCCAACGAGCTGCCCCAACTCAACAACCCCATGCACAACAGAGCAAAACACTGCCTGTCCTGTACCATCAGTTGCAAACTGGACTGTAACAATAATAAAAGTTTATATTTATTGGTACGTATTAGGGGCCAGGCATCATTTTAAGCTCTATCTGTGTTTTAATTAAGCCTCATAACAACCATTTAAGAAACTGATTACGATTTTTCCTGTTGTACAGAAGAAGAAACTTAGGTGTGGAGAGTTTCAGTAATTTGCTCGGGGTACACAATTAAGCAAACGGAAAAGCAAAAATTCAAGCCTGGGCTTTCTCACTCCGGAGCTCTGCGTTGAACCTCTCAGCCTTCCTGCCTCTCTGTGTGCACCTGTTGGTGCCTCCGAACAAATGCTCTGCACAGTTCACTGAACAATTGGCCACCTGGCCACTTCCACCTTGGCTCCTTCTTATCCAGTAACTAAATAAGAATTAGAAGGAGTTTGCTTCCAGGTCCTCAGATGACTTCCTTTGTGACCTTGGGAAATATTTTATCGTTTGCTGTCAAAATTTTCCTTATCAGTCAATTTGAAATCACGATACTTTCACAAATGTACCTCACCTACTTTCTAGGGTTAAAAGTAAACTGAACTAATAAATAAATAAAAGTGAGAATAAAAGGGAAGTCTATTGAAAAATATGAACCACCTAAAAGACTAATTGTTGTCATCATGATTATTTGTTTTATCATTGTTCTATCCAAAGCCATAGCCAGAAAGGAGATGTCTTACTGCAGCCTACAATGACAAGGAAGGAGTGGGCAAAAATGTGGCTGGATCAGCACAGAGTTTATCACATCTGCCCAAGAGCCACTGGGTGTGCATCTCTGCAGCGGATGGGATGGTAGCTGTGCAGATTTGGATTATTTTGGGTGCTACATATGGGGTAGCCATGAGTTGGAATTGACTTAATTGCAACTGTTATGGATTGAATTGCGTCCTCCAAAAATGTGTATCACCTTGGCTAGGCCATGATTCCCAGTATGGTGTAGTTGTACTCCATTTTGTGATCTGATGTGATTATCCTATGTGTTGTAAATCCTAATCTCTATGATGTTAATGAGGCAGGATTATAGGCAGTTATGTTAATGAGGCAGGACGCAATCTACAGGATTAGGTTGTGTCTTGAGTCAATCTCTTTTGAGACATAAAAGACAGAAACAAGCAGAGGAGAGGCATCTCATGCCACCAAGAAAGCAGTGCCAGTAGCAGGGCTCGTCCTTTGGACCTGGGGTCGCTGGGCTGAGAAGCGCCTCAACCAGGGGAAGATTGATGACAAGAACCTTCCCCCAGAACCGACAGAGAGAGAAGGCCTTTCCTGAAGCTGGCACCCTGAATTCGGACTTCTAGCCTCCTAAATTGTAGGAGAAGTAAATTCTGCTTGTTAAAGCCATCCACTTGAGGTATTTCTGTTGCAGCAGCACTAGTTGACTAAGACAGCGACTAATGGCAACGACAACACATGTAGGCAGAAGAAGGAAGTAAATCTAGGAGACAGTTACTTGTTCCCTGTTTGTTTTTCTGCTGGTGTTATTTTGTACAGGACTACTTAATGTCTCCTTTTCAAATTTCTCTGGATACACCTTCTTCAGTGCAAACAAGACACCATTGGTTGTCATCAAGTCAACTCCAACTCATGGCCACTCCATGTGTATCAAAGTAGCACTGTGCTCCAATAGGGTCTTCAATGGCTGTGATCTTCCAGAAGGAGATCACCACACCTTTCTTCCAAGGCCCCTCTGGGTGGACTCAAACTGCCAACTGGTTAGCAGCTGAGCATGTTGACCATTTGCACCACACAGGTACGACAAGCAAGACACGGGGCTCTTAAATAAAAGAAGAAATAGGAATAGTAGCAAACAGTTGTGAGATGTATTTCTTTCTTCTTTTTAAATATATGTGTCTACCTGGCAGCGTATAGAAAACCTAACGGAGCACTGAATAGAATTTTTACAAAGCACTTCCACCGATTCAGTCAATACCAACTTCATGACGAAACCGCAGCAAACGCAGATGAACGAGTCTGCTGTTAACTGGCAGAAATGAATCAGAAGATGCTGCCACTGCCAAATGCACAGTACGAGAGCGTCGCTGACTGAGACGGGGCTAAGGTTGGCCCTTGGACCAAGTGAGGTAGCCCAGATATAAAACACATATTGTAGAAGTAAAGAGGCAGGAAGAGTTTATCTTGAATTTGGTAACCTGCAAAAGTAAAGTGAATAGAATTGTGTCTCCTGGTGCTTGCAAATCCAGTGAATTAAAGCGAATTTTTATTTGGCTAAAGAAAATGAAGAGGCAGAACCATAGATGTGACGGAAATTTGGCAAGTATTTATTCACTCATCATTTCATTCGTTCATAAATCATTCAGTGATTGTCAAGTAATCGACAACATATTGGGGTTCACAGTCTAATGGCAGAAACAGATATAAATGGATAAGTATAATGCAATGAGTTTGCGTTCAATTGTAGAGATGGACACGGTATTATAGGAACACCTAATGGGGCACAGGGAGGAAGGACGGTGCTTCCTGGAGAAGTGACACCTGAGCTGACAGTTAAAGTGTCAGTAGGAGTTGGCCTGTTGAGGGACAGGGAGACATTTCACAGCTGAAAACTCATGGCAACCCCTTGTGTGTCAGAGTAGAACCGTGCTCCATAGGGTTTTCAATGGATAATTTTTCTAAAATAGATAGCAAGGATTTTCTTCCCAGGCACCTGTGGGTGGACTGAAACCTCCAACTTTTCAGTTAGCGGATGATCATATTAACCGTTGACACCACCCAGGGACACCATCCCATTGGCCAGAGGTTCTCAAACTTTAGCATGTTTCAGAATTACCTGAAGGGACTTTTAAAACACAGGTTGCTAGGATCCACCTTCAGAGTTTCTGATTCAGTAGGTCTTGGGTAGGAGGTCTGAGAATTTGCATTTCTAATATGTTCCCAAGTGACAGTGACGCTGGTGCAGCTGCTCCTGAAACTATACCCTGGGCAACTGATGGGGCAATCAGGATTTCAAGCAAGGGAGTGATCAGGTGAGTTGTAACTCTGGGGAGACTCCTTAGCTCCTTGTGCAGGCTGGATTGAGGGGTCAAGGACTGGAGGCAAGGAGGCCCAGAAGGAGAAGAAAGTAGAAAAACTAAACCATCACTGTGCTAGTTAGCAAAAATATCATAATGGACTCATCTGTGTGTCATATTTACAATTTTGAGTTCCTTTATTTAATTAGGGCATTGAAAGTGAGCAACTTTGAAAGAAAACACATTTGAGAGAAAGAGGTAGAATTGGAGTTACACACGTTTTCTATGAAGAAATGGGTCTAACTGACTAAAACAAGAGAAGAGAGATTAGCTTCCTACCTTGGATTCCTCGTCCCAGTCTGCCCTGTCTGACGAGATGGTAAGTAGTATCTCACCATCCCTCTCTGCAAAGTAGAATTCCTAACCCTGAGAAAAGAATGAGAAGTTAGGGCTTTGGAATCTGAAAGCAAACAGTGTGTAACCTGTTGACCAAGCCCATTGCCATCACATCAATTCTGATTCATAGGGACCCTAAAGGACAGAGTAGAACTGCCGCATAGGGTTTGCAAGGATCACCCGGTGGATTCAAACTGCCAACCTTTTGGTTAGCAGCTCAGCTCTTAACCACTCCACTACCAGGGCACCAAAGAGTGTGTAGCAAATAAAAACAGAAACCAGGGCTGAGGCTGTGATGGAAGTGGGGGTGAGTGAGCTCTAGTCACAATTCCCCTAGTCTGACATCCAGGTTATGAAGCCCCACACCCGCAAATCCACCCCAACATCACTGATATACTTACTAAGTGCCTTCACCCAAGCCAAGTTCATCAGAGTCCCTCTCCTGGAATCTGAAGATCAATCAGAGAGACACAGAGACTGAAGGATGTTGGAGAAAAGTCATCAGAGTAATGGTCCTGCAACTGGGGCCCCCAGAAACCAGAGGTGCCCCGGATCTCCATTTCCTCAGGTCATCCAGCACCTCCTTCACTTCTGTGAGCAACCCCAGTATTACCGGCGCAGCACCTCACCAACCATCTGTGATGAACAACAAGTTTGTCTGTGTGTTTGTTTTTAATTTCTAACCCATCACACACCAGTACTTTTATAAAATACAATAAAAAGGAATTACTCTAACTCCAGTCTATTCATGAGAAAAACAGCAGACAAATTCCAATTGAAGGACCTTCTACAAAATTCAGGACCAGTGCTCCTCAAAACTGTCAAAGTCATCAAAAACAAGGCAAGTCTGAGACACTTAGAGCCAAGAGGGGCCTAAGGAAACATGACAACCTAATGTAATGTGGTGTCCTGAATGTGATACAGACAGAAAAAGACATTGGGTAAAAACTAAGGGAACCTGAATAAGTATGTTGCTGTTGTTGTTACGTGCCGTCGGGTCGGTTCCAACTCATAGTGACGGAGTAGAACTGCACCATAGGGTTTCCAAGGAGCAGCTGGTGGATTCGAACTGCTGACCTTTTGGTTAGCAGCCCAGCTCTTAACCACTAGCCGCTACACCACCAGGGCTCCAAATAAAGTATAGAGTTTAGTTAATAATAAGGCATGAATGTTACAATTAGTAACAAATGTACCACATTAACGTAAGGTGTTAATAATAGGGAAACTGGGTGTGAGGTATATGAGAACCCTCTGCAATTTTCCTGTAAATCTAGAACTGTTCTAAAATCAATTATCAGAAAAACAAAATGAAGAAAAACAAAGATGTGCAAAATACAAACCCCAAACTTTACTATTATATTCAGCAGACATAAGATTATATTGTAATAAATATAAGAACAGATATAACCTAGGGGGGGAAAAAGAAAAGAATGGCAAAAATTGGACACCTTATTTATTGGAAATGTGTTTGAGGTGAATAAAGAATTGCTACTACACTCATAACTTTTTGTTATTCTGCAATTGTAACTAAACAAAGATATGTGTGAAAGAATGAGCCCCCGTATTAAATACTTAAATGAACACGAAAGGAACATCATGTTTATGAGCATTAAGAGTTCTTAATTTGACAGATGAGTGTACTTTTTGCTTGTTAACGATCTAATCTAGGATGGATTAATCACAAAGCTTCTCACTAGCGATAATATATATCTAAACTGTTTTCGTAACACTGGGGTATGTTGACAGGAGAACAAAAAAAGATTTTTTAAATGTAATTTTAGCAAGCTCAGGATATTCATTTCTCATTTTTATTCAAACTAAGCAAGCAATGTTTTATTTTCAATTCTTCATCAGTAGCCACTTCCAACAATTTATCCTACAAAGTTATAATTAAATTTAAATTATCTTTCAATGAAAGGGATGGATTCCAGATCAGTGAATGTCCTATGCGTAGATCTTCTTTTAACGGAAAATAAAATGTAAAAATTCTGTCAAAATCTGTAAAGTGTTTGGGAACAACTTTTTACGTTTTTGAAATATCAAGATCATCTCCTATTTTACTGATAAAAATCAAAAACCAAACCTGTTGCTGTCGAGTCGATGTCGACTCATAGCAAACCTATAGGACAGAGTAGAACTGCCCCACAGGGTTTCCAAGGATCGGCGGGTGGATTCGAACTGCCAACCTTTTGGTTAAAACAGCCCAGCTCGTAACCACTGTCTTACCAGGGATTTTATTGGTAATTGTTGTTAAATTAGGAAACATGTCATAACAATCCATAGAAACTCTGATCTTCCAAGCTTCTAGCTTTTGTTCTGTCCTTTCATCTTACCTGCCATTGAAAATCACGTGGCGCTTCTTCCTTGCATGGAAGTATTAAGCTCATTAAAATTACCGAAGACATCATACGAATAAGCAAGTCCAGCTGTTTAATTCGCATCTTTAAAAAGATGGAACCTAACAGGTTTTGTATCTTGCAGAAACATTGAGAGTTTATTGTATAGATCAAACATCCTCAACAAAACTTTTCTTCTCTATCGTTATTCTACCTCAGCATGCAATGAAACTAACTTATAATACATTTCCCATACTATCTCAGGGTAAAAAAGGATAATCTAGAATTTAATACATTACCCTTTACTCAAGTCACAATCTTTACAATGTCATTTAGCACACTGTCTACTTTGGCTGACTTTTTCTTTCACAGCAAGACTTTCTCAGTAAAGGAAGCAGCAGTACATTGATTTTCCTTCTGGCCTACGCTCTTTGATCTGGGTAACTACTCCAGAAAGTTTTCTTTTCATCACAGCCATAGCATCAGAACATACTTCCACACAAAACTTAAACTCTAAAACATACTTGTTAACCTTGCAATTCTTCACAGTTTTATACAGTTAAGAATCAATTTAATTTCCAACACTGACGTTGGAAAAATAAATTCTTCTTCAAATCACTCTCATGTTCAAATTGCACATATTATGAAAAGAATTACAAGGTTAGTAATATCCATACATAAGTCAAGTTGCAATGAAAAATACTTGCTAGGTTTATTTGTTCTTTGAGATAGTCTTCCATATCATTATCAAAAAAACCCACTGTGGTCCAGTCAGTTCCAACTCATAGTGATCCCATAGGGTTTCCAAGGCTGTAAATCTCTACGGAAGCAGACTGCCACATTTTTCTCCCACAGAGCTGCTGGTGGTTTCGAACCGCTGACCTTTCAGTTAGCGGTGCTCGCCTTAACCACTACACTACCAGGGCTCCTTTCCATATTATTAGGCAGTTCCAAAATACATCAAGCTTTAGTATTATTGAAAAGTGACACTTGCGTTACCTTCTTTGCTGCAGATTAACCCCATTTCTCAGCAGACATCCTTGAATCAGTCTCAGCAATAATGTTTTTTTTTAAATCTTAGCAACATGAAGTTTTATTTTACATGTGAAATAAAGAAATATTAAATATCTACTTTTTCTGTCTTTTTAATGAAACACACTTTCTTTCAAAGAGTTCTTTTGATTTTGATTTCTATATTGCGCATAAATGCCACTTACATTTTGGGAGCTTTATTGCTTCATTAGCTAGAACATCTCCGAAAATTGAATCCAACAATATACAAAAAAGGAGAATATGTCACAACCAATCAGGGTTGATCCCAGGCATGCAAGGTGGATTTAACATTCTAAGAGCACAGTATAAACAAATTATAAAAAATCGCATTACTATCTTGATAGATGTAGAAAAGCAATTGTAAAAATTCAGCATTAATTCTATTAATTCCTGATAAAAACAGTCAGCAAACTAATTATAAAAGGCACGTCACAACTTGATAAAGGGCATGTGCAAAAACAACCTACAGCTCACATCATACTTAATGAGGAAAGATTGACTGCTCTCCCGCTAAGATCAGGAAGAAGGCAAATACATCCTTCTCCCATCACTTCTATTCAACACTGTCCTGGAGGTTATAGCCAGTGCAAAAAGGCAAGGAAAGAATGGGAAGAAGGAATTAAAACTGTCTTTATCTGCAGATGACAAGACTGTCTATGTAGAAATCTTTTGTAGTCTTTGTAGCTATCTTATAAAATCTACCCAAAAAAAGTATTAAAATCAGCAAGGTTGCAGTTTACAAAACCAATATACAAAAGTCTATTTTATTTCTATTTACTATGTTCTTAGTTATCTGGTGCTGCTCTAACAGAAATACCACAAATGGATGGTTTTAACAAAGAAGTTTATTCTCTCACAGTCTAGTAGGCTACAAGTCCAAATTCAGGGCATCAGCTCCAGGGGAAGGCTTTCTCTGTCAGCTCTGGAGGAAGGTCCTTGTCATCAATCTTCCCCTGG